>NC_142248.1:6473055-6781296 GCF_052056855.1 Sturnus vulgaris | reverse complement strand
AGTATAAATGGTCTAGGGAGGTTGTGTGTGAAGTGTTTTCACGGGAGGAATGAAAGGTGCCACACAGTGTTGATACAAGTGTAAGCAGTCCTACTGTAGACAGTTGAATTTTTCTGCCTTTTTGGCTAGAATAAACCTTTTGAATACTTCTACAGTGAATGCAGCTTCTTGGAGAAAAGCAAATAGAGAAGACAGTCACTTCTCCTGCTGATATAAAATGCAAAGTACTAAGCTAAAAGGCCTTTTTTTACTTCTCTAATAATAGACTCAACTTTCAGTAACTCATTTAACTTTAAAGCAGGAAGAAGCAGCTTAGCATTCCCAAGATCTGCTGGGGATGACAGTTGACTTCAGACGTTTTGTACATTACAATTACCTAGGCTGACTTTACTTACCTTGTCTCTGGCCTTACCCATTTCTCGAATGACTGCCTTGGACCATATCTGTCTTTTCTGAAGAGCAGAGCACTGCCTAAAGGGTACAGCTTGTGTTGCAGATGGGCAATATTTAAAATAGGGACAAGGTAGACAGTAAAGGAGCTCTGCCACCCACGACACTAATTGGAATTATTAATGTCGAAGAAAAATATCCTCACCAGTTAATTAAAGTTAATGGACTTCTGTGGTGTTTTTTTTCCTGTTTATTTTGTTTTCAGCAGAGTAATAGTCAATTTAAGCACCTAATCTTTTGAGGATACTTGGTGAGAAAAAGCTGAGGATAACTTTGATCAAAACCCCTTTTCTAATTGAGGAAAGTGTCTCCAAAAAGCTTTTATATTTGAATTAAATGTTAGAGGAACTTGTTAAATATTCCTAATGAAGGAATGAGTTGTGAGATTTTTAATTTGAGTATCAGATCACCTGGATTCCTCTCCTGAGGAAATTGCTGTGGTCTGTGGGGCTGTGGCACAGGCTGGGAGCAGCCCCAGGGCATCAGGCAGCTCCATGGGATGGGCAGAAGTTGAGCCAGGATGCTGGTCCTTGGGTGAGGTTTAGAATCAGGCTTGGCCAGGTGAGCTGGGGTGAGACTCTGCTTCAGGATGGCTGGCACAGCTCCGGGGGTGGAGTGGAACATCAGCATCTTCTGCCTGTTCTCTTTGTGGAGTTTGAATGCAACAGTTGGTGTCATTGCACACCTTGGTCCTGCATTAGACAGAAATTACTGTTTTCTGTCTCTTCCATTTCACAGAAATAAATGCTCATTTTACCCTTTCAAATTCCCATTGTCAGTGATGTTTGCAATTTAATGTTCAGCACTGATTCTTTGCTCTATCTGCCAGGTAATTTAGTACACATCACCACTGCTGCTGACAAAAGTGATTGGTTTGAATGAGCAGACCATGAAATTTGTTCTTAGACAATGTATTGTGTTGTGAGGAAAAAAGGCTCCCTGATGTCAGCCACATGTAAATTCTCAATTCCAATGAGAAAGGAAAATATCCTTGTTTTCAAAAATAGGCAGAATTTTCATAAGTTGATAAGGAACATTAGTATATTCCTGCTGTGATAGGTACCAGCTTTTTTTGTTCTTTGGGTGTGTGTTTCAATATGATCTTAATGTTATTTTTGAGTTTTAAAGGTAGGCTCTGATTTTGGGTCTTAATATTGGTAATGGGATATAATAGCACAACTTTTCTCTTTACATGGCATTTTTTAATATATAGCTACTTTTGCACAGAAGAATAGTATGGGTTAAATCTATGAATTTGTAAATAAGGAAAGGATCTGTAATAGAAGAACAGGTATGAAAATTAAAGTAAGTCTGAAGTTGAGAGCCCTGATAGCAGAACTGTAAGACTGGAATGACTATTCAGAATGTTGTGCCTTTCAGAATGTCCATTTAATCCTGTCCTTTCAAAATGTCTGTTTCTCTTTTTCAGTATTTTACAGTTTCAATAATCTGGGATAAATACATGCTTAGATTTATAGATGATTAATCCAATGGATGATGCTCAATAAAATCTCCATGTTAGGGTACAGTGGGTTTTATATTTGGTAGGCAAGAATTTGCCTGTTTCTGACAGCAGAGTATGGAAGATTTCTTTCCTTTCTGTCCCTAGCTCTATTGAGCAAATGCACTTCTGGTACAGTAAGAAGTATTTTTGGGGAATTTAGCTTTTCCCTTTTTATAGATGTAATGATTACCTCTGAAATATAACTATTATCCCATACCTTTAATTTCCACATATGAATTGTTCACTAGATATAATTTCAGTGTACCTGAACTCCTGCTTAACGACTGGTGAATCAGTTCAAGGCTATCTAAGGTGCCAGCCAGTTTACATGCAAAACTATTCCATTACCAGGAGCCAGACATTTAATTTTTCTCCCTCCTGTCTAAGTCATATTTTTGCTGAGAGAAGTCCAAGACCAAATTAGCATCTGTAAATTGAGAATGCTGGCATTAAATTAAACAAAGTAAGTTTTTGGGTTTGAAAATCTTACAAAAGCAGTTGCCTGTGATTACTGCAGCTGAGAAGCAGCAGCTGTACTGACTTACTGTATGAATTTAAAGAACTCAACTGCTCTCAGCATGTTCTCTAACAGCTATAAGCTTAGTGACTTCAGATAGATCCATATTTCTTGTATCACGAGCTGACCTGTGGAAGGCATACTGACTTGGAGCATTTACACTTTATTCAAGTTTTAAGGTCTAATTGATATTCCTGTATTACTCTTAAATTTCAGAATTAGACAGTCTATGGTAAAGAACTTTTGTTAAATCAAAGAACTACTGAAGTGCCAGAAGTAAATCAGGTGGCATGTCAATTTAAAACAGATTGTGATTACAGCACTTTGTGTGTCAGCTCAACTCCATGAAGAGAGAGCCTGAACTCTGCCTCTTTGGGAGTTTTCAAGAACATCAAATTAATATTGTGTATGTAGGCTTGACAGAAAGGTGATGATAGTTAAAATCAATCATCATTAAAGATTAGTGTGGGACACCTGTGAATGGGCATCGAGGTTTTGGTGGAAGGACTGCAGAATGGATAGTGTGACCGTTTTGTGGAACACGTACTTAAAACATAATTTAATTATCTCAGATCTATTGGAAACTGGCTTTGAGTGGCCTAGTTCCCAGAGGGTAGGAAGATGTGTCCCTGAAATGTGTGCTTGAGACAAGGTTTAGGTACTGGGAGCTTTTGAAACCCTTCTGAAAAAGCTCTTCCTGACTTTCCTGCAAGTGTGCATAGACCTGGAGCACCGAGGCAGACCTCTGGCCTCCTTACCTATGCCCATTTCTTTTCTCTTTGTACCAAATCCTTCCAAATACTGCTGCCTGAACACATCTAGAATGAGATATTAATGAGTCTAAGTAGAAAGCTACTCATACTAAGACCTTACTTGCTTTTATGCCTTAATTTTATTTGAATTTGGCTCTAAATAGGATAGCTTTTCTGATTTTGTGTACATGCACTCAGGTATTACAGCCTTTATTCTTTGCATGACTACTGAGAGTGAGGACATGGCATCTGTCTTTCAGAGGTGAAATGCTCAAATCTTGTTAATCACGCTTTAAGTGAGAAAATACACAATAAGAAATGCCATGCTTTGAACTCGAGGACTGTGTCACTTAACTGTTGAACAGTCTAAATCAGTTTAAATAATTTTCCTACAGTTCTTTTTTAATGTTTTTTTCTTATTTGGATCCCTAATAGAATAATTTTGTCAAGCTACTTTGTACTGAGACTGGTCCTCATGGATGCCCTGTGGAGGGCAACAAACAAATGCAACTCATATGGGCACATCAATATGGCCTTTGAAATGTCAGGTTATTCTGATATAACCCCCTTCCTGTTCCTGTCAGTCTTGGTAATATCCTTTTATCACTGGGAAAGGGACAGGATGTATAAAACGTCAGCAAATATGTACTGCTTATCAGGAACAATCAATAGGCAACGTTATTGGATTTACTGGCTCTGATGGGATGGCTGATAAGCCTTTTCAGGTCAGCAGCCCTCAGGGATATGGGGAAGTCAGCCTTTATTTTTCCCTTGAAACAGGCCAGTCTTCTATTATCTTTGCTTTGACTTTTTCAAGTCTTTTGTGGTCTGGACTCATGTACTTGCTCACACCTTGAAATAACATTTTCAGCCAGAATGAGCCAAGGTCACACCTTGCACTAGGGTGCCAGTGAGACATGTTCTTGAGCCAGCCTCCCTGTTCAGCTGGCATGTGTTCTGGGATTAGGGATGTCTCATGATGGATACTTAGTATGTAAAGCTGAATTTTAAAAATAAATTTCAGAAAGTCAGCAGCAAACAGGTTCTGAACACTAAATGGTGTCTGCTTCTGTCTATTAGGTCTGATTGCACAGAGCCAGGCTCTGGGCTGCTGTGTGTAATGGGTCATTAAGCCTAATGAAATCAACTGTCTTAGGTCAATACTGGTGTTAGGCCATTCATATTATTTGTAACAGCAAATATTTCATGGTGTCCTTTAATTTAGAGCACTTTCACTGTTATTTTCCCACCTCCACTTCTTTATTAATGAGAAGGGATATGTATGTCATTTTAGTTCATAGCTTTCTTCAGTTCCTGCTTCAGAGTTTTTTGGAAGTTCTTTAGATTGGCATTTTAGTGTCAAAGGGGAAAGAAGATAGTTATGGACAGGGGGTGGGAGAGTTACTTAATTTCATATATGTGGTAAAGCAGAGAATCCAAAAAAAGGTTTTTGGATTCTTCAAACTTTTCATTTTTTTCCAGGTGTCATTTTTATAATTTTAAATGTATATCTTAGCATCATGGTGCATATACACATTAGCTGTATTTGCTTTTTGCCATTAGCATTCTTCCTGTATTTTGTAGGTGGTTAGAAACTTAGTTTAAAAGGGATCTCTTTCAATCTCTTCTATATCAGTGCCACTGCCCTGCTGAAAATTTGAGGGTGGGCATTTCATCATCTTCCCTTAGCTGCCCCACTCTCCTAATTAACTTTTCTTTAATCAGAGCCTTCCCAGCTGAGAGCAGTGACAACAGGTTATGGTTGTAGCATTCTGCAGTATGGAGAGAGGCATCTCTGACTGATGTAAATTTTAATTTCCATTCCAATAGATACAGGCTGGTGTTAAATTTCTGCTCAGCTTCCCTTTAGCCTGGCCAAACAAGTTCAGCTTAGGTTTTATGCCCAAAGCATTTAAGCTATTTTAAGATGCTTGTGCCTTCTGCAAATGAGTAAGTTTGGGGTTTTTTTTCTTTGCCTCGTTTATTTTTCAGTGTTTTTATAGGCTCCTCCTGAGTCTCTTCCTTCTTCCTTTGTCAACCTTTTCAGACACAGTTAAACCATAATTCTGCACTTTTATCATTCTATCTGTAATGTCTTTGAAAATTGGGCGTAATCTTTAGGTAGAGAACTCTTACAGTAGTCTTTATGAACAATAAATTACCCTTTAGACAGAATAGGTGTTTTGTCTGTCATGTTATCTTCATGGGTAGATACTAATGTATTTAGTGGATTATGGGAAGTATTTTCAAGTGAGCTATTTTGGGTGGTTTAAGTTATGATAGCTTGCTACTAATGAGCACATCTAATAAATTGGCAGATAAACAGCAGCTGACTGTTTTTTCAGTGTGTATTTAGAAATCTTCCTTATAAATGTCAACGTTTTTCACAGTAGTGTCTCAAGTGCACTGGCATATTTGTTATGCAGAGTCAGTGGCTGTCATATTGCTGTCTTCCAACACTTATTTTTCACTATTTGGGCATGAGCTTTCTCGGGAGATAAAATTTTCTAAAAGAAAGATCTCTTTTGTCCCTTTTGTGTTTGCTCTGAGGTAATACAGTGAAAAATTGCCACATAGAATTCTCTAGCCTATGTTTCAGATACTGGTGATGGAACTGTGTTTCAACTGACCTCTAGTTCTGTGGCATAAATATAAATATGACAATTTTATTTATGCAAGATGCCATTTAAGGAAAGAAGCAGTATATCAGTGGAACCCAGAATATGCAGCAAATGAGGTCATAAGAGCTCCCTTTTTTTACAGGCTCCTAAGTCACAAGAGCTCATTTTGTCTGCAGCCAATCTATTTACAAACTCAATGGCAGTGATTGGGAGTTTTCAGTTCTGCTCAAACCGTTTAGTACACATTAGGTGATGACATAGAAAGAGCTGTGTGACCTCAGTGTCTCCCACTGCCTCTGCTCCATGCAGACACTGCAGGTCATCAGCAGAATTCGGGAAGGGGCCCTAGAGGGTAATACCTTGATGCCAAGATAAAGGGATAAAAAGCAGTCAAAGCAGAAAGCTGCTGATGGACTGTGTGTGGTGTGCACATCCCAGAAGGAATGTTGGAGGTTTTTCAGAATCACAGTGTGGTTTTAGTGCAAATGTCTGACATTTCTTGCTGTTAAGTCTGGGTGATGAATATCTAGAGTAAAATCTTTTAAGGGAAACACAGGAAGTGTGAAAAAGTCATACTATCTTGACGAACCTTGCATTTGTGTTACTACTTTGCTTATTTTTTTTTAGATCTCTATATTGAAATTAATTGCTATGCTTCTACAGAAGTACATTTCACTTTGGGCTTCCACATTATATTTCCTGCTATAATGCTGTATTTGTTATTTACCAGTGTAAGAAGACTAGCAATTTCAGTTAGCCACAGATGAAGGAAGACTACTTTAAAAGTGCTGGTGCTTTGTTGTTGTTTTTTTTTTTTTTTTTTTTAGCTCAAAAAAATCTGTACTTCTTGCTACACTCCAAAATTCATTGTATTATTCATTCTAATGCTTTTCCAGTAGCGTATCACTGATGTAACTTTCTGCACTTGGAGGAGATTTTTAGCTACTAGATAGATATTAAAATAACATTTTTGTATGCACTTTTTCATCTGTTTCTGTAATGATGAGATATTTAAGCTGCTTTATTTGCTGAAAGTGATTTGGAAACATTAAAACCATGGCTTAGAAATTTCAGAGTTGGTGACAATAATATAGATAATTGCTTGCTGTTTAAATATAATTGATCAGCTTTTCCATGTTGAAGATGGGGATGCTTTCCAAAGACACTGTTGAGGCAAAAAGTTGTAGCTAGCCTCCACTCTGCTTCCAAAAAAATCTCATTGTATATATTAGATAAAAATCTACTTAAGGAATGATAAAATTATCATATTCTCCAGGAGAAAAAATACAGTGTGAAAAAACCTATGGAGTGCTTCACCAATGTAAATGTCTACATGTTTAGTTTACCTTCTTGCTTCTGAAAGTTCTGATCACACATCTATTGAACAAATAGATGTTTTGATAAAAATATATATTTCAGGAAAGATACAGCTTTGATTACAGCATACTGGAGTGTCAGATGCTGCACAAGATTGCTGTTATAATATCTGTAGTTCCACAAGTATTGAACCAAAATACGAAGTTGTTGAATTGCTGCTTAGCTTTGCTAGCTGAAAGCTGTAGTAGGTGATTTGATGTGTTGGTTCCATATAAGCTAGAAATAACTTGGTAAACTTCCTTTCCTCCTCCCTTCCACTGAGAAACAGTGAAAGCAATTATAGGCATAGCAGATGTGAATCACAACGTTTTAATTGAATTTGAATCAACTGGGTTGGTTTGCTGACTTGTTTGATTTGTTTTGTCTAAACAGCTATGATTCCTTAAAGGAATATGCACATGGACCAGACTTTGTGACTGACATCCAGAATTCTGTGCCAGTTAAACCTTTGGATGAACTACTTGGTCATATTTTAGGACAAACAGCTCAAAGGCAGGATGGCCAGTAGAGAGCCAAATCATGGAGCCCTTCAGAGACTCAGGTAGACTCCATCTAGTCCAAAATCAGGCTGACATAGATGGTGCTGCTTGGGAATGGGAAAATACTCACTTTGATCCAAAAATCTTTGTCCTGGAATTCTTAAATATTGTCACTGTATGTAAATAGCAATTACGATGGAAAATGAAAGTGTAATTTGAATGTTGTATTTTCTCAAATAACAGGAAGTATTAGTTTTAATTTGCTTTGAAGTTTTTGGGATTTGTTTTGTTTTGGAGTTTTTCTTGTCAGTTATTAAATTTTCTAGATAACTTAGAGCATTACTAGCCCAAGAAATTCACAACTGAGAACAAGAAAATCTTGGGACCTACCTGTCCCAGGGTCAGTAATGGTTTTGTAGTGATTTGCTTCACAAGAAGTGTTGATGGTAACTCTGCTCTGGGCATTCAGGGGAAGGCCACTCAAAAGGGAAGAAGTAATGGAAATTTGTGCTTTCTTCCAAGTCATATGATTTTTATTTTCCCTCTGTGCTCAGGTTTAAAATATTTGCAAGTTCATTTAATGATGTGATTATAGGCTTTGTTTAATATTTATTCCCTATCATAATAGAGTTATTGCCCATCTGTACTCCATCTGTAGTTTGTATGTAGTGACAGCTCCAATCCACAGAGTCCTGATGGAGGTGATGGTTATGGACAATTTTCCAAAACTCCCAACTCAGGCCAGGAAAGAGCTGCAGTCTGCAAGTTTATCTTCAAACTACTTTGAATTCTAGCAGAACAATTCCTTACATGTTTTTTTTCAGTTTCTAGTGAAAAAGTTATGCACATGTGGCGTTTGTGTACAGTTTAGTTTAATGTGTAGTGTATTCCAATTATGTTTGTATTATTACTAATACTCTATCACTTACACAACCTTTCTGAGGGGACTTGAGCAAGAGAAAGTAGACTTAGGACCACTTAGGGTGGAAGAGGAAAAAGGGAATCCTTTGCCAGAAGCACAACCCCAGGAGCTTCTTTCCTCTCCTGCTGCTTATGTGTGTCCTGTTTTTCCATTTCACAGCTGTGCATATCAGTATTGGCCATGTCCCTTACACTTCCATGCATAGCTTGGACACAAGACACTACTTCTTGCTTTGTGTGACCAGTAATCAATTGTTCTTCTCGACTGATATACAGGATTTACGTGGGATGTTTCTAGTCTTCATAAACTGCCTTTTAAAATTGTTTATTTGTGTGATGTGATTTAAAATAATCTGTTGTCTGGTTGCTTAAGCTGGGCAGTGGCATTGCTAAGACATCGAGTCTTGCTTCATGATGACATTATTTAATATATTCTCCTCTTGTATTACTTGTGTTATGACAAAGTTAAATCCCTCTACTTTTCTTGCAGCAAAAGAAAAATTAATTGAATTCTTCTGTTACCGAATAAGATGTCCCTATGTTAAAGGGTTAAACTGCTCTGGCATGGGTGAAAGTAGAGGAATTCTCTTCATTAGGAGCTAATTTACATTCTCACAGGGATTATCAGCATTTCAATGGGGCAGTTCTTTAGGTTCCCTTCCCAATACCTGGATTAATTTATCTGCCTGAAGTTTTTATGACTCTTAGTTCCTATCACAATGTCTCTAAAACACAGTAGTTGGTTTATATAAATCACTATCTTTGAATAATTAATTTCTTCATTGTTTACATATATTCTCTCAGTAATTTAAAAATATTTTTCCCTGACTTTGATTAATTCATTAGCTTGCTTTTTTTGAGCCAGTGAAAAACCAGGCAAGTTAATTTATGTGTGAAGTTTTTTTTTATTTTTTTTTCCCCCTAACCTTGGCTAGTAAAGAGAAGGAAGAGGTGATGTAATTCATGGTGCCTCAGTTCCCAAGCAGGAAACAAATACATGGAGCTGTTGACACATAAGGACTCAGAATGTAGGTACTTGGCTGTACCTGCTGAGTGTGTATGTATGTGGAATAAAATGTGCTCTCCTTGGGGGCTGGGCAGGATTTCTGTGTAGGATAGCATGTGTCATCCTGCAGAGCAGGAGCTGCTTGTGAAACAGCCGTGCATAACTTTCAGATATGTTTGGATCAGCATGGCTGTGGGTGGTGGAATCAGGGACCCTGATACCTACTGAAAAAAGGAGCTATTAAAAAAAAAAAAAAATCTGTCAGCTGAGGTAATGTAGACAAGTCATATAACATGTAAAAGAACTTACTGAACTGTGAAGACTGACATTTGCATTATAAAATCAGGCTTTGTTTAACTAAGTTAATACATTCTAAGCTTGTTCTGTGTTTTGGTGTAATGAAATAGGAATGATAAATGATTAAAATTGAAAACAGAATGGATTCCATTTTTTCAACCGCATCAGGTTTAATTCCGTGGTTATATTAATTTTTCATTTTGTCATTGTTGAAAGCAATGGAAGTTTTCAATGAACACTGCTTATGCATGGCACTAAGTTTGACCTTCACATAAAGTAATTTGAATTGTGCATTTAGTACAAAGTAATTCTGAGATCCTGAATGAAGCGAGTATCCCTTTCTTTCCACTTCCTTCCCTTCTACAAAACTAAGGGACCTTTCCTCCCACCATTTCAAACCAGTGGTTTTGGTTGTTGCTGTGAAATTACCAGATAGCTTGGACAATGAGAACAATAACAAATTCTCCTTGTGATTTCTCCTCTCCCATCAGTTCCTCTATCTCTAAATTCCATTTCACCACTCTATTTATATTCCCTAAATTTCTGCTGTGATATAGTCCCTTTTTGCATGAAAATTGTGTGGGTTTTTTTTCACTTGGGCAAAAGTTTTTCCTATATTGATGAAGCTTATGATTCATTTGGTGGTTTTTCTCTGTCCGTGTTTCACTGTTATAACATCTCTTGGAGAAGAGAGAATGAGGTTAAATTATCAAGTAGTCAGTACTTGATTGATTTCTGTTTACCCAGACAACACTTACCTGAAACTTACTTGATACCTATGTCTGCATCCATGATCCTTTTGATAAATCACAGTCCTTCCTTTTCTTTATTCTTTACTGTCCTTTCATGCAAGTTAAATTGCTTATTTTGGCTGCACAGTAACACCATTTTTAAATAACTCCTCAGAGAAATTTTCTATTACCCTAGGTTCATGCTTTTATACATTATTCTATGTTAGCAATTTTGTTCATAGTGATAACAAGCAGATAGAAGCCTCCAAGCAGGGAGAATATTTAGGAAACTCCAGAAAATAATTGAAGCAGCATCTTGTGGGGCAGAATAAAATGACCAAAAGGAACAGGTCTTTTCTACTTAAAATCAGAATTTTGTGACTGCATCCATCCAAGATCAAAAGTTTTCTTCAAGGTCAGTTAAAAAACCTGCATATTAAATTAGCAAAATGTCCAAATGATCATGCTGGCTAAATTATGGGGATTGTGGAATACTTAGAATACAACCTGAAATGTTCTTAGGGGTTGCTAAAGTTTAGAGGCATAGCTTGAGACTAGAATTTTTTGTTGACCCCATTAGTATAACCTCTTCTCCTGTTCTGTCCTACAGTGGGTTTGTTACAGGTGATAAGTTTTGATAATTGTGGTGTATGTTTTGCATTATTTAAAAGGTAGGTAGTATTGACATAGATGAAATAACTGTTGGAAAGCACTTCTTAAAGCACTTTTTTTGTGTGTGTGGTGGCATGTGTGTTTTTAATTTTAATGATTATAAATATGAAGCTTTTGGGTACCAGATTAAAAACGATTGTGATAGAATTTTTGTAATGTGAGTTACCTCTGAGACTGCAGGACCAGAAGTACTCTACACTCATGTAATCACTGGTGAATTTTCGGTAGGCAAATTGCAGTTGCAGTGCTTAAATTGGTTTAGGGCACTAGGGAAGGCATCTTAAACATTTTAATAAATAGGAAGACTTTTAATTCTGTTTTATACCTATACCAAAAGATAAATTTCCCAGTGAAATTACTTTCTTTTATGAACTGGAGAACACCGTGTTCATCTTTGCATGGCTTCCCGAAATTTAATTTAACCTTCCATCTGCCTTGACTCACAGTGTACCAAACTGTGGTTTGCCCAGCTCGCTTACTTTAACAAGACAAATACCTGAGACAGCATTGGCTGTATTTTAATTAGCTTTTTGATTTAACCTAGGCTTTCCCACCAAACTGCAGCTTTAGGGCAAAAGCAGCACCCAATATCCATTTTCCATACTTTGTTTTAAATATTTACCATCTTTCTAGCGACTCCTCACTCTTTTTTTTTTTTTTTCTCTTTCTAGTTCTTTTTCCCCAGCAGCTTCCTTTCCTCCCCAGCAGGTGCCAACTTGGCACGGCGCTTGGCTTCCTCTGAGCTCGGTGCCGTGCCTGTTTCCAAGGCTGTTCAACAGGGAGCTCTTCTGTCAGCAAGTGCAGCTGGAATTCTGCTCTTCCTCGCCGCTGCCCCCCACTTTTTTTTTTTTTTTTTTTTTTTTTTTTTCCCCCCGGCTGTCTCGGCGGCACAGAGCCCCTGCGGGCTGTGTCACCTGCCCGGAGCCAGCCTCGCTGGGCAGAGTGCCTCGGGAGCTGCCGAGGTGATGCCAGGGGGAGGATGTGCAGCACACGGGGCTGGGGCTGCTCACAAGGGCCCGGCGTCTGTCCGAGCTGCGCGGGGACATTATTTCTGCCTTCTATTTTTTTTAAAAACAATCAGCTTCCACCATAGCTGATGGGACAACTGAGATAATGAATCTATATCTATTCTATTCCTAAGAAGGAATAACAATAATGATCTTGGAACAGATTGCTGCTTTGGTGTCAAAATACAGCAAAATGGCACTACTACCTGTTAATTTTATCATTCTCTTATTGTAGCTGAACTGTTAAAAATGGCTCTGTGAAGTTTATCTTGTTAAAGAAATAAGATGTTCAAGCACAAAAAAGATAACAAAAGAGACGTATTATCACTTGTTGCCTATTTTGGAGCGAAGTTTTGTTGTGTCTTAATCATTGTTAAGTGAAATATCTTCACAGCAGATAAGTAAATTTTTATGAGAAAAGTGTAAGTCTTAGTTTTAATATAAGAACTAATATTAGTATGAATTAAGGATTAGCATTAATACAAGCTTTAGTATCGCATTTTGGAGACAGAAGTTATAGGGATGCAAATTACCCAAGGTTTTATAATAAATCAGTAATAGAGAAAGAACAGGCACTGTTAGTGCTTTTGTACAGAGAGGCTGGAGAATGTCTGGAAAGTGAATCCTTAAACAACCTATTTCTTGTAATCTTTTCTTTCTTGCACAGTAATTAGGGGAGGGAGGCTGGGGAGAAAGAGAGAGGATTAACAACTTCAGAACTCACTCAGACTGCACAGGTACCAGAGCTAAGTTTGCATTGATGTAACATGGGGAACCAGGGCAGTCCCAGGGAGAAAATCTGCAATGTCACAGGAATCACCAACATCAACAGAAGTGCAGGATAAAGTGCAGCTCACATTTACTGTGTGTAATCATGTGTGTGCTGCTGTCAGTGATGAAGAAGGAACAGGATACACAGAACCTCAGCATAGCATCTGCTGCTCTCTGCAAGTGGTTGTGCTGGACATCCCCAGCCTGGCCTTACCCTCCTGGAGTGGCACTGAGTGTCACAAACCCAGAGTTACATCCTCTTGAAACAAAACATAACTGTGCCCTCAGAGCAAGTAGCACTGATGCAGCCAGTCTGCTAGCTCGAGTATTCTGCTTTAGCCATGCTCACCCTTTCCTAAGGACCAGTACCACTGTAGTTCATTTATTGTTGCTTCCTTGGCTCTACATGGAAATTTGATCCTCTGAATTTTAAATGGTCACAGTTTGCAGGGAATCACATAGAGGGGAGCTGTTCTAGGCTTGCCAGTTTACTCCCTCCGATTCTATATCCCTCACTGCCACTCTTTGTCACTGCTCTCTTTAATTTTGTTCTCTGTACCTGATTAAGTGGAGAATTTAGTGTGTTCCATTTTTCCCATAGTGTTATCTGGGCTGCCTGTTTGCAGTGTTGCTTAAGGGTTTGCATCACAGGCTGTTCTCCTGTGAAATACCACACAGTTAAAGAAATTGTTTAGTTTCAAGTAGGAAGGGATTAGTATCAGAACATTTGATTAAGAAGGCCAATGGTATCCTGGGGTGCATTAGAAGAACATTGCCAGCAGGTTGGGAGAGGTGATCGTGCCCCTCCTCTCAGCCCAGGTGAGGCCTCAGCTGGAATGCTGTGTCCATTTCTGGGCTCCTCAGGACAGGAGAGACCTGGAGCTCCTCGAACAGGTTCGGTGGAGGGTTACAGGGATGATTAAGGGACTGGAGCATCTCTCTTACAAGGACAGGTTGAGGGAGAGGTGCCTTAAGAGACTTAATTTTTTCAGTTATGCTTTGCTAATAAGAACAGCCTCCAAATGAGGTTTTCCTTGTTTCCATATATGTGTTTTCTGTGTGTAAGTCTGTCTACAGAGATCTGAAACGACTTCTTTTGGATCAAAAGGATTGAATACAGGCAGTGCTGACCAAGCCAGCACCAAACTAAGATCACTCCCACACTTATTAGGCTTCTCTTACACACCCAAGATGTGCTGACTCTAAATGTCTGAGTCTACAACTTCAAGTCAAAGTATACTGCTCATCAGAAATTTGAATCCATTCTCTAATGCTGAGTTGTATTAACAAGTGTGGGGGGTGTGTGTGTAAGCTGTTGATTGAATTTTGATATTTAGATCTCTTTGTAAATGTACTTAGTCTCATTACTGTTTTTCTGTTGGTCTGTATGTTGTCCTGAGAACACACTTGAAAATATTTTTTGTCACAATACCAGATTCTGGAATAGTTCAAGAATATCTGCCCACTAATAGGTAGATTATAATACATGTATATATCTGTTTAATTTATGTACTGTGGAAGAATAATTGTATAGGTTTACAGCAGTTTTGCAGTCATCATGAAGCATATATGAGTCACAGAGAGAGGATATACAAGGTATTGTTATGGTATCATACATTGTTATTTCTGCTAGACTTTATACCAGATGCACTACTAGGTTAAATTCTCATCCTCTGTTGGGGTAGTTGTAGGAAAAAATCTGTTTGGGCAGCTCTCCTCGAATTTCTTGAGAGACAGAAAATACTCCACTCTTTTATCAGTGCTGCCAAAGGAAGAATAGATGTCACTGATCTTGATAGTGGGCATTACTTACTTGAGAAGTTAACAGGTTTTCCCAGTTCTTTCAACACCTGTCAGGAAGACTGCCTAAATCAATTCATAATGGACAGAACCTGACCAACAGGTTAAAATTACAGCTTATTAGATTGTTCTTGCTGTGTTTCCTTTTTCTCTTTTATATAAATTCTTTGCTTTCCTTCCTGAAATTCATTGCCACCAGCAGCAAATGGTTTGAATGAAAAGACAGTTGACTCTGATTCTAGAGAGTTGTGTATTTCTGTTTTCCATTTCACAAAACAAAACAAATAATAAAAAATACATTATAATGTGTTTGCAATAGATTGAATCTCCTGTGTAAGAGTCAACCGTGTTTCTTAGCAGAAATCTCCTGATAGACCTCGTGGAAGCAGATAGTATTGTTGCTATTATTATTATTTTATTAGGTGTTTTGTGCCTTAGAGAAAGGAGTATGGGGTGGCAGTTGCTAGGAAACTGGTTGGAAAGAATGTTATAGGGAATCCATGAATCTGTTTCTAAGACAGCTGTCAGTGTGGACATAAATTAGACCTATCCTCATTAGTTAGGTGCTTTCTTTCAGGAGGTGATGGTTGTTAATCTGACACTTTCCGTATTTGAGAGATTTTCTTGGACAATTCTTATTTATAGGAACAGGATGGCTGTTAATGGAGTCAATGTTTTCATTAATTTCTTCGTGTTATTATACTCTAATGCTAAGTAAAGTTGTGGGGGGGTTTTTTCCCCTCAAGATGCTACTAAGTAAAAGAAGTTGTTTTTTTGTTTTTAATTCCACCAACACTGATGGCATCTTTTCCAGAAATACAAGGTGGTAAACTGGTATCACAGAAATACAGACTTTTTAGTGTGCCCAAACTCTTGATCCTGATGGATTGATCCTTGGGGTGATAATTCAGCCATACAGTTTTTTCATAGCTCTAGCTGCTTTGCCTCATTAGTCTTATACCCTCATCTCCTCTTTCTGTGGCTCTTCTATGCATAAAGTAGAGAAACCATTTTAATCAGCCAGTGTCATCTTAGCCAATTGCTGCCCTTGGGGAACTGAATGCAGACTCTTTAACACGGCTTTTTTCAGCAGTTCCTTGCAAGGCATTTCAACAAATATATAGTTTTCTTAGTAGGGAAGCAGTGGTTATTCTGTCTTTGTGTCCTCATGTGTTCTGAAACTTCTTCATATGTGGCTTATTTTTTTACTTTTCAAACACTCTCTTAAGGGACATTTTTAGAACAGAGGCCATCTCATGTAACCTCTAGATACTGTTTCCCCTATATCTGCTCATCCCAGAAGTGTTTATTTGGCTAGTAGTTAGTCATACTGGCCAACTAGACAAGTATTTTCTATGTGATATTTGGGTGTATTTTGAGTCCTTCATCATTCTTCGTTCTATTTGTCATTTCATTATAGTTCAAGTCTTTTCTATCTCCCTTTTAGTTTGCAGAATCAGTCAGCAATTTTCACTGAGAGGGAAGAAACAAATCCTGAACTATCCTGTAGTTAGAAATGTCTTGTTACAAAATACTGTGAGAACAATTGCTTTCTCATTTTATATGGAGATAAAAGAAGAGAGTTCCCCTAGAAGGCTGAGACTGGTCGAATTTAAGTTAGAGATGGGTACTTTCTAACATGAATGAACATGATGAACTGATGAAATAAACTGTCATGGAATGTGTATTTTCTTATTTTTGATGTAATTTCCCTTTTAGAGAACATGCCTTAGCAGAATACAGGTTAAAGTTTTATTAAATGCAACTTTCATTAAATGCATTAAATTGCATTAGATGCAGTGTAAGGGCAAAGTATTGACAGGCAGAATTTGGATTATGCAGAGTTCTCACTTCATCCTTAGCTTTAATAAATCAGTAACAGTGTAGTTTTCCCTCTTTTCCCTTCTCTTTATTACATAATTCACCAGATGAAACTGACCGTAAATAATATTTTTGTATACAAGTTTTCATTGCTAGCTTGTGTAAAAATTCGTGGTAACTGAGACGAAGTTGCTGGAGCTGAGTGTGGGACTCCACATTTCTATAGGAACTCCTTAATGCAAACCCATAGGTTGGGAACAAAAGGCACCGTGGCTTTACTGCCATGCTGTCACTTCCTTAGGCCCCTGTGTGTCCTGCCTTTGAATCCTGTCATTCCATGTCAGATCTCATTCCTGTAAGAAGGATCTGGTGTTGCTCATGATGATTTTTTTTTTCTCAGGATGCCAGTAGCTGCTTTGTTGAAGCAACCAGATATGGCCAAGTAATTTCATTATGAATGCACTAACAGTAGTGAGATTCCTACAATATTTTGTTGCTTGATGAAGTACTGGGCTGAGCTAACTGCTCAGAGCTGCTCTGTCACTATTTATGATGGTTTCTACTAATGCAGTCATCTTGTTTGGGATTTACTTGCCTGCACGAGTAAATGTGCAAGCCCTCCTACTCTGATACTTTATCAGCACAGGAAAAATGTTGGAGGAGGAAAACATTCTAATTTGTAAAGGGTGGAAATTGTATAATGGGATTAAGCAGTTTGTGACATTTGCATTTTAAACCGGTGTGTTTAATGACTAGATGAGTAGGTTCAATTTAACTTTCATTCAGGATGAAACTTAGTCATTATGACTGTACTAATGTCGTTTCCCTGCACCTGGGTATATGCAGTGTTAGCTGATAATAGTTCTTCACTGAAATTTGATCATCAAACACCTATTTTATCGATGCTGTTTTTCATTTTTGAAATTGATTTCAGTGCTTCAGACTTGGGGAGTTTAAGCATAGTTTTGGTCATTCAGTTCTTAGGCCATTAGGTCAAATGTTCCTAGAGCTGCATTTTACAATTAGAAATTTGTGTCTGATTGCAGCAAACCCTTGATACCTGCTCCAGCACTTCAGTGCAATGTATGTTATTAGGAGCTTAGCAAGGAGATGAAACAAGAGCTTGTTCATCATATTGTACATTCTGCAGTAATTTTACAGGATGTTCATGTCTGTAGTTTTTTTTAAGACAACAGAATCAAAAAAAGGAACACTGCTGGCAGATGAATAGAAATGCGAAATAAAAGTTTTCTGTGGTAAAAATTGAGAGGAACTTAGACAATTGCTTTGATCTGACACTTGTAGAGGAACCTGAGATCTTAATGTGTCTTATTACAAATTTATTTAGAGACATACATACAGATGTACACATACAAATATGATCTTTGACTTAATACCTGTTATTGAATACTTTCTTCAATGGCCTAGTTTATGCAATGTTTGAGGAACATTGCATTTAGGAATATTTCTGTGGAAAAAAGAGCTCTTGTTTTGCTTAAAACGCTTTCTCAAAATGATTACAAAGGACAGGCAATATTTATCCCAGGATTTTATTCAAATTGTTTGGCTCAGGCTTTTTATCATCTGTTTAACCAGTGATCAATGGTCCTTGATATGCTTTGTGACTTAGCTCAAAAATCATTCAGATTTCTGTCTGGAAGATGAGGCTAGAGAACTCCCAAGTATTCATCTACCTTTCATCTACCCTGTGCTTCCTATTAATAAAATTATTAGGAACAACATTTACCTCTATTGTAGTCATGGGATTAAAGCACTGCAGAACATTCCTACATAATTGTATTTATGCAGGGATTTCTGGTGGATTCTAGAGGGCTTATAAACCCAAATGCCATTGGAATTCTGTGGAAGCTTCTGAGACTCTCAATCATTTCACTGTGTCCCACTTCACTGTCAGTTTAAAAGGTTAAAAAAAAAAAAAAGAAAACTAAAACAACAAAAAAAGAGGGAAGCAGAAAACCCCTCACACTTGGTGATTTGTTCTTGGTTACTATAGTGATGAATCCTGTATGAAAACCCACACAGTTCTGACTGAAATCCAGACATGCAGATACTTGTCAGAATAAAAACAAAAAAAGAACAAATAGCATAACATTGAATGGTGGTGTGAACCAAATTTTTTGGATGAAATTAATCTGAATTTTAATCTGGATCTTGCTGTTTTGGACACAGATGTTAAATAGTTCTTTCAGACTGAAAGCTGAAGTATTTGATGGAGCATGGTGCAGGTAGTCTAAAATTAAACTTAGAATACAGTCCTGGATGATATTCTCAGGGAAGGTGACACCTTCAGTATTCAATCTTTTCTCTTGTGTTCTTTATCCAAATATAGGGACCATAACAATTATTTTTACAATAGACTTCCTCCGTGTCTTCAGAAATTTCTAGATATCTGTTTGGATCTTTGGCTTCCTTTTCTTTCAAGTAAAATTAGGTCATTCTCTCAATGTAGCTTCTCTAGGCTCTGAGCTTGGCTTTTGATGCAGACATGACCCTGCAGCTTCTGGGTCCCCAGTCTGTAGGCCTGAGGTATTTCCAGACCCTCTTTAAGCTGTGAGGTTTCCTGCAACTTGTCCCCAGAGCATTTTGTCCTCCCTGAGGCAGTGACAGGAACTGAATGTTCCTTTAGCTTCTCTTCCAAAGCTATCCTGTCCACACTATTTTGGTTCCTATTCAATTGAATTGGGAATTTCACTCCAGTTTTCATTGTGAATGCTGTTTTTTAGTTGGGTTTTTATTGAGTTTAAGAATTTTCCACTTTAAGTCTTTTCGAAAGAAGTTACAGATTCTTGTATTTCATAGGAATACAGTTTGTTAAATGCATGATTTAAATTATGCCATGAGATCTGTTTGGTTTGCTTCCTACCTGGGAAAGAGCAGGGTCAGAAGGTGGAGACAGCTCTGCTGCCTGGACTGATTCCAACTCTGAAACTTGCCAGGCTTTCACTATTCCTGGGTTGGGGAAGCACTAAAACCAAGAAATTCTTTAGTCTGTTGAGATGTTAGGACTCTTGAGCCTGGAAATCCATGTATGGCCTTTTAAGGTCCCAGATGGATGCTAGAATATCTAGGACAGTGATGGTGAGAAAGCCATAAAGTAGGTCCCTTAATGTGGCATTGTGTGTTTTCTCATCTCTTACTATCACACCTTCTGTGGCAGGTGTACCTAGTGCTCTGAGAGTTGAGCTGTGGGCAGGAATTGTGGCTCCTGCTCCTGCAGCAGGTCCTCTGGCAGCCCTGGGTCCTCATGGCCCTGTCATCTGGCAGGAACAGAAGCATGGAGAGATTCCCCATAGCCCAGGGTCTCTGGTCTGGGCCCCTCAGCTCATTAGTAAGGAGGGGTAAGGATGTGATACCCTAAAGATTCTAGCATCTTCTTCATGAGTGAGTTTTTATTCTCTTTACAGCTCTCAGGTTATCCCACTTCTGGGTTTAAGATATAAATTATTCTCTAGTTTCAATAGATATTAAACCCAAAGAGGAGGATAATCTTGAAATTTCAGATTAAATGTCACTACTGGCCAAAGTTGCTGATATTCATGCTCACTAATTCTCCACTGTGTCATTGCCATATCTGAACTTTTTAACAGGGGTTGCACACTATTGTATCTTCATAGCATATACTATTCAAACTCAATAAACCTCCTACTCTGAGCAAATGCTCATAGTGCAACAATTCACCTTTGAAGTGTTTTAATGTGTATCTTCTATCTCAAGTCAGAAAAATAATCTCATTAAAGATGCTAATAAATTAGGCTAATTATTTTAATTCTCTCTATTAATGACTACTATATTACATGGATCAAAAGGCTAGCTTTAAAATGTTTGTATCTCATTATTAATAATTACTTCTATTAAGCTTTCATCTTTAATGCTGCCCCAGTGCCTTACCTGAGCAATGAAACCACTTTTAAAAAAAAGGTAATTTCATTGTTGCTGTCTATAAACATAGAAATACTAGTCTGGCTTTTCAGAGTGTTTACAAAGCTTGGCTCTTACTGGGACCAGCCATGCATAGTAGAATATGCAGAACTTTAATGGATGACTTAGACAATGTCACATCCAAATGATCTAGGCTTGCATGTACTGTGCATAATGTACAAAGTCACCTCCGTGGGATTTGGTGATGATCTTTTGAAGCCAGTTTTAACGGGGCCATAACAATTCAATCTTCCTTTGTCACTGTGCTGACGACGTCCTCCTCCATGATCTGAAAAGTCATTTGTAAATTAGGGCAGCAATTTTTGTCTGCTGGAGCTCTATAAGGTAACAAGAGTGATTAGAGTGAAATGTGACTGAAACAAGTTTACCTCAAGAAAACCTCATCAGTAACTCCTTCTCCTGTTTCATGCTGCCCTAGGCAAGTGGGAGAAAGACACAATGGCAAGTCCCTTCCTGTTTATGGTTATTCAACTAGATTTAAGTTAGGAGCATATCCAGGAACTGCCTTGTTTTGTCAGACTAGTGATGTACCTATTTTTTCTTGAGGCCAAACAAGTGTTTTTCAAAATGTTCAGGCCACTCCAAGATAGTAAGTTATTGATCTTGGAAAAATTTCTTTGTGAAAGCCCATGTTTAGTTTCTGCTGTGAAGCATGAAAATTGAACGTCATTGTGCTTGTATTAAGTATATTGAAGTCATTAATTTGATTGTCTCTTTAACTTTTTTTTTTACACTTGCCGTAGATGTTAGCTGTAAAGCATGAAGATAAATAAAATTTCATTTTCTCTTTGCTAAGTTCTTAGGTTTGAAATGCAAGATCATGTTCTTTGGTATCTAAAATACATTTTGATATGTTACTTAATTGAGAAGTTTTGTCAGTGCTGGTGGGCTTTTGAGGTGGGTTCACTCTGCCATGGCTGGAGCAGGTGCCATTACAGCCTCACACTCTCTGTTCTGAAATTTTGGTAGGTGCTGCTCCAAAATTAGAGTCATATCACTTAGGGAAGGGTTCCTTATTCCTTGAACTGAAAGTCAGTAATTTTAGCTTAAATGATCAAGTAATAAGGGTTAGTGTGTGAAGTGCCTGAGGCAGTTAAAATGTCCTGTTGTATTCAGCTGGCTGAGTTGTGAAGCTGCTGATTTCTGGCTGATGGTAAGGGACATAAATGGGATCTTCTGAAAGTCTGTTATGAGTCCAGATGTGTTGGAGAGAAGTCTCCTGGCTGGTTTTAAGAAGATGATTTTTATTGGTTATTGTGACACAGCTCAAACGTGGTAGTTCATTAAACTTATCACACTTAAGCTGTGTGCCTATTCTTTTAAGCTTCAATTAAATGAGATGAACAGTGCCTTCTAAAAATGGGACTTCCTGCTCATATCTTGCTTAGAGACTTGTGGAAAACCGACGTTTATTTTGCTCTTCAAGCAATTCTTTGTGTGACACCAATTAAGTATTTTGGTGGTGGTGACTCATTTGTTAGAAGTAAATGTCCAAATGGTAAAATGACTTGGCATTAGCTTTTAGTAGAAGTAATTGTTCTGAATAGGTACCTATTTGCCAGCTCAGTGGTTTGCTAAAAGCATAATTTTAAAATAGACAATTAAGGAAATTAAGTGAGTTTATTAGAGAGTTAACCAGCTCACGTATTCAACTAAAAATAGTCTTAAATGGTGGTAATAGCCAATTTCTTGAAAATTATTTGTTCATTTTTTATCCCATTTTGGCATTTTTATCTTACCAGAATTAAAAAACTCCATATATAACTTTTCCTATAGATACATACTTGATTATTTCTAAAAAAATAAGTCAAAACCCATTGTGCACCATACATATCTTGTCATTCATAGTGTTGGATCAAAAAGGAGAAGATTTGTGTTTTGCTGCTCCTTTAATTTTTTTTTTCTTGGAGGCAATGAAGGTACAGGGGAGCAATCATTCAGGTTTTGGGGTTTTTTTGTTTAGACATTGGTTACTGGTCACTGTTAAGAGATGGAGTACATATAGCTGTTCTCATATGCTTGACATGTGACCTAAAGCAAAAGATCTTTATTGCAGTTTTATACTCCTGGTTTATCTGTTTCTTCTCTCAGTTCCCACTGATGTTTGGTTTTTTTTTCCCCTTTGTGGGCTTTTTATTTTTTATTTTTTTTTTAGATAATCTGGCTGCTTTAAAAGCAGATGTGCTTGTGACGAGTATTTCACACTGGGAGTTTTGATACTTGTTTGAGCCTCCAGGAATTTTTCAATATTAATAACACTAAAATTAGTCCTTTATAATATTTATAATACTGCTTTTTGTCATTTCTCGTGAAAAAGGAAATAATAAATTTAAAATAATTGATATGTGAGAAGAAGGGGATCTTTTGAGTCAGGAAGATCAGGTCTAGGTCTTGGATAATGAGCTTGCTTGAAAATAATTTTTGTATCTATAAAAAGAAAGTGAGGCACCAGTCTTCCTCTTGAAAGTTCTAGAATATAATATAATTTCCCTCATAATTAAGCCCCCTTTTTAATATCCCACCCTCTTTGCAATTTTTAGAATTGTTTAGTGATTGTATCTTGTATGCTTAACGTTGTAGTAACTTTAGGAAGACAGCCAGTCTTCCCTGAAAGGCTCATTGGGAAGGGTTTGTTATTTCCCCTGTCATCTGTCTCAGTGTAGTTACATTTGCCACCAATCTGCATTGTTGTTTTTTTATGGTTAGAATTTTACTGACTACAACTTCCAGCTGCTGACATTTTTTTGTACTTTTCCTTGTTTTCCTTGAGAAGTCTTTATCATTCCAAGTGTTTTCTGGTTCTGTGCATCACATGACCATTAGCAAACTGACTGTGTTCCTGCTTTTCTTAAGCTTTTCTCAAAGTTTCCCCTCCATATCAAGATGAGGATAAATGAGGCTGTTACATTACATGCAATTGTGTGCAGCTATTTTTAAGGGATTTGCAATTGTAGTGTTCTAAGAAAAAAAAAAATACCACCACCTCTACATGCAAGTATCTGCCCCCCCTTCACCCTCTCAATAGAAACAAACCAACAAAAAGAGATCACTTGGTTTGTTTTGTGGATCTAGTAATTTAGTGTTTGGGGGGTTGGTAAATAATAGTAAAGAAAATAGTAAAGAGCTGTTCTTTTAGCAAGTATTTTTAGTTTTTTTCTTTCTACTCTGTAAGTGTATTCATATATATTAATAAGGAACATTAAGCCTCAAGGACAAAACTGCAATCTAAAAATGCATTTCCCCAAATTTGAAAATGTGTTGTTTGGAATTGCTTTTCTATATTAAGTCCTGCATTAAGTGCTGTAGAGAGTGTGATATTATGTGATCCTTTTCTCACCTGGAAATTTAATGAAATTAATAGGTATTTATTTAGTGCTGCTGTGGTTTCTTGAGGTTGTTTTTTTTTTTTTTTAAATTTTTTTAAATTGTTATTTGAGCAACAAGGAAATTATCTCTGCAATAGCCTTTTGCTTGTCCATATAGCTGAGGAGCAACATTTCTCTGATCATAGTTGAGACATTGACTGACTGGACACTGGGTGCTCTCAAAGCTGCTCTGTCATTTCATTCTTCAGCTGCACAGAGGAGAGAAAACAAAATCAAAGGCTCATGAGTTGAGTTAAGGACAGGGAGAGATCACTCACAAATTACTGTCATCAACAGAACAGATTTGACTTGGGGACCTTAAGTGAATTTATTGCCCATCAAATTCAGAGTGGGGTAATGAGAAATGAAATGAAATCTTTATTCCTTTTTCCTTAAAGGGAGGACTCCTCACACTTCCCCAGTCCAGTCTGGGTTCCTTCCCACAAGAGGCAGTCCTCCATGAGCTCCTCCAGCAAGAGTCCTTCCAACAGGCTGCAGCTCCTCCTGGCCTGCTCCAGCATGGATCCTTCCAAGAGCTGCAGTCCTGCTGCTCCAGCGTGGGTTTCCTGCAGGTCATGAGTCCTGCCAGGAGCCTGCTTCAGCACAGGCTTCCCATGAGGTCCCAGCATCCAGGTGCTCCACCTTGGACCTCCATGGGCTGCAGGGCAGTCTGTGCTCTGCACCTCCTGTCCCTCCTTATTCTCTGCCCTGGCTGTCTGCAGAGCTCTTCATCTCGCCTATCTTCACTTCTCCCTCTGCTCTGGGTTTTTTTTTTTTCCTCCTCGTGCTTTAAATGTGTTATCACAGTGGTGTTGGCACAGTCGCTGATGGCCTTGGCCAGCAGTGTGTCCATCTGACCTGGAAGGAGTTGGCTGTGCCAGGCACAGGGGAAGCTGCTGAAAGCTTCTCACATAAACCATCCCTGGAGTCCCCTCACTACCCAAACCTCGCCATATAAATCCAATTCAACAGGCAACACAATTAGGCAGAACAACCTTGTCACATAATAGCAGCCTGCCATTTTCGGGTAGAACTTTATTTCCCTTATCATTTGTGGTCATTCAAAGTTTATGCTAATCTTAGAGATGAGTACCATCATATTGGTCCTATAAATTATTTTTCAATGAGAGGATTAAAAATTAATATCAAAATACTAGTTGGGGAACAGAGCAGATATTGGAGCATACTAGGCAATATTATTATTGTTGTTTAAAAGGTTACAACCTTGAGAGTGTGTGTATAATCTGGCCATTATCATTAATCTCTCTAATATGCATTATGCTAGACATAATACCTATAACACCTGTATCTATAAATTATAGTTTATACACATCCAACAGTGTGATATATTTCAGGCTGCATGTCAGGGTCTCCTGATTTAGTGAGGCAGGGGGAATTAGTTGCTTAAATATTTTCATAGATCTCACATTTAGTTATGGGAGCAAAGCAGTAACTTTGTACTATTAATCCTCAACATGAAAAGAGTATTACAGCCTCATTAAGACCATTTAGTTGAGCAATTCCTGTTCCTGAGAGTTTTATCAAAAACAGAATTTAAAGAAGTTATGAAGGAATACATAGCGACTGGATATTTGCTTGTCTCTGGTTATCAGTAGTTTACAAAGCATCCTCGTATGTTTCAGTAAATTGTAGTTTAGGGGTGAGAAAACAAGGCAACTCCATGATTTTGAGAGTAATCTCTTTTACTTCTTTTGTGAGTTCGAGATGTTTTAGGTACATTAGAACCAACTTAGAAGTAGGTGCGAATCTTGTGTCTGCGGCACGGAGCGTTCTGCAGGGGCAGTGCGGGGTTCCCGGTGCCGCTAGGTGTCACGCTGGGATCGGCGCTCAGAGCATGCCACTGTTGCATGTACTGCATGGGAACGGGGTCTCCTGCATGTATTTCGCCACCTGAAATGGCTGATTTTGTAGGCTGTAATAGCCCTGTGCCTGCCCCTCGTATCTGGAAGGTTCGCACATCTCATGGTGTAGAAAGGTTGGTGGCATTGAGCCTAAAGGCAGCACAGGTGCTGGACCCTGCCTCTTTCATCTGATCGCATCTCTGACATCCTCGAGTTGCACACACCTGCTTAGGGAAATGTGTTAAAATTGCTTCATGTGGGTGTACTTGGTAACATGAGGAAAAAAACATATGATTTTTTTTTTTTTTTTTTAATCCTCCTCCAGTGTTTCTATCATATAAAGCTCAAATGAGCCAAAAAAAGAAGAGAAGAACACCCAAACAATCAGCAACCTGAACATAATGCAGCTTTTTATAAAGAAGGGCCCTTGAAGGAAGACTTAGGTTTCACGAACTCTGAACACAATGTCAAACACTGAACTATTTATTAAAATTAGGTTTATAATATGTTGTTGAGAATACAAAATCGTTATGGGGGAAATGTTTCGTTTTGTTGTTTTATTAATAAGCCTGCTGTGCTGTGTTTTTTTTTTTTTTTTTTCTGTACTTCACTCCTGTACTCAATCAAAATTGTCACATTTTTTAACAGTTCCTTAATACTGGCATCATACCAATACATGTAAATACTTGATGGGAAGGAAAACAGATAAATCAGATGCTCAATGAAAGGAAAAGAGGGAAATGGGCACAAATTTGAAAAAAAAATGGAATTTTTAGTTTTGCAAAAGGAAAAACTTCTGTTGGTTGATTGATTCCCCAACATGTTGCTCAGAGAGGCTGTACAATATCCTTGGAGATACTGGAAAACCACCTGGATGTGATTCCCTCCCCCTTGAGCAGGGCAGTTGAATTTAGATGATCCCCAGAGGTGACTTCCAGCCTCAAACATTCTGTGCTTCTGGATGTTTTCAGTCTGCCTATTGAGTCATCAGTAGGAATACTTAAAAAAACAAGCAAAAAACCAAACCCCACCAACCAAACAATGCAAACATCTGCAGAAAAACCCCACCAAACAAAACCATAAGAAGTAAACCAATAATACATTATGTTAAACATTGTGATCAAAGGTTTTAATTGTCAGATAGCAAAGAACTTTGAATAGGATTTTTTGGTTTGTGTTTTTCTCCCACAAAGAGAAAAAAATCCCTTTGCTTACATCATATGCTGGAAGTCTAACAGGTTATAAAGATTCTATCTTTTGAATCTGTTAAACCTACTGTTTTGTTCCAAGCTTTTGCATGGCTGAAATATGTACACTCTGGTACTGGGAATAATTTCTCGCTGTTTTGAAGTTCAATTATGGTACTTCTTCCTCCAGCAGCAGCTTCTGTGCTGGAAATTGAAGAATAACTTGGGTATATATAAGAACATCACCATGCACAGAAACTTTCCTATGGTATTTCCAGTTTGATCAACAGCCTTACTAGGGAAAGCTTTTATTTTCCAGAGCCCAAAGAGTGTGTAGCCACTGACAGGATAACACATTATGCAGTATCTGTCCAGCAGAATGATGTTTGTGCCTCACACACTCAGGTGTATCTATGTCAGGAGAGGTGTGCCCTCCATCCCACAAAATATGGTTTTATTTCTGTTACATAACTGCTGGGTCTTGTTCTCCTACCTGAATTCTCTCTTTATGAATACGAAGCAGATTTCCTTAGAAGTTTTTCTGCAAAAAAATGATATTATATGTAGGCCAATGCAGTGTGGCAACACATATGCTGCAAGTTCACACAGTGGGTTCTCCTGGGTTTCTGCTCTGTACGTGTGAATTCTGTTATCTCAGATGAGCTGAGATCCAAAAAAAAAAAAAAATTAGTTATATTTTCAAATACCTTTTTAGCTAATCTGTATCCATTTGTTGTCTTGGTATGTATCTATCAACAAATGCTTTATTCCAAGGGCTGCTGGTTTGTTGCATAGTGTTTAGCACAGTGAGACACTAATTTGTGCTCTTTGTGCCTAGTCAACATGGTGGTGAAAAGTTTATTACTGGCAATTAAAGAAGGAGAAGGATTTCTTATTCCTTTGATTTGGTATTTTCATTAAGAATGTGTGTGAAGTAATAATATATTTGTACATGATGGCATCTTGGGAGGACTGTTGGGTGCTTGGGAAGACAGTGTTCAAATGTAATATGTTTTTGACTCCTGGGGAGAAAAGACCTAGAAAGAAAACATACAAAACTGTATGAAGATAAACTGAAAGTGCTACAAGTAAAGGAAAACATACACATAGGTAAAAAAGATGCAAGACATCAGGCAGTGCAGCATCCAGAAGTACATAGGGAGTTTCAGGAAATAAGATGCTATTGAAAAGCAAGAAATATTTTGCTCTTGCAGGATAGTCAGATGTGTTGGTGTTTATGGAGGAGTTATGGGGTGGTTGGGCTTTGTCTGGCAGTGATGGCAATGGGGCCTCATAAAAGCCTTGTTTGGCAGTGCAGTGAAGGGATGCAGGCAACTTGGAGAGGACTGTGTTTGGAATATGAAGAATAGCAAAGCATATTAATGGTGTCCTGGAGATAAGGAAAGAAGGGTTAGACCTGGATGGAAAACGGGTGAGGTTAAGGCTTTAAGATATTTTCATTCTAATAAAGTTAATGATTTACAACTGAGATTTGCACAGTATTTTCTTGATATAGGACAAAAATATAGCTGCAGAAATGGTGTCATACAGTACATTTTAATTCTGGCTATATGAAAATACTGAGATATAATGAAAAGAAAATTCTCAAAGACTGTACCATTACCACCACTTAAGACTATTTTTAGTTCCAACAATATGTCAATATATTGAGATAAAAGAACAGTTGAGCAGTTTGACTGGACACTTTTCTGGATCACCAGGTATCTGCCAGTCTGGGCTTCTAGTTCTGTCAATCTTGCCTGTTGTAGAGAGTTCTCATTAAAAAAAATCTATTAGGTATTGATAAACTTGGAATTTATTAATGATGTGATGTGAATGTTTGTTTCACCTAGACTAATTTTACATTGCCTGATTAATACTTGGTAAGAACTATTCAATCTTTGAAATTTCACCTTAGGAAAAAAAAAAATTTCCCTGTCCCCGAGAGTGTATATATGGGATTATATGATTGATAATGCCTTAAACTGTTATTTGTTTGCTCCTTCCCATGTTCATGAGGATGGGCATTGACATCCATCCATCCAGTTTTGGTTCTTTAGCAAGATGGTAGCATGGGATTTGTCATCACCTTTGGACATATGACTAATGTTTGGAAGTACAGTTAATAACGTTTTCTAGTTTAATGCAGAATATCTATGCAAGTGAGTGGTAATTAATGGTATTGCAATGTGACAAAGATTTTAGAAGTAGGTGCTTGACATCACTTTTTGGACAGGTATTTGGCCTAGCATCTGAAACTTAGTATCTCCTACTCTAGGAGATTCTAATGCTCCTCATAATTATGAAACTCAAATGGTTTTTAGATACCTTAATTGTGGATTTCAGGGCTCAGTTTAAGATTAATATTTTTCTGCTTTAAAAGCTACTGTGTAGAACTTTTTCACCATAGAATTTAACTTGCTTAAGAAAAAAATGAAACAACCCAAACCATAAACATGTAGCATGGCAAATCTGATTTATGCTGTAGATCCTATTCATGTGTAAATACAGTACTGGGCTAATGAAAAGTTAAATATTGTACCACCATCCAGATTAATAGGAGAGAGGAAAAGCTGCTTATCAACATGTTATGTCTCAGCTTAAAGAATGAAGAGACAGACTGAATAATGATTCACTTAACTAATTTTCTATTAACTCATTTTTTAGCTGTCGGTCATTGGAAAGGTCTTATCTCATATTCTGGCTGTTTGTGATTTATCCTAACAAACTGGAAGCAAGTTTTATAGGAGGTAGAGGATGTATATAAATCCAGCTTCAGCCTCTTGAAAGAGAGAAACAACTCGGGAAATGGAAAACCATAATGAATAATTTATGTTTTCGTGGATCTGTTTTCCATAAAATTGATTAAAGGCATGGTGTTGACCATGGGCATTTCTCTTTAAAAAAAGGCAGTACCAAACATTCCTTGCTCTTGTGCCTTTAGGGGAATGGACTAGATGATCATTGAAGTTTCTTTCCAACACAAACCATTCTATGATTCTATAATAAAATTTCTAAAACATAAAAAAAACCCCCAAGCATTGCATTTCTAGTAAAGAAATCCTAGTATATTCAGTTGAGTCCCAGTGTGTGTGAGTATCTTGTAATCTTTTATTCAGCTGCATTGGATGATCTTCACACAGACCTTCATCAGTCAATAAAAACTTTATTTGCTGCTGCTTTTTGCAGTTTGTTTTTAGCTGCTAACCCCTGCCAGTAATTTACCCTTCACTAGCAGTCCTGATTGAACCCCAGCTGGTTCACCATATCTCCCTTGCTCACACCCCAGCCTACCAGTGGGATGGAATAGGGAGGAGAACTGGAAAAAGGTAAAACCTGTGGGATAAGAAACATTTTAATAATCAAACTATGATAAAACATAATTATATTAGTACTAGTAATGAAAAGAGAAACAGCAACAAGAGGGAGAGAGAAAAATAAAACCCAAGGAAAGACAAGTGATGTGCAATACAGCTGCTCCCCAGCCACTGACTGGTGCTCAGCTTGTTCCCAAGCACCAGTCAGCACCTCCCAGCCAGCTCTGGGCATGATATTCTGTGTTATGGCTTGTGCCTTTGGGTACTTCAAGTCAGCTGCCCCACTATTCTCTCTTCCCAGTTTTTATATTTGGAGACTGAGAAATCCTTGGCTTAAGGTAAGCCTTAAGCAGCAGCTAAAATATCAGAGTGTTTTCAGCATTTTTCTCATACTATGTGCAAAAATTCCAGCACTCTCCCTGCCACTAGGAAGAAAATTGACTCTATCCCAGCTGCCACCAGGACAGGTACAATCCTTTATAAAAAAAAAACCCTGAAAATATAGATTATTTCACAGTTCTGATTTGAGTGGCTGTCCAGGTACAGGTAAAAATGAATTGGAAGGACCATTGAATTTATTGCTATCAGAGTCAGTTGTTCAGTTAGAAGAGGTATTTTTAGCTATCACTAGTCACAGACACTAATATATAATACTGACATGCCTCAAGGTCTTAATTCTCTTTACCAATAGCTACAGGTTGTTTTACTCAGCTGGGCAATGCAACTGCTTTTAGGTATGTACCCTAAACTAGGTCTCCAGTTGGGGGAAAAAAAAGCCTATAAATCTTTTAAGAGGGAATTTTCCCCTTTTATATAATTTATTTAGGATTTCATGATTAATGCAAGTCCTCTGAATTTTGGGAGTGCTCACTGTAATTTATTTGCTACTAAAATCTAATTAATTGTAGGCCAAGAAAATGGAAGGTCTTGTTTGCCTGACACCTTGTCTGTGGTGAAGTTGGCTTTGGAGCAAACTGTTTAAATAGAAGGGGTTTGCATAGTCTGAATGAACTTTGAGAAGACATTCAAATGTCACATTTCTCTGAGTCTTGTCACAGTGCTCATCTCTTCAGAGGCTTATCTTCTGCTAGCTGTTTACTCAGAAAAGAGTGTTAGAACCTGTATTTTAACAGTCTTTTTCTTGGGGATTTTTTGACATTGGTGTGTCCTTGTTTCACAGAGCACGTCTTCAGTGAATGGAATTAATGAATCTTATCATGGGCTATGTGCTGCAAACACCTGAGGATGAGTACCTGTAAAGCCAGCCATTAGGAGTGTGCTTCTCTGCCTGCATTTTGTTGATCTGGAGTAGGTTGAATGATTATAAATATTGTTTGTACTGTAAGGTACAAAACACCAGTGGTGTCACATGTGTCACACTGCATGTGTGACATAGATTTGTGTATCTCATCACTTATTCAGAAACAGGGGTCTTGTGTTTCCCTTGCTTGTGGCCAGCAGACCTGGCTGTCACCACTTGGTCCTCTCTGAGACCATCAGGATTACAGTTCTGGACCAAATTGTTTCACTAAGCCTGGAGAAACAGCAGTAACTTATTCCTCCTTAAGGTGTTAGTACCTAGTAGAAAATTTGCTGCCTTTCCGATAGAAGTTGTGGTTTAGAAGTCAATCTTTTGGACAGAGTTAGTATATTTGTGATTTTCTAATGGACTTTAGGAAGGAGAATAGTAGAAGTACAGTCTCACCCTGGAAAGTGGTAGTTGCTTTTATGAGCTGCTGGACTAGAGAAAAAATAACAGTATTGATAGGAAAAGTGAGGAAATAGTGATTTCTGTCACTTAAAATTTAGTACACCTGGGAATGGCAAGGCATGAAAACTGAACACAGGTAAAGAAAATGCACATCAGTTTTTGATTCTGGCATGTAGGAAATAAGGTTTAATTAAGTTTCCCTCTCTCTAAGAGGGAAATCTATTTTAAAGATGCTCATACAGGACTTCTTAGCTGTAAGTGTACCATAGGAGACGTTACACTATTTTGAAGAATTTTAATTAGAGATAGATTTGAGGTGTGATTTTTACATGAACTATATTTATATGAACTTACTACATGCTGTGTGTGTTTGGAGTTCTATTTTTTAACGTGCCTACACTGATTGATACAAATTTACGTCTATCATTGCAGTTTTCACTAATGTATATATACAGAAACTAAAGTGACACAGAATATCCTTCTGCCAGGATATTGCAGTAGAAGTTGCAGTGGGGACTGAAGGTAGAAAATATCATCTCTTATCTAACCCCTCTTCCACTCATGACCATACAATTCTTTTGGAGGATTCTGTTTGCTTTAATACTTTGATAGTGGCCTAAAAAGCTGAATGTATGCATGAATGAAGATGAAAAGTGAAGCAAATGAATGATGGAAAAGGAAGCAAACTATTTTAAAAATTTCTATTTTTCTCCTTTTAAGTAAAGATCTAGAAATAAACAAGAAAGGGAATTATTCATATTATCTTAAGTACCCTTAGGAATTAAAGCTGTTTTGGGGTTTGAGACAAGGGATGCTTAAGAGAAGCTCAAAAACATCACAAAAATGTATGCCCTCTTCAGTAGATTGCTGTGCAGAAAAATATTATGGATTTTATGACATTTTGCTTTGTCCCCTGAGACTGCAAGGTTGTTTTATCATGTCAGTAAACACCATGAAAAATCACTGGTAGAATTTTTTAAAACAATGTGCTTATATCAAGGAATTTTAAGCGAAAATATTTCACTTTTAGACTTTTATTTCTTGTGGGAATCAGATGGATAAAGTATTTGTGGATGGCTCCAGAAAAGGATTTTTCTCCATGTCCAGAAAGCATTCAGTGATATTTTTAGAGCAAGAGCTCTTTCCCTGCATATCCCACCCTCCAAGTTTTATGTCACATTTATGACAGACATCTGTACAACATGGTTGAGATTTTTTTTTTTCTTAAAAACATTAGCAGTTATTCAAGTGGACGTTTCCATATTGCCAAGCTGGACCCAGTGTTTCAAAAATTGTGAATTTCTTCCTGCTCTGTGAAGCTGATTGGTTTTCATGACTTGACTCAGTGTTTTTAGCATACACTGGAGCTGAGTCTCACTTCAGTTATAAAAGTGATAGGCATGGTAATGATCTATTACAAAATAGATCTTGATTGCATAGTTTTAACCACGAGCACAATAAAGTTTTCTCCTGTGCCTTTGGCTGACAGGCTATTGGTCCTTGTGCAGTCACAATTACCAAGATAACCATAATACAAAAAATAGTTTCATTTGTGGGAAATTATGTGAGTTGAAATTACTGAAAAGATGCAATTTAAGAGAAAATTGAAACTGTATATTTACCACAAAACGATTGAGATTCATGAAGTAGATAAGAAATATCTTTTGTGTGACTGTTGGCAAGACTGAGAGATGGGAAAACAGATTTAGAGGAGGAGGCAGATATTCCTTGGAAGATCAATGAAAAGAGGTTTGATGACACATGCTGGTTTAGGGCTCTCATGTCGAAGTGATGGGGGTGGGAACAATGTTTATCAAGCACAAGGTGAGTGGGTTGGTTGTCTGCTTTTGCACAGAAAAGCTTTGGTTTTGCTGGCACTGTCATACCATGTGTAGTTCCATGTGCTGTTTGTATGGACTTTGACTTCTGGGCTTCACAAATTTTCTGTCTAGGTGTTTTTCTAGCATAATTTTGAATTCTCTGTTGTGACAGATTGTAATGTATTGTGTGTAAGTTACAGTTGGAACTGGGTGACTTTCTCTGCTTAGCTGCATGCCGTTGGTTTGTTGGTGACTTATTCAGTATTTTTTCTACAGCTTTTTCCTGAATTTTTATTCTCAGATTGCAGCTACAATCTAGTATATTAAACTAATATCAGTTTTTGAAAATAGTAAGATTGGTCCTTACCCTTATATAATTTATAAACTGCTATCTTTTTTTGTTCTTTTATATAAACTTCACATTCCCTTTCCTGGTTTTTACATGAAGTGCACACCTCACAGATGGTTTCACAGGCATTAACACTGTTTAAAGTTCTTCAGCTGCCCTGGAAACTTTGTCTGTCAGGACTCCATCCCTTCTTTCAGGCAGTCATTTGCTCAGACATAATACAACCAAAGGAAATGACCTTGGTTCTAATGAACTGTGTGGGAGAACGTGTCTACCACAATCCTTCTGGGTGACTCTTAACAAATCCTGCTAAAAGTGTAATTCCTCAGAAGCAACAATATCAGGTCCACAGGTTTCATATAAAAGTCTGCTACTATTCCTGAAAATAATTTCAGAATTGTGTATGTATGTAAATCAACTCTAGCATGTGTGCACAGTGATTTCAGTGCACTCAAGATATGTCAAGGCCATTAAAACTCTCCTGTATAGGAAATGTGCATGAGAAATGTGGTGGAACCATTCACTTTCTGGTCGGGAAATCTCATGTCTGAAATAAAGGGCATCTGCTACCATGCTTTGATACAGCAGAAGCAGACTTTAAAATTTATTTAGGTGTAGCATTCCCATTGTTATCTGAGAGAGATAATTACTACATTTAAGAAAATATTGATATGAAATTTAAAAATCCCCGGGCAGGAATAACAATATAATTTTGTTGTGTCTGGTGTTATTTCAGCTTTTTACCATTTTCTTCTCTTTGCTTAATAGCATGCCCAAATAAATATTCTCTGGATAGCTCCCCTGTGGCAGTTTGGAAAATCAGATAACCACAATACAGTGGAAGAGGAAGCAAAAAAAGCATTCAGTTTGAAGGCAGAACTGAAAACAAATGGAAAGGAAAAGATCATTTTGGGATCACCCAAACCAGTTCTTCCCTCACACCTGAATTGAGACATATTGTGTCAATCCATTCTTTAAAATATTTTTGACTACTCCATTGAACTGTTTTTCCATTTAAATTGGATAGTTTTCAAAAAAGTTATGTTTGGAATGTAATACATTATTAAAAAACCTCAAACTTCTTAATGCAAAGTAACGTTGTGTCTGAAAGTTTCTTTTGTAGAGAAGATATTAATTGGTATTTGAAATGTTCCCTTTTTATCTCAAACTATTGAGTTTCGAATTGAATACTTGTAAATTGAATTCGGATTAACCTTTTTTTCTCCAAGACATTTTAAAATAGTCATGCTCCTTATCAGCAAATCTGTCATACAGGTTAATTATTAATAATGAGAACCAAAAAAAGAAGGTAGGAAGGAAATCTCTGCTGTGGAGAGAATTTAAAAAAAATAGTCAATATTTCATGTCAGAATTTCTTTACAAATCAAGTGGAAGACAGTGGAATTACATCTGTGAAAATGGCTTTTAACAGCAGTGAATGTGATACCTCATTGGTTTAAATTCTGGAATATGTAGCACATTGTTTCCTGACATTTCAGATTGTCCTGCCATGGGTCAGGCTGTGTCTATCACAGGTTATCCAATTTCTTCATGCTGCTAGCCTAGTGCCTATAATTGTCACTGAACCAATAGGAAAACTTTTTTTTTTTTTTTTTTGGTTTACAACTGATGTTTAAACTGCTGCAGCTTGTGCTATGCAAGCTGAGTAATTTCATTTACACATTAACAGCCCTCCCACTCCAATGGAAGGAATTCAGTTTTCTGTATGCACCTTTTCTGTTTTAAGGACAGAAGTTAATCTATTCAATTTCCACATTTATCTTACTTCCAAAAGTCATCCTCTTTCTCCTTACTTTTTTTTTGTTGTTTCTCTTTTTTGCTTCATCTTTGCTCAAGACTAAACTTGTTTATTTCAGACAATTGTCTTCTATAAGTCCTAAAACTGTCTTTGCTTTTCACCTCTTCTAAATACAGGCCTCCCTATGGCATTTCTCACTAGACTATGTCAGATCTTATTAGGCACAAAAGGAGTCCAGAATTCACAATTCTTGAGCATCATAACCTTTGTTGTGTACAAGTGGAGTTGCTGTGTAACTTCATGCAAAAGCTTTAAAAAGTTGTTTATACATGTTACCAAGGGTTGTGCACTCAATCCACAGCACAGAGAGAAGTATAATCAAAAGTATTTGATATGTCCTTACAATGCTTTCTACAAAGCTTCCTTTCCTTACTTAAACTTGCAAAAAGTGTAAAAAGGTTTTTGCACTTGGCCTTAAAAGTGATTGAGTTCAGTAAACTGATTAGGAATCAATCTAAGCTGGCCACACAGAGGTAGACAAGTTTTCAATTACCATTAAGTATTTTATTGCCTTTTTAAAGTGCTGAATTTTCAAAAGTTCTGGTGAAATTGATTGAACCATGAAATGCTCTGGCACCTGGAAGAAAGTGATTAATATTTTCCATATTTTTTTTTTCTTCGTTGTTTCCACTTCTGTGTTTTCTGGGGTTTGCATTATTACCTGATAACTCCAAAATTTGAATGCATGTATGACAAACGTGACAATAGCATTTGCCTCTCCGGGTATACTGGAATATACTGGAAGGGCATTAAGCTATGAAAGCCTTTCACTTGGCTCTGGGGAGTCTGAAATAAGTTTGCTTTTTCTGGGGCTGAAGGTAGAAGCAAAAGAATACAAAATGTGCAAGAAAGAAAGTAGATACAGAAGTGATGGTGCTGAGCCAGAATAGTCAAGTACTTCCCAACAATTCCACAAAATGGTCATTTCTGTGCCCTCTGCCATACACTGTCAGTGACAAAGTAACACATGGCTTTGAGAATTGTGTTCTTGACTCTCTCATCATTGTTGTACTCACAGGATGATGCACTTTGACAGGACAGTTTTAGGATGTGTCTGGAGAGCCAGAGAGACAATGTGAAACAAGCAGGGAGGCCCCAGTCAGGTAAACTTGGTCTTGTTGCAAGAATATCTGCTTTCACTCAGGGTCAAGTGAGAAGTCACAAGACCTGAGCAGGATTATAAGGGGTCCAAGCCATCTTGTCAACACAGTGACTTGTCTGAGAGCTTTCCTGAGTCTTTGTTCGTGTGCTATTTACCTTTACCTACAATCCTGTGATTTATGCATTGCTCTTGCCTTATCCTTCAAGAATTTCACAGAAAAGAGTTGAAAATAAGAAAGTGTTACAGATAATAATAATGTTCTAGTTTAATAGATGAAACTACTTGAGGAAAATCTATTGCTTAACATAAGTAAAAGTATAGATGTGATCCTTGAGTTTTGCTCATTTTTGCAAGAAAACAGGGACAGTTTAATATTTTGAGATAGGAGGGACAATAAGCCATCAGTTTAACTCTGGTGTGGGCTTCCTATAGTGTAAATCACCAGGAAGATATGAAAAACATCTGCTGTGGGAAGGAGTCAGAAAATGCAGATTTCAGATGATGTTGTCGATATTTAACAATCTCATAAAGCCAGAGTTACTGTTGGATTTTTAGCTGCTTCCTCTTTAAATAATGGGATCCCGTGTGGTGTGCAGACCTTGACTGGATGCCATTGTGCCCACCAAGCTGCTCTCTCTCCCCCTTTTCATTTGGGGAGAGAAAATAAGATGGAAAACAAATTTTAGGTTAAGTCAGTTTACTAAAGCAGAAATAAAATGCTATGTACATTAAAAGGAAAAGCAGAGAATAAAAATCTTTGGGTTCTTTTCTATATGCCATCAGCAAGTGGCATCTGTCTACTTCCTGAGAGGCAGGGCTTCACCACATGGAGTTGTTGCTCTGGAGGGCAAACATAGCTGCCAAATGTCCCCTCTTCTTCTTTTCTTAGCTTTTGTATCTGAGCTGGTGCCATATGATGTGGAATCTCCTCCTTCTGGTCAGTTTGGCTCAGTTGTCCTGATTGTGTCTGCTCCTAAGATCTTGCCCACCCCCAGCCTGCTGATGGGGGCCAGAATGTTGGGGAGAAGAGCCCTGATGCTGAGCCAGGGCTGCCAGGATGTCCCCAAAGCACTGGGGTGTTCCCAACACCTTTGCTGCCACCAAGGCACAGCCCTGTGGGGGCTGGCATGGGAAGGATGAATTCCTCAGCCAGACCCAGTGCATCCAGGAACAGCTCCAATGGCAGGTGGGCAGTCTGATTTGCCTTCTACCTGGATTGTGTAAAAGAGGAATGACTGAAAATCATAATTGATGTTGTTACATATTTTTTTTCCTATAAAAGTACCTTAGCAAAAAAAATTTCTTTGAATCTGGATCAGAGTTTCAGTTTCCAAACTCCTTAACAGATGTGCTGCTTATCAGCAAATCTCCAGCTTATAACATAATTAAGATCAAAGGAAATACCATAATGAAAAGACTGTAGCAGGGTTTAAGCTACTTTGACCACTGGGGTTAAAAGGTGAAGTTGCATTTGATATGCAGGTTACATTGGCTGTGTATTTATGGAGGTCAGCAAACAGGCAGAAAGAAATGATTTAACAGTGCCACCTCTTAGAGTTCAGTGGCTGCTTGAATAAATTGAGGGGTGATGTAACCTGAAAAAGTTTAATAAACAAACTGAAACTGAACATTTTGGCTATGTAGAGCCCAGTCTGTTGTATTGGAGATAAAAAAATGGCATGCAGTTATTTTTATCAAGTCCAGGAAATCTTTTACTGCTAATACTATCTTTAAAATGTAAATCTCAAATATATTCTTATACTAAATACCTAGTCTGTCTTGTGTATATGTCTAAAGGGACCACATTTACAGCCCCTTTACAAAATAACCCACTAAAAATTGGTTTGTCCTTAGCATGAAGATTCTATATTCCAAATGTAATTGCCTGTCATGAAGAACAGAGAAAATGCAGATTGATGTTGGTCTGTCCATTATATATAAACACAATGTGGCCTGCTATCATGGAATCATAGAATGGCCTGGGTTGGAAATGTCCTTAAAAATCATTCAGTTCCAACCCACCTGCCATGGGCAGGGACACCTTCCACCAGAACAGGTTGCTCAGAGCTCCATCTAGCCTGGCCTGGAACACTGATAGGGATGGGAGGCATCCACACTGACAATATGTTTTTTTGTTGTTGTTGTTTTGATTATTGTTGTTTGCTTGTTTGGGGTTTCTTTGGCAAAAGTAATTGGTAGATGTCAGTTTACTTTTTTTAAAGAGGATTGTTAATTTTGTTAATGAAGTGATGTAGGGAATGTTTCTAATGACTGTTCTCCAAAAGGAAGGACCACTTGAGGGAAAAAAATGATCAATAGGCACAGTTAGAAAGGTGATAAACTTGATCAGCTCTAGCAGGGAGACAGCCTCTTGGTAGCACGTGGAACTAGAGGCAGGAAGAGGAAAGAAGATGATGATGATGATGGTGCTATGTGCTCCTGGTTACATGACAAAGCACTGGCCTCATGACTTGTAACAAGCTGTCTCTTCATAAAGTCTGGCTCTAGCTTTGAAGAGAGGTCTGGTGACCTGAAGGGTGGGAGGAGAGACTTCAGTTAATGGTGGGGAAAGAAAGTTAAATAGAAACATGACTTTAGTTGTGTTGAGCTGCATTTGTTGGTCATATTTTCACACATTATGCAGACTGGCCAAGGGAAGTCAGATTTGAAATAGAGGTAGATAATGGTTTTTACTTACGGATAAAGTGTCTACAAAAATCCTTGTGAACGCTGTTCAGCTGAATGACAACTTCCTGAAGAAATGAATAGAAAACTATAAAAGGAGGACAGGAATCCTGAACCAATAGGGATTAAAAAAAGAAGGATGCAAAAGTTTGGACAAAAAGGCTTTAAGAGGCTGGCAAACTGAGCAGCATGAGAGTGGCTCATTCTAAGGTTTGAGCAGGAAAAGATTGTCCAGAAGCATAGCTGGAAAAATTCCTTTATCTGTGACACAATGACATACTTTGTGCTGACCTGGAAAAGAACTGGAGCCCAGGTCAATGGTTAATGGAGTCCTTGGGCTCACTGCTGAAATCACCAGTGGGCAATGTATTTGCATTTTATGAAATGGTTTAAAACCCATCACTCACCTCTTAGATACTCTTTAATAATTGCAATGTCTTTAATAAGTAATATAAATCTTGAATGGTTCCTGCTAGAAGGCAGGCTTGACTTCAAATCTATTTAAAAAAAATATATGTTAGAGGGGAAAAAAATTGTAAGCTGTCCAAAAAGCCTGAAGCAAGATATGTTTATCTTTTTGTGTCTGACATATCTAAATATCTCCTCTGGATCTTTGGCACTGAAAAAGCCCCAGTGATTTAGATAAAAGGTTTATGATTTTTTCCCTTCAGATGCTTTTAAGAAAATTAAGTACTTGTTGGGATAGTTGAACCTTTTTTGAGGCTTTCAGAATATATCTGTAAAAAAACCCCTGACAAAACAAGAGCTTGTTTGATAGCTATTATAGAGCATTTAAACATGTTTGGTTCTGTTCCTGCACACAGGACTAGAACTTTCTCAACATTCATCAGGAAAGAACATTTGAGGAACAGTTTGAATATTTCTGCACGATTTCACTCCAAGGGATAGAGCTTCCAGGAAAATTTTAAGGTACATTGGCAGAGCTCATGGGGAAGAGTTTGACCCTGTCATAGCTTCAGCAGTGTTTTCTCATGAAAAATTCATTCTTCATTCCTAATACTTTGTCACTGAGAGACCATATATTTAATGAAAAAGTGTAAACTTTTCTACACATCCAGAAAGTAAAAAAAAAAAAAAAAAAAATAGTATAAAGTGCAGTAGAAGTATATTATCCTATAAAAACTTTGCACTTGAAATAGCTTTGTTTTTCTGATGGTATCAGTCCTCTAAAGTAATTTTTTTTTTCTTAAATATAAAACTAATGCAAAACCATCTCCAAGAATAATTGCACTTTTTGGCCTGAAATACTCACAGCAAAGGTTTTCTTCTATTGAAATATAGGGTTTTTTTCAACCATATCCGCTGGCTTGGATTTTGAAGAATTTGATTGAAACACTCTCTGGTCATTTTCAAAACTGTTTTGTTCTTCACACAGGAAAGCCTCATGCTGATTTTTCAACTTGATGAGGAATTTCTACTGTCTTTTTGGTTGGAGGGGATAATACATGGTTTAAACAATTGGATTAGTCCTGCAGAAAGCTTACAGACATTGATGTGCTCATAAACAAGACCTTTAAAACTCTGTTGGGCAGATTCATTACTATTATTTTTTTCTGGTTATAATCCAGCAAGGCTGATATTTTAGTTTGGCAAGTATTTTAATCATTTGCTTAAACTGTCACCTGTACTTGTTGAGAAGAATTTGCTTTCTGTTTGTGAGCATTGCCATAGAGATGTGTGGCTACATAAGACATATAGAGCAACTCATAAACAGACTTCAGTGCAAAATTAGAAGAAACCAACCCAGGGGAATAAGGAGGCTTAGAAATTCTGGAAGAAATCCCTGTAGATGCTTTCTAAAATTAGGTGTAAATAACATGAGGGAATCCAGTGCTGCAAAAAGAAGAGAAAGGGGAAAAGCGATATTTTTTAACCTGCTGAAAAAATTGTAAAATATTACTTAGGCCATGTGTGCTGTTAGTACTGACTCATGTTGACAGCCATTGATAGATCAGAATTTGTAGATGCCTACAGGGTCAATGATTGTTATATTAACATTTGTATGTCAGACTATAATTCTGTGTGACATTTGGTATTAAAGCTACAAATCCACATCTAAGGAGCTTATAAAGTAGCTTGAATCATTGGGAAGAAATAACAGAGTGACAACGGTCCAATATTTTGTGTCTCTGCCACAGAAGTTGAAAGACTTTCTTTGCCAGCAAGTAAAGTGTCTGTTCTACTTCTAATGACTGACAGATCTTGAGTATCTGGATACTAGTTTTGGGTGGATTCTTTCCCCCAGAAATGAGGAACACAAATATCACATAGAGAAGATTAAAATAAAATGCTAACCTTTTTATTTTCAAGTTGCCTCAATAACTGGAGTTGGAAAATTATTTTGCATTTTTTTTTAAGTCAAGCAAATCATATTCTCAATGTATGTTCATTAGTGTATTATCATGACATCTTACATTAAAAAGTAGAAGATGCCTAAGTATTTGCTGGTCCAGGAAGATCCTTTGCCAGCACCTTCACTCAGCCAGCTGAACTGCTCCAGTGCCAGCCTGTCCTGCAACTGAGTGATGATCTCTCACCATGGGAGGGTTCCTGAGCTGGGAAATCCTCGGGGAGTGCTGAGAGTGGCTGGGAGCTGCAGAGAACAGGCTGCCCAGGGAAGTGGTTGAGTTCCCATTCCTGGAAGTACCTGTCCACCTCAGTGCTTGAGTGACTCTATGATAATCTGTCCTGAAGAGCACCCATGAGCTGACAAAAAAAAAAAAAAAATCATGTTGGATGAGGTATTCTGGAAGCCCCTTGGCTATGGGCATAGTTATTAGAAGGTGGGGTATATTTTTGAGGAGGTAGAAGGTGAAATGTGAAAACCATCCCTAGCTTAAAAGTAGTCATGATCAAGTAAGGAAATATCTGCAGAATGCAGTCTCCACATCTTGATCTTTGAGCAGAAGGAAAAAGATTTTGGAATAAATATTTTCTAAAGTAATTTTTGTAGGTATTGCAGTTTGATGGCTTATATATTGTTTTCCCAAGTTAAGGCTAATCTAAACCTACTATATGATGCCCTTGACATCAGAAGAGGGTACTGAATCCAGAGAAAAAACTGTTTTTATCAGTTCCTTCAATCTGTTTTATTTCAGGAAGATTTCTTTTAGAGTATCCCCGTTGTGGTCTTGTGTCAGAGACAAAGGAATTGAATCATGATTTCTTTTACCAAGACTATTGTCTGTGCTGACCAAGTGGTAGTCTGTAGTCAAGACAGGTAATCCTGTTTGGATTGCTTGATAGTTCTAGAAATCTCATTTTGGGAAGAATTTCCCATCCATAGCCTGAACATGTTTACACCTGGTTTGGAACATAATGTTTGAGGTTTGTGAAGAGCAAAGATGAGTTGTGGTGAGTCCTTGACAAAAAAACCTCCATCCTTCCCTGGCATATTTTATATTATTAAGAAGAAGCATGAAAGCATGCACATATTTCTCTCTCTGTGAACTACAGACACCACATTTCTCATTGAACTGGCAGAATTACCAATGGCTGCCTTCCTGCAGGATGACACCTTGTAAAAGTACACTGGATAAATGCTAGTGTAAGAAACATGATTTGGAAGTTTCTTTGTTCACTCTTTGCAATGTTACTTGGATTTTGGTGGAGATTTATGCTTTGAGGAGATGTCATGAGTGCAGCATGGTCTTAAAGGAAAAACCTGTAGTGTACTAATAAAAGCTAAAGGATGTTTCCTTGAGTAGAAACTTTCTGGATATTGAGAAAATCATGTCCTGTTGAGTTGCCAGAAATCCTGTTTTCTTGGCAATAGCTTTACATTCGTTGAAAATTAATGTAGATGTTAATGTTCCATAGCTTTAAATGAAATGCAGATAAAATATGCAAACAACAGAAATACGATGTTCTATGCTTTTATTCAGCTTTATACATTTATAATCCAGTACTGCTTGTGTCAAAAACCAGTAAAAATTAAACCAACTGAGACACATGGGTGTCACTTGAATTAAGTGCTCTGTTTAGAAAGCTTGGAAAGGATATGAGTGATTAGGAAGCAGTGATTTTGAGAGGACTTAATTAGAATTTGAAGGAGTGTGGGGAAAATAACCTACTCTTGTACACATATAAGAAGAATGGAAAGTGAATGCTTATTTCAATTGGTTCTCATTTTCCATTATAATAAATCCAGAGTGTTTAATTAAAAAACCAAACCTAATTAAAATAGGTATATAACAGGGTTTTTTCTGTTAGTTTGTTTGGTTTTTGGTGTTTTTTTGTTTTTTTTAAAATACGGATCTAGTTAGTGATTTGGGAGGACAAAAGAAGAAAGCAGAGATAGGTGAGGATGAGGGAAAGCTCACTTTATAAAGCAGTACAGTGTATAGGAAAGGTCATGTTAAAAAGCAATATAGGAAATGAGCAGTTTCTTTGAGGTACTTTGAGTGCAGGGAGGTGTGTCAGAATTTGAATGTATGTCTGAACACATCTCTTCCTGTGCTTTTCTCCATTTGGATCTATGAACTCTGACACACACATTTCAATTTTATGAATAAGTTTAAGTATCAAAGCACTGAAAAAAAATTGCACTTTTGCTTTTGTCCTGTTTCTCAAAGAAAAGCAGGGAGGTAACAGAGTGTGTTATGAACAGTAGGGTTAAGTAGCAACTTGATGTTTTGGCTGCTTTACATTTTATGAGCTAATCCAATGCACTCTTGAGTGCTCATCCCTAACTACCCAAAGAGAAGAATGGAAAGCCCAGTTTAAGGGAATAACATTCTACTTTGAACATGAAAGACTGGCATTTGAACAGCAGCCTGACCATCATGACTTGTTCCAGCCATTCTAGTTATCAAGTTGGAAATGGATGGTTGCTTCATTTTGCATCATTTTACAATTCATAATGATAAATGCTTTTTAATAGTCAAAGATGTTAGGCTATAATAGTAAAGTGAAAATATAATTAATTTTTCAGTGGGCTTCTAGGTTAAGACTCCGAAGGTAAAGGGAAAACAGAAACACTATTAAACAAGATGACTCTTCATGAAATGAAACTGCCTACATGCCTTTTCCATTTTTCCTTGATTGCCAGTTGATTTCCAGAATTTATTTCCATATAATCTCTGATTTTGTGAGCAGGGTTAGTTCTGAATTAAACCACCAGATCTAGGCATGTCTGAATTTCAGCTTCTGGGCAGCATGATTGAACTCTGAATTGCCTAGGTTATTTCCAAAACCTGTATAAAAAACCAGCTGTTTGCTGTGGCATGCTTCAGCCTTGGCATACTGATATGTCAACTAAGGAAGCAATTTCCATTGTGATTTGTAGGTGGCTGCCTTTTCCAGAATAGCAATCTTAGCTCGGTATCCAGAGTCACTAAGCAAGGTCTTGACATTCAGATACAAAAGCACACTTTCACAAAGGTGAGCTAATTTTCAGACTGGTTAGAACTACAAATTCCCACCATTTTACACCAGTCGTGGAAATCACAATGAATTCCTTGATCAACTGGAATTCCAAATACTTTTACTCAATGTCTTCCTCTTTCCCCAACCCAGTAATTAGATTTCTCTGGCTCTACAAAGTTCTTGACTGCCACTTAATTTCTGGAACTAAATTTTTCAAGCAGAACAAAGTGAAACATTCTAACTGCTGCTGTGCTGATCAACTCAAGATTGAATCCTTGGTTTATGACTCCTGTATTTTAATTTCCTGTAGACAGATCAAAATATTAGTGCTAGAATTACTCTTATAGTGTTCCTATCTTTCTTCAGGCCTTTTTATCTGAAGCATATTTGGTTCTAGAAACTGGGACTGAAAGCTGTGGGATTTTTCTCCCAAGTCAAAATTTCCCATTGGTCAGTGACTATTTCAGGTTGTAGGGGTTAGTGAATGAGTGTAACTTCTATATCTCTTATTCCAAGTGGGTTGATAAACCAAAGGATATCGACAAATATGCAATATTTCATACTGCCCTAACCTTTTCCTGTTAGAATCATGACCTACTAATGGTGGTGGAATAATCCAGTCCTACTGTTCTCTAACTATTGCAATTACGTTTCAGAGCTCCCATTAATCATCAAGTTAAAATTAACATGTGCTGGACTATCTATAGCATTTGAATACTCACAAGCAGTGTCCTTTTTCAGGAAACTTTTTAAAATACTAGAGGTTTCATTTCTTGCCTTCAAAAAAGTTACTTTTGTAATGCATGAAGCAAGAATGAAAGAACAGAATATCCAGGAGTAGAGCAAATAGAATGTATCACTTCTTTTCTTGCTTTTAAACCTCTCTGAATAATGCCTGCAGCAAAAATACAATGTCCTAGAACCATATAATAAATGAAGTAAATAAATGGGCAGGTAAAATTCTCAGAAATACATGGTAGTGACCTCACAAAATCCTGAGCAGATCATTGGCTTACCAGACTGTTACTTGATTTGTTGCTGTTACTTGACTCTTTCTGAAAAGTCACAAGATTTTGGCTACTCACTGAGAAATCAGTGGGAGCTGCAGATATTTAGCAAATAGTGTATGTGGTTCTTAGTATTTGAAACTTTGTATTGAAAATGAAATTTGCTTTCATTATGTATTTGTTAATAAAAATGTGGTAGCTACTATAGCCAAAGTATCTTGACTCTTCAGAGATAAATGACCTACAGAGGTCAAATCACAATATTGGTCATTTAGATTAGTGTTTGATTTTTCCCTTTGGAATAATGTGGGAATGAACAGATGGCAAACAATCCAAACCTTAACTCTTCGTAAAGTACTGTCATTTCAGATCAAGATTGCAGTTCATTAGCACAGAAGAAATAATATCTTCTTTCTGTAATGGGACATCTTAGTATCAGACTTGACCAGAAAGATTCATTAAACAGGAAAAGTAGCAAAATGGGTTTCTGTTGATAGTGACTGTTGATTTGAAGCATATTGCCTAATGGATGCAGTAAAGAATTTGCATTCTGTTCTTGAATTTGCCACTGAGTTACTTGGGACAAGTGACTCGATCAATCATTCTTGATTTCCCCATCTCTGAAATGTGAAATTCTTCTCCAGGGTTGCATAAAATCAGTTTCTTAGGCACAAACCTCTTGCCCATGGATATGTTATGTGCTATCTACCAATCTGGGACAGAGCAGGAGCCTTGTAAGCAAAATTCAACAGAGGACAAAGATAGACAGTGGTATTTGACAACAGTGAATCTTTCAACACACATTTTCCTTTATGTGTGCAGGGAAAGGAGTAATGGAAAAAGAGCCATGACTCTGCATGGATAGAGGCAAGATATTAATTACTTATTTCAAACCTACTTATAGGTTCATGATCTGATCGAGCAGTCCTAATGCTGTGAAACACAAAATGACAGAGGAAATAATAGACAGCAAAAACCAGATCTCTTAAGGTGACTGCCTCTCAGTGCAACTCAGTTCTCATAGATGTTAAAATAATCACAGGATAGCTATGAATCATGTAGACTAACTGCATTATGAGATGGAGAAAATGACAGAGGCAGGATGGGAGAGGAGGAGGGATATTTTTCAATTGATATTTAGAAAAGGTTTTGCAATGAAGAGGTTATTGTTATTGGAAATTGAAGGAAGGTAAAGAAAAGATTTTTACTACTTCCATTGCAATGGCTTCTTTTTTTCCCCCTTCATTGTGATGGGTGGAGGCTTCATGAAACCTCTTGTTAGGTGGGAGGATGGGGTCCTTTTTTAAGCACACATTTCCATTACAAACTTAAACAGAGGTTAAATTGAGGGGATCTTTAGCAAAGATTTTCTGTATTTTAACTTTGATTATTCATGTTCCCAGGAAAAGAGCTATGAATTAATTTTTCATTGATGCCAAGAAACACAAGAAAAAGATCCTTAGTCTTTTATGTTTCAGCTGAACTTATTTGCAACCACTGCAGTACTCATTTCCAAAGCTGCTGTCCTTTAGCAAGTTAAGTATTACTTCAGAGATGAAGCTTCGAGTTAGTACAAGTAGGGTTTTTTTGGTGAAACAGAGGACAAAGTGAAAGATTAAGGTTATGTAGGACACAATATTGGTGGATATAAGTGGATTCAGAACAGAAATATGATGGGTTTACAAATTGGGTTTTAAAGCTTCCTTGGCTAATAAGCATAAATAGGAAGAAGAAAAAAATCCATGTTTTATGGCATGCTATTTCGTGATTTGGTGTGGTTTTGGGGTGGCTACAGCTTCATCTCAGCACCTGTTGCAAGTTCCATTGTTTTCAAGGGACACTTTGAGTGGGTTTCTAATACTTTTTGAAATGGGTTCAGCCTTGTGTCTTAGTTGACCTGCTGGAGTTAGACTTTTAACGTCTGCCTCTCCAAAGTTTTCCAGCTGAGCCCTTTTATTGGCAGATAATGGGCTTTGGCAACTTATGCTTGGCCCTGGATTTGACAATGCATTATGTCTATACCTTGTGTTTGTGGATACTTGTGTAATTCTCTTGCATATCCCAATGTCTCACACAGAAATTGTTTGGGGACTTCCAGAAATACATATTTTTTTACATCTCTATATTTGGGATTGCAGAGTTAGTAGACCTATTAGGACCTCACTAGCATACTGAAAAAGCTGTTAGAATCAGCTTTGATGTTGCATTGATTTTAAACAAATAATTAAAGTTCATTTCCTAACAAATTGATTTTGGCAGAACAGCCCCATAACTGCAACAAATTCACTGAACAAAGTGAAGACAATGAGTTTAGTTCCCAAGCTTTTGTCATTCATCAACAAGCTAATCTGAGTCATCATTTTTTGCTTAGTATTAATTGCTCTCATTCATCCTTTGTTCTGCTTTTATTGTTTTTTTTCTGTTTCATTTATTGTAAACCAGTCTGATGAGGAGAAATCGCTGGGATTTTGAATGTTGCCAATGTGCCTTGGAGCAAGCCACGAGCGATGCTGTAGCACATTTTCCAGCATGGTCCATGCCTTGGGAGCTGCTCAGCCTGGGCTTGCAGCAGGTGATCACCGTGCTACCTGTGGGGCACAAAGCACTGGGTTGTTCCTTCTGCAGAGAAGCTTCTGCCAAGCTTTTCTTACAAGGTGTTTATCTTTGAGGTGTAAAAGAGCCTCAAGGCTGCTATACTTTGCCTACATAAATAGCAACTTTCTCTTTAAAGAAGAATGGGTGCACACTTACATTACATTTTTTTTTACCCTAATTAGAAAAATGCTGTTGCTGCTATTACTTGTTCCATGCACATAATTAAAAAAAAACACCACAAAACGCTTATAAGTGCTGTGGTTTTGTGTGACTTGGATCAGCTACCTGCACTAAGAAAGAAAATGTTACCATCAGATAAACCTATAGTGTGAGTCTGTTTGTATGCTCATAGCTATTGTAATACAATGAGTAGAAGAAACAGCCATTTACATTTTTCCTGGCACATTTTCCCTGCTGATTTATTTACCAAAATTGCTGATATTGACACAACTCTACTCAGAGTGGCAGGACTGTTCAGGGTAGTATCTGCCTTGTTTAAATGATCTGATCAACCTGGATTAGACCTACTGCTAGTGCAAGAGTGATTTGGAGGGAGGAAGGCTGCTAGTGTAACTGCTCATTATTAATCTTCTACCTGGAAGAAGAAGATTAATAATCTCTTTGCATCCATACTTTCAAGTTATATTTGCATGTAAGAGTTTTGCCATATCTTTAAATAATATTTTGTATTTGTCTCTTGACTTCTGTTGATTTTGTATTAATTTTCTTTTGAAATGTTAAGCTACTGAATATTATGATAATGTAAACATTACTTGTTAATGTATTTTAATACCTTTTTTTTTTAGCTGTTTATTCTTGCATCCTTTGTTTAACACGGGTGGAGCAAAGGTGTTTACTTCCTCATAGGCCTCTCAGAAGTGACAGAAGCTTTAGTCAAAAGCTGTTGGCGTTTCAGGCAAAAGTCAGATTATAACAAACTCTGAGTGGCTGTAATATGGTTGAAGTTAGCACAGCCAAAATTAGCCTGTTAGGGAATCTGGAGAAATGTAGGTAGACTCTCATTGTCCCGGCTAATGTAGGCTTTGTTGTGGTTATTCACAGTCCCTCATTGTGGGAATTGCTGTGCAATTAAGCGTGAAATATTAGGTAGGTTTTAATTCTTTGTTTTCTTGTGAAAAGAACAGAGGGATTGTTTTCTATGGTACAAACTACACTGTGTTAAAAGAAGTATCATTTCTCTCATGCATTGAGCCACTAGAGGAGGTTATGACTGTACTCAAAAATTCTATTTTTCATCACTTTTTCCAAGAAGTTCCTGTGAGCTGGAGACAGCTAATGGGAGAAGTTTTACTCCTTCTCCTTGGTTAGGAATAAGAGCAACTGATGAGGACAGAAGATGGGGGCATAGGGAATAAATCCTATGGCATATGTGTGAAGTTTTCTGAGACTCAGTCCAGCATTATGATTGGAAGACTTTCTTTTTTGTGGCAGTGGGTTTTCTTGCCCTGTTCCTGTAACTTTCCATGTCAAATCACATTATCCTTGCTGTGTTTGCATTATGAGTAGCTGTTATACTGGAAATGTAGTTTTGGGCAAAAGATGTAGCTTATCATTAAGATTTGATGAGAAAGTTGCAGCAGTCCTCTCTACACTTGCATCACTAAATCATGAATTTGACATCAACTTCAGGTTTAGAAGTGTAATTTCTAAGTGATGGTTGTAACTGTTTAATTAAAACCAGCAAATTATTGCACTTAGCATTAGGATTTCCCAAGCCCCCAAGGTAATTGAAATTATATCCATGAAGAATACAGCACTACTGTTTTTAAAATGCCTTGAATTGTAACTTGTCACTGAAACCATTTTCCTCTCTACCTCCTTCAAGCCAGTGATGCCAAAGTGATCTCGAGCACCTTGTTGTGGACCTGTTATTTTTTGTACACTCTCTTTATGCTGTTTCTTCTGGTTTGATGTATTTCAAGCATGGACAAGTGCACAGCTGGATCCTCAATCCCATGAATCCATGTATATAGCTTTTGGATTTTTTGTTACTTGTCAGAATACAGGCACCATGTGCATATGTGCATTACAGGTACTCTCCTGATGATATTTGACAGATGTGTGTATGTTCTCGCTTTAGGAAGATTTTGACTTCATTTCATAAAGAGAGGGTTAATTCAGATCATTAAATCCTACACAGTTCTAGTTAATAAAACAAAATCTGCCTGCACAGTGTTGAATCTCTTCTGTGACTCAGACAACTTCACCTTCCCCCAGCTTGTTGAGTCACTAAGTAGGTTGCTTTTTAATACCAAATTTATTTGTATAGCCTTGGCTGTAGACAGTGTAAGTTGGTTTTGGGATATAGATGGTACACTCTTGTAGAATGTTTCATTTCAGATGTGATGTCAAAATAGTATATTTCTAGAATGCAGGTGAAGTTACTTAATAATTAGATAATTATTTGTGTAAATAATAAAGAATAACCTCACTGGTGCTCAGTTTTGGGGACTTCAGAGCATCTGGTTATGTGAGGAAATGCTGTTTGTAGGACAAAGCCTGTATCTTTTCTGTATTCATTTTTGCAGTGTGCAGTTTTTTCTGTCTGTATCAGAAAATGCCTGATATCAATTATATATCAATGTGTGATATAAAAGAAGCTTCTTTATATGCTGTTGTTCAGTTATTCTTCCACCTTGCCTGGGTGTTATCATGTTGTTATGCAAAATCGTGAATCCTGAGACGTTCTACAGAAATGATTTAACATACTGGTCAGTTAATTTGAGGTTTCTTTTTTATAGACCCTTTGAGATGTCTGTGTCACTGATTTTAAAGGTTCCTCTTTCAGCTGTTTAGTCATTAATGATGTTACAAGCATCTTCTGGTGTTCTGTCTCTAATTGCAAGCAACACTGAAGACAAGTTAGGTCTTCTTTTGAGTATTAAATCTTAAAATAATGATAATCATTGTACAGTTTCTGACCCTTGTTTAGTTCTCTACTGGTGCTTCAGCACAGTTTGAACTGATTTAACTTGTTACTGTGGCCTGCAGTAGTGCTCACAGAAATACTACTTTAAGCTATAATATATGAACTGAATTTGGTTTTGCTCCAGACTTCCATGGATTTTCTCTTAATGAGAAGGAAATTTTTAAAAATAGAGAGTTTTTCTAGAGTATTTGTTCCTTTTTCTACTGCTGCAGTTTCTTTTCATCTGGCCTTTTATCACATTTTTTCATGTGATATAGAGCAGTAAGCAAAGAAAGAAGAAACATAGGAAGGAAAATTAAAATAGGCAAAAATGTTGTTTTTCCAAAGAGAAATAGTCAATGGAATTTTGGGATAAATGTTTATTTTTAATTCTATAAAACATTGGTTTAAAATGCTCAGTATCATAGATTTTGGCTTTCTAATAGCACTGCTGTATTGTCAGAAGAGGTCTGGGTTCCCATAAGCACTGATCCTTTGAAAAGTTGCTAGAAGATGCAATGGAGTAAGCAATCTTTTAACCTCACAAGTTGTGAGAAATAAAAAATGGACATGTTGGGTTTATTACATTTTACTGAGAGAACTCCTGGTAAATACCATATGCAAGCAAACCCCTGTCTATGTGTCTTGCTCTTTGAACAGCATTTTATTATTCTGCCTTTTCAACTGTTATAAGTTTAGAAGCACAATGTTGTCAGCCTGTGAGCATTTTTTTTACTTTGCCACAAAATGTGCCACAGAATCACTGTCTGGCATCACGGCAGGATTGGATGGAGCTGTTGCTGAAATATGGCTACTTTGGCAAGTGAGACTCAGTAAAGGGGTAGGTCTGCTCTGTGGATAACACTAAAAAAAAAAAAAAAGGAAAATTATATATACATTTCTGGTTTCTAAGTGAATCAGAATAATTCAAAATTTCATGCATTATAAGAGAATTCAAATAAATAGAAACATATTAAGAGATGAGTTGAGGCCAGTATAATATTTACAGTGTTTATTTACTAGATGATTTTCTTATCTCTTGTGTGATCTGGATCTGCCCTCGTTCATCTTGTATCTCTTGCTTCTCATTGTTTTCCCTTGGGAAGTTATTCTTGCCAAAGCACTCACAGGAAATGCTTCACTGTTAAAAGTATCCCAATTTGTTTTCTAATATGGTCAGTGAATCCACGATTTTTCCTTCATCTTCCACTGAAAACATACTAAAAAAATGCTTCTTTTCAGAGAGTTAGACAATGATTCCTGGTTTTTGGTGGAAGTTCCCTTGGTGACTGTACAGCTGTCTGGAGAAGGCTGCAGGTCCCTGTGCTGGCTCTTTAAGGCAGTGGCCCATGGCTTTGCCATCTGTTCTACAGGTGCCTGATGGAACCCAAGGCTACAGGGTGAACAAAAAAAAAGCTCACAAGTCAGAGCAGCATTGACAAATTAATATACTGGACTGTAATGGGACTGTAGATTTCTACCTTTTAAACCTGTTTTTTTTTTCCTTGATGCTTACTGAGTGAATCCTTATTTGTGCATTTCTTCTCTCATATACGGAAATGATGCTTTCTGTTACTATTTTTTTTCCCCATTCATATGCAAGAAATGTTGTTGTGAAGAACAGAAGGACTCTCAGTATGTGTTTGAATTCATACACGTGTGCATTTCTGCATCTGCACATTTGTGGAGATGTGTGTTAGTATGTTAGTAAATGCATGTTAGTATAATTAAAAAAAAAAAATCACTGAGCCATTTGTGCATTCTGGTAAATGGACTTTGTATATCAGTGTAAGAAATCACTGCTGTAAAAAGAGTCATATCTGAATAAGAAAACTGGTACCTGCATCTGTGTTGCACTGCTCATGTCTGTGACGAGTGCAAGGTTAGCTCTTCTCTTGCTGTTCTGAAATTAACAGCAGTTGAATCAGTATTAAATGGCATTAACAAAAATGAAGCTAAATATTGAAATTGAAATTAAATATGGAAATGTCAACATCAATTCAGAATTTTTATTAAAGTTCCTGAGAAGACTAAGTCTTGATATCTGGCCCTTTACTTCAAGTTTTTATCACATATTTCTGCATCAAGAAGACTGCTTTAAAATTTAAAGCCATTTTTGGTGTTTATGAAGCTTAGAATTATGTAAAAAAAAAAACAACAACAAAAAAACCCAACAGGTGAACTCCAAAGGGATGTGTGTATATGAGCACTATTTGAGAAAGGCCTGACATGCTTTGCAGTAAACCAAAGTGACCCATAAAAAATGCTAATTCTGGAACTTTTGGCTGGGGGAAGTAAGTATAAATTTTAGCAAAGATTTATAACTGAAGTTCAGTTTTGAGGTCTGAGAGGATGTATTTTTATCTATAATCCTCTGTCAGAACAAAAGTTTACTTTTGTTTTCTGACAAGTTTCTTCCCTTTTGCCCCACGTTTTTGTAGCTAGAGAAGCAGTAAAGATTCACTGAACCTGCCAAATTTTGTGTGTTTCTGCAATCTGTGAGGGAAAATCTTGCTTTGCTTAAATTTATTCTGCTGAAATGGTTAGTTCTTTTTGTGTGTGGCTGGAAGGAGAGAGTAAAATAGGAAAGGAAAATTTCCAGTATACCTTTAAAATCCTTATTATTCCTTCCATCATTTTCTATTCTCTATTGTTTCTTCAGATTCAGAAAAAATTCATCCCCTAACTGGCTTTTTCATTTATTTCAGCTGCAAGCAATTTCAAGTCAAATCCCCAAGTTCTCACTAGTCTCTCTTTCATTTGCACACTGTCTTTTGCAGTGCAATTCATTTCCCAAAATATTTTTCCTGTGTGAGACAATTTTTCTTCTTACGGAATTTTTACACTTACTTTAAATTACACTGGAAACTGATAATATATTATTCTGGCTTACAGAAATCATGTTGGCCATGTGGGAGTAGCTGGTGACTTTTAAGGGAAGTTTTGCTCTCTTACTTCAGGATTTTACAGTTTTTAAATGATGTAAATTAGGTCTTGGCTTCTGTAGGAACTCTTCTAGGTTCTGTATGGTCAATATTTGTCATGTGAAAGGAAATTCTAAGTGTTTGAATTCCATATATAAATTTAGAATTCAGTGAATATTTTCTCTTATTTTTGACTTAGAAAGTTTCTTTTCTCTTGTTGTGGTAGTGATAGTAGAAATTACCTTTGTTTATTACTGTTTGCCTGCCTGCTGTCTTTTACTTGAGTTGCTATATTTCAGATTTCTAATTGAATATATAAAGTAGATATTTGTGTGGTTCTTGAAGAGCATTGTTTGGGATGGCAGCTGGATATATCTAGCTCGTGATTTCTTATGTGTGTACCTGTGGGATACTTCTGTGCATATACATATTGCTAAAATCAAATTAGTGAAGTCTTGCTTAGCACGGAATAGCAGATTCAAGGTGAAATTTTCAAAGGTGACAGATGAATCCAGAAAGGATTCAATATTGCATTATGTGTCAAAGGATTTTTTTTTTCTTTTCAATCATGACCAAACTGAAACTAATTCTTATTACCTACCCAGACCACTATTCATGTGCTATCTTGAAACATAAGTTCACAACTGACATTTCATTTCATTGGTCCTCTGTCAGTTTTCCCTTGAGCAACAAGTTAGTCCATCCATAAGAAGAATCCTTAACTCTTGCTTTTGAAGAAATTTTCAAATATTTGTAGATTGAAAATGGGGAGGGAGGAAATTGTAGATTCCAGAAATGCTTTTCACCCTCCAAAATAAGTTCAGAGCAAGTTGTGATAAATTTAGGAAAAATAATTTGGAATGTTAGAATTGTTTGAGAATTTGCTGAATTTGAATATTGTACACAAACAATTCTGAGGTTATAGAAAGAGTATTCTAATACTATCTTTTTGAGAACAGGTTCATGAAAATCTCTGTGTAGAACAAAGAGAAATTTGATGTATTGTATCACTGGTTTTTGCTGTCAACCTCATTTGATAATACACAAAGAAGAATTTTTTCTTTTTCTTTAAAAAAATTCTTTGTGGACAGCTGAACGGAAGAAAGATGAGATATGGTAGCTCATAAGAGTGAGATCAAAAGCCCAAACCATTTCTAACATGGATAATGTTTTGCTTTTGTTTGTCTTATTACAGATTTTTTTTTTCCCTGGAAAGGAAGAACCAAAATAGTTCTCTGCTTTTGAATGAAGTCAAATATTATAAATGCTTCCTAAATCTTGTATGGCTGTTAGGAGTGAAAACTGTTCAGAAAGCTTTACAAGCATCTCTTTTAGGAAGTCCTTTGTTTCAGTTTAATTACAAAGGAATGCTTGACTTCTCCCATGAGTATTTTCTTGTAATAATCTTTCTAATGTAGTGGTCCTTTTACAAATAAGAAACGTTCTTAGTTTTGAAACGTGGATATTTATTGAAATGTGTGTGCTCCCACTGGGCTGTTAAAATACCTGTTCAGGGATGAAAATTGATATATTCATGAGGTCTGACATCTGTTAGAATTGAATATTTACATTTTGTGTTCCCTTGATAGCCCTCAAGAGATGACAGAGGTCTGCTTTTCCCTTTTTTTGTGTACATCTGTAGTTGATTAGCATGTTACAAATGTATTGTCATAAATTGTTGTTTTGCTGTCTTCAGAGTTCTTGCATCCATTGAAAACGTAATGAAATGGGAGTTTAGTAGTTACTCTTCATATTTTCAGTTCAATATTTCTTGCACTTGGTAGCACCAACTGTTATTTTTTCCATACTGTGTGGTGTCTGTATCCCTCTGGAGAGGGAGAGCTTCCATGTGCATACTGCAGACTTGAGGAAATTGGAAATAGCATTATTTTCAGATCCACTTGGAGACATCAGTTATCCTCAGGGTGAAGTCTGGTACCAGTTCACCACTAGAAGCAGTTGAGGCAGTAGCTGTTCATCTTGTGCTCAATAGCCTTCAGTCCCCATTTCTGGCTTTGTTGCCAAGGTCTGTGTACTGTTCTCAGCCTTGGATCAATAATGCTAAAAAAGACTGAATCTGAAAGATTTAACAAAGCAGTCAATGCTTGAGTGCCTCCCTAATCTCCTGTGCTCTGGAAAACAACATATACAGATCAAAAAATTGAATGGGAGATCTGTCCATCATCACTTGATGCTTAGCTTCAACCTTCAGAGGAACCTGATCTCTGAAAACCAGGTAAATGCTAAGGTAGTTCAGAGTGGATACTGTGGAACCTTTCATTGAATGAAAGTGGTAACCACGACTCCTGTCAGAATGTGGACAAGAATGCAATATAACTTCTGTGATATTATTGTGTGTTTTGTATTTTTTGTCTGACCTGGAAGATGAACGAGAGGGTAATCACAATAGATATTCAAGTTTTTAGGAGAAATTAATTATGATTTTGAGAAGAATCTTCCTTTTCAATTTTTTTAATGGAAATTAACGTTATTTTGCTCAATTTTCTCCCTCTTATTCTGTAAGGTAAGGTCATGCTGCTCCCCTGAAAATGTAAATGGTTGTAATTATGAAAAAATGAAAGTACCTCTTTATTTTTGGATCTGAGAAAGAAATTCATTTTTTGAATAGCTATTCTGTAATCCTAAGAAGTTACACTTTTATTAGATTATGAATGGAGTCCATATTTTTATGCCACTTGCCCAATATGCTTCAAAAATGTGTAACACATAATGGGTTCCTTGACAATGAAATGTTTGGAGTAAGGAGTCTGCTAAACTACGTTCTCAATGTCCTTTATCTATTAAAAAGAATGTGTTAATTGTCACATTCTTATGTACAAATGGCTGCTTAAGGGTACACAAATGACCTCCTGCATCCCAAGAACTTTGTGTCTTTTGGTCTCCTTAGTAGGTTATACTTTTGACTTGAGGATTTTCTATGGACATTTGTTTTATGAGTACTACACATACCAAGTGAAAAATCATTGTGGATCATTAAGTGGATAAGTGAATATGCAATTACAGTTTTCTTCAGGGGGAAAATACTTTGCAAGGTACTAAAAAAACCAACTTGAAGCCTTTGTACTTTTTCTTTGAGTGGTTAAGATGAATGGTCTTTGGCGTTTATAATAAATCATGAAATTGCTGAAGGGTGTACAAAAGGATTAGAAATCTTGATTGGACTTTCAGTGGAAGATTGGAAATTGTGTATAGAGAGGTGGAGAAATGAAACTTGGTTGTAATTCCCTGTTTCTGAAATGTATTGAGTTTATCTTGCTTTTCTGGAACTAGGCCTCCTCACTTTAGTGACTTGGTCATCACAAAAAAATAATATACTAATCTAATATTGATGGTGAAACAATTTGGTCTGTTCATTGCCACGGTCTACATAGTCATGGTTTTATCTGGGTAAGCACAGAATATGAGCATGTCTCTGTAGCCCAGGAAACAAAAAAAAAACAAAAAGCCACCACCCTGTAATTTTCTATTTGTGCAATTTCCAATTAAAAGAGTAATTTAATCTGTTTAATTTTCAGTGAAGAATTACCTTGTACTTTTTAAAAATTCCAACCTCTCCCACACACAGAGTACCACTACTTGCTGATCCAGGTATATAAATGGGATCTTAGTTCCTAGAGAGTAGGATTTTCATTTTAAGGTAAAATTCTGTATTGAGTCTTGTAATAAAATGTCCAATTATAAGAAGGTAAACCCTTTTGAAAAAGGGCCTTGCCTACTGAGAACTAAACCTCAGGTGTTTCCATATCTCCCTAGTGACTGCTTAAGAGCATAAAACAAATGAACAACTTGATTGAAGTTCAGATGGGAGTGTGTGTGTGTAGATTAGGAAATGAGAGGCTGCAGAGCAGCACTGTGGAAAGGGCCCTGGGGGTCCTGCTCCATGGGAAGTTGGATCTGAGTCATTGTGCCCTGGCAGCCAGGAGGGCCAAGCCTGTCCTGGGGACATCAGGCCCAGCATGGCCAGCCAGGCAAGGCAGGGATTGTCCTGCTCTGCTCTGAGCTGGGGCAGCTCTGGGTGCCACAATATAAAAATGACATCAAGCTGTCAGAGAGTGCCCAAAGGAGGCCATGAGGATGGTGAAGGATGTGGTGAGGAAGCTGAGTGAGGAGCAGCTGAGGTCACTTGGTCTGTTCAGCCTGGAGGAGACTGAGGACAGACCTCACTGCAGTTTGCAATTTTCTCCTGAAGGGAAGAAGAGAGGCAGGCACTGATCTCCTCCCTGGGGTGACAGTGACAGGACCCGAGGCAATGGCCTGAAGCTGTGCCAGGGCAGGTTTAGGCTGGGTATTGAGAGCAGGTGTTTTATCCAGAGTGTGTTTGGGCACTGGGACAGGCTCCCCTGGGAAGTGGTCACAGCACCAAGCCTGACACAGTTCCAGAAGGGTTTGGACAATGCTCCCAGGTCCAGGTGTGACTCTTGGGGTGTCCTGTGCAGAACCAAGGCTTGGACTCCACGTTCCTGACTGGTCCCTTCCAACTCGGCATATTCTATGATGCCATGAAACATTATGTATGTGGTGGCAGTTTGAATAATTTGGTATGAAGACTAATAAAATCTATTTTTAATATTGCTTACTGTGTAAGATATGGCCCTTAAAGAACTTTTAAATAATAGCATTTCACAGAATTCTAGAATAGTTGAAGTTGGAAAAGAGAAATTCTGTAGCTGAATGTGTATTTTATGTATATTCAGGACTGGAAGAGAGAACACAATTTTATTGCACATAGAGGACAGGTAGTAATGTATTTATAAAAGATGGTGTACCTTTCGTGTTTGTCAAAATTTCATGTTGAATTAGTGCAAGTAGCTTAAAAATATCTAAACATTCTTAGATTTTTAAAGCTCCCTGTATTGTAGCTCTGTGTTGTAGTCAGTCTTTCTCTTCTTCTTTCAAGTTTTTTGCTTTTTTTTTTTTTTTTTTTTGCTTTATTGTTGAGAAGAAATTTCAAGGGATGGTTTCTGTAGCCATGAAGATGGTTTATTATATATTTAGTCCCATATTAAGTGTGAAGGTAAGCAAATGAAGTGCAGAAATGAGGTAGTAAATACAGTACAGAGGTGGAGTTAGTAAAATGTTAAATTGGAGGAGAAATTACTAGCAAGAATATGAGAAGAAAATGAAAATTGTGTGTGCAGTCACAGAGATTGGCAGAAGGGACTGGGAATAATGATAATGAGAGTTGAGCAACAGAGGTGTTAGGTTTGAAATAGGAGGTTAAGGAAGTCTCTCATGAGGCAGAAATTCAGGGTGAAAGGACAGATTTATTTTTTGGAATTCTATCCAGCAGGTTTAAACACAGCTATTTGAAAGGCTCCTTGCCTCCTAAGAAGCAAAGAAAGGAAAAACCAGCAGCCCTCCTTATTCCCTAAGCAGGCTACACTCTTCAAGTACCACGAGGTTCAAATCCAAAGGGACACTGGGGTGATCAGTCCCTGCACATGGCTTCTCTAGTACTTGCCAATCTAGCAGCAGTTGAGATCTGTAATTCCAGAGAATTGGGTCCACTAATCTTTGGAGTAGTTGCATGCTCCTTTTTAGACTAGTAGCTCTTTCTGTTAGCCCTTGATGCTGTCAATTTAGGCCATGTCACATTTTCTGTATGCATTTAGAAAGGCCCACTGAACTGTATAACACACTGTGTTTCAGAAAAAGAAGCCATCTCTTCAATTATTTTTCAATATTTCTCACTTTGGCAGGGGCATTCCTTGGGAATTCATTATCATACTGAATTCTTTCTGTAAAAGGAAATAAGAAAATCAATTATCTCAGCTAAGATAACAGAAGAAGTCTTAAGCTTGGATGAAGTCTTAATACTTTGAAGGTGAACTTTGACTTGCATATGAAAACAACAGAGATTTTAAATCCATGTACAAAAGGAAAGATTCCTCAGCTGGTATTGCAATTAAGTTAGTGGTAGATCTAGGGTGGAGTAGTGTTTACTTATGTGGTTTCAAAGCAAAATATAATACTTGTGGGAAATTAGATCATATTCAAAGCCTATTGCAATTAGTGAGAGAAACCTCATTCAGTTGATGAATGGATAAGTTCATATTTTTGTAGAGCTGACATAATACTTTACTGCTGTAGATGACTCTGCTGATACATCATAGAGCACTTTACAAACTTTAATTAAACTAGTTCAAACATAATCTTGGCAAATGTTTTCAGGAATAAAGCCATTCAGCAGAATACCTAGCTGGAAAGAAATGTACAGAATATGGACCTCGGATCTGATGTTTTTGAAATAGAGTGAGTCCTTGTTTGCAATTAACATTATTTGCTCATATCTGCTGGCCGAGAGTTCTACACTTGGAATTTTGCTAGTTTATTTTTTATTAGAATAGTAGTAGTACATCAGAATCACAGAATTTGTTTCTGTGTTGGCCAATTCAGTTGAATTCTGCTGTCATGCAGTTTCTCATTCCCACAATTTTGCATATTTGTACTTTCAAGTAATTTTAGAAATGAACATTTGTTTAAGAGTTTATGTTGCAGTTGAGCTGAAATCTCCTAAAACTGCATTTGTCAGCTGTGAGATGGCAGAAGTCTTAACCCAACTCTACAATGGGCAGAACTGCTTTCTGCTGGGCGTTGTGTCTAATCTAAAGAGCACATCAACAGCACTGAGTGTGAGAACATGATAATACATTCAAGTAAAACTGTTTGATTTGATGGTAGTGCAAGTTTCAGTACAGTGAGTGCAGAGTGCCTATTAACAGGAATTAGTGGTTCAGGAAGCCCTGAAGCTAACACAATCTCAGCAAGGTGCATTCTCTTTTTCCAGAAGCTTAGTGCTATGCTGTCCCTGCACCACCCACCCTTTTCTTAGACAAGAGAAGCTTGTGTGTGTTACTTTGTTGAACTATGGGAAACTGCTCAGTTGTGTAATGTTCTAAATCCAAAAGCCTTGAACCAGCGAGTTCTCAGTGGTTAGTAATTCACTGGCATGCATCAGTGTATTCATATTGGTTTTTTATCAAATGCTTGGCTGAAGCTGTAGGGTTTTTTTTTTTGTGTGTTAGATAAGTTTTAGTTCCTTGTAAGCTTAGCCCTTCATTCTTACCTGACAAATGAACTGAGACCTATATAGCTAGTTTTTAACATGTTTTTTTCTAATGAAATTTTTCCACCTTTTTTTTTACTTTACTACCAATGGAAAGGAAAAGGCTGATAGATCAGGCAAACGGTCAAAAAATGAATTAGGGAAGGCTGCATTTTTGCATTCTGTGATACGTCCCTGATGTAGTTAGCCTTACCTTGAAAATTGCAACATTAATTCACAGTAATTCATCACACCTTACACACACCACTTCTGTGGAATATTAAATGCGTTATAGTCCTCAACATGCTTGCTTGTTTTGAAGGGATCTAAATTCCAGAGCCAACAGATGCTAAATATTTCCATCTTCAGAACAACATTTATGACTGTTGCTTCCTTTTTAGAAGTTTTGGATGTATTTTCTCTGGAATGATTAGTTCTTTTTATTATTCTGATACTAGAGGGAGGAAAATGCAATGCCAAGTCTGGTGCAGAACAATGATGACATCTTTGGTTTTATCAAAACATTTAACTTGATTACAGGCAGCCATAATCAATTACATGTAATTTCCAGTATGTGCCCTTTAAACAATATAATGTCTAGGATCAAGCCGGATATTACAAATTAAATGAGAGCTGCTGTCTGAGGTTTTCTAACAGTGATTATTTCAGAAAAGGAAATAGCAAAGAATGTTCTTACTGGCAGAGCCCAATATAAAACCAAATAGTGTAATTTTGCTTGCAAACTTTGTTTTCCTGAGAGTAAGCTATTGAGATAAAGTGGATTTGTTAAATGACATCAAGCAAAGAAATGTATGAAAACTGCTATCAAATGTAGTATTGAAAACTCACACTGTGGTTTGAACATTAGGAAGACATGGAACCTTATTTTTGAGGACTTGAGTGGAATTTGATATCAATCTTACAATAGACTTTATGATGATGAGAGGTCAATACCACCATCTTCCCCCATGACTGAGTAGTTTTCAGCTGCATTGGGTTTTCAAGCAGATTGAGTGAGTAGGCTGTTGAAATTAAATTAACAGCACACCTGAGGAAGGTTAGAGGAATTATTTCTCCCTTCCCTCTTCTGTTATCACCAATGTTTGTGATGTGGAAGTGCACGAGGGAAATACAGAAGGCACTTTGTTAGCTCAAAGCCAACAGTCAGACAAGACAAGCTGTGCTGTATCACAGAAACCAGGCAAGTTTGTCGAAGTTACACATTCTCTCATTGTTGTGGCTGGGAGGCTTTTCTGCAATTGCCTGAAAAGAGGCTAAAAGCTAATGATGGGAGAATCATAACAAATGCCCTCTGGGCCAGAAGAGCAGTCATCAATGTGGCCTAATATTCTGTCTCTCAAAGGGTTCATGAGAACCCTGGGGAGGGGGAGACCATCCCCAAACCTGGTTGCTTTCCTCCTCATTTAGAATTTGTGGTGCTAAAGAGAGCTAGACATGCCCTGCTCCTAGGCATATCGATGCCTAGTGATTGTTGGTCTTCCCTAAAGCTAGGATCAAGTCACCACTATGGCATCAATATACTTGTTGAATGAACAAATACATGATTTTCTGTTAGGTGACCAATACTTAAAATAGGTGTGGTATGTTTAATCATTTGATTCTGTGGTGCTGAGTATGACTTTTGGTTAAAGAATCAAAGATAAATCATTTTGTAGAAATAGTCCCTCCATAGTCCCTCCCTTTTCAACGCTATTTTTTCATTAGCAGAAATCAAATATTCAATATAGGTAAAATTTTAATTAATGTCTCATATTCTAAAAGTTTAGCCCTGTTAGAACACATTCCCTTCCTAAAAGTGAGTCTTTTTAATTTCCTTCTTATTTCAAGTACTTTTTTGGTTTATCCTTTATAAGTCCTGATTTCATTCATTCTGTTCTAATTTTTGTGTTGGAATTTATTTCACAATGTTTTCTCATCATAAGTGAAAATAGCTTCATTTTGAGACCTGAGGAATATTATGTCACCACCTCTAGATAATGGATATGAACTTTGACTCTCATTTTTTATTTCCCTTAAATTTAATGCCTTCTTAAGGGACTAATACACTGTATTTTTGAAGCAGCAGCTTGTTGCACTGACTCATTCCAGATGTTCCTGGATCAGGATGCTGCTGGTTATAACTTCTCTCATAGTATAATAATAATTATTTTGAATTCCGTAAGTAGTAATAGTAAAAAAAAAAAAAAAAAAAAAAAAAAAAAATCAGATTATTTTCTGTACTGTTGATTCCTAAGTGATTTTCAGAAGCCTCTTCTGCCTCTGGCACTGCATATTAAGACCATCATGCTACCATACAGTGTAATAATGACAGAACACATGCTGTGTAATGTAAACTTACAATCCAGTTCTAGGCAGATCTTATTAGGCTGTCAATCTTTCTGAGTAGCAGCAGTGGAATTAAAAAAAAAACCTAAACTAACAACATAAACACCTATCCTCCCAAAAAAACCAGCAAACTCACAAAAAATCCAAATACCTTTCTCTCCCTCTGACCACATCCATCCTGAACCAATAAAAACTCTTCATATCTGCCAAGTGATTTTGCATTGATCAAGGTTTTTCTTCCTTTAACGGGTTCTTTTTTGTTTAATCTTCTTTCTCTTGCATCACCAAGGAAGGCCAATTCCATCTAGACTTCATGTAATCTAGTGAATAATGTGACATCATGTTATTTTTCCTTTGGGGGAGAATTTGTATTCTTTCAAAAGAGGCCATCTTTAGGCGTTTAGGAGAGTCTCTGGAATACAGATGTTAAGAATGAAACATGTGCCCTAATAATTCTGTGTATCTGATTTTATACAAAGAAGTGAACCTGCCTTTCATGTGGTCTGTTTATAAAGTAGGAATACAATCAAAGACCCACTGACCAAATATTTCTTAGGTTCTGATAGTTTCTTATTCTCTGGATGTTTGTGTTAGGGAAGCACTGCCATAGCAGCCATGCAGATAATGAAGTTTCCTGTAGAAAGCTGTTCCAGGCTGTGAGGAAGTACAGGCAGCATTTCTGAGCCCTAACTTGAACCTCATCTGCAGTTTCCAAGCTTCCACAGCTTTCACTGACACAACCTTGTGGTGAGAGAAGAGGGTGCCCTGGGAGAGAGGGGGATAGGAGGGAGTTCTTGCAACATTATGACAAATTTCTCTCTCCTTTGAGGTTCAGGTTCTCTTTACTTTTAAAACTCACTTATATAGACATGTTGACAGAAAATTTTCTGTTTCTTGGTGGTTCTGTGTTAGGCTGTGCTTCAAGTTATGCGAACAGTTACAGAAACTGAGAGTCTGTTTCTGAGCTCATCACTATTCTGTGAGTATCACAACACTCAGATTTCTCAGCTTTCTCTCAGCTTTGCCCTGCAGGCAAAAGAAGCCTGGGACATGAGAAAGGGACATTGTGCCTGCTTTCATGGCTGTTGAGGTGACAGACAGGCTCTACCTAGGGTGCTGCTTGTTATGAGTGCCCCTTGAGATTGCTATTAGTCATCTATCCGATGAAGCAGTAGAGGAGGGAGACGAGCATTTCAATCTCTTCTTGCTGCAAGACAGTGATGTGACCCTCCGGTTGCAGCAGCAACATGCTTTATTCCTTTATTTTGCACATAACCTCTTGGATATTTTCATTTTGCCTAAAATATCACCCAGTTGATGAAGGAAGGAAGAAAAAAACCCCTCTTTCTTCAAATTTCTTTTTATGCATCTTGTGATTGTAATTTGTTATATCATTTGTATCTGGTATATTGGACGTGAAGAGAGAAAAGAAAATAAGGAATAAAATATCACTCATAATTATGAGCTTTTTCTTATACCCCAGTTTATTTTTTCCCCCTGCTTAGGGAATGACTTGTGGATCTTGTCATCTTGAATGTTTATAGGTATCTTGCAATAAAGAAAGAAGTAAATCCTTCGTCTTGGTTTAATGTATCCAGCAGCTGAGACATAAGGGAATGTGTTGGATTTGTAAATAGGTGCATAGGAATTTTGTGTGTGCACCGATGTCTTGGAAGACAGTTTGCTGCTCTAATTTACATATGAATAATAATATGAATAATCTGAAGGTCACTTTATCATTTACAGGAAGTCCTCCACCTGCCGTGTGAATTGTATCTTAAATATTTCCATTGAGTTCTCTGAGCTGAGTGCTTTTCCTACTCTTATAAAGGTGAATTCTCACACCCACAAGGATCACTGGCTAAATTTCATACTCCAAATCTCTTCAGAATCATATAGCTGAAGTGTTTTCTTTGTTCTGTCTGTGACTAATTGCTAGAGGAGAGGTTTGGATTTGTGCTCTTCCCCTCCACACTCTGGTTTACAGTGTCTTCTGCCGTGGCAGGGTTCCCTGCAGCTTCCCTGGCTGGCACATGGAAGGGAATGATGTGCCCTGCTCTAGGCTGAGCTGTCTGGTGGGATGGCCAGCTGAACAACCTGATGGACCAGCACTTGTAGGTAATTTACACTGAATATTTGTCAGAATTGAATCTTTGAAATCAAAGATAAACATACCGGTAATGAAAAAAGCCAAGAGAATATTTGGTAGCCAGTGGGATTTATCAATAACTCTCAATAGCTTTCTTAGTAGCACGGAGGAAATAGATGTTTTAAAATTAGGAAATCCTCCATTTGGCCCAGAGACAGGAAGAAGATCCAATATTCCACCCTGAAATAACCAACAGTGCTAGAGTGAGGGGAAAAATGTTTATTATAAGTTGTTCACTGCCAAATGATTGTTTAACATTCGAAATATTCTGAAGAAATAGGCCAGAACCTAAAGCTCTGTGATGAAATATTTACAGCTGTCGGGCCAGCCGAGGTGTATGGGGGGTGGGTGGAGTGTTGTATGTGACCTAGATATATCTGAATCCTTGCTAGATGGCACAATATGATCTGAGAGGGTGATCCCTGAAGATTTCTATCACATGTCAAAACCAGGGTGGTTGTGAAATGTTTCTCTTGCTGAGATTCTCACACCTGAAACACCACTTCTCAAGCCCTTCCCAAATTATTTCCTACGTATAAATTACTTTGAGAGCTCTTAGGTTTCTATTGCATTTTGCCTAATATTTTATGAACTGCAATAGTTTGTCACTTAGAGAATTGAGTTTTCTGTGTGTTGTGCAAGGGAAAGAGGGCAAAAGCAAGTGGAGAGCCTGCAAGACAATTGAGGTTTTAAAAAAAATTACCAGTTTTTCTCTCTTCTTGGAAGATTTAATTCCTTGGATTTTTCTCAAGATGAAAAGAGTTGTCTTTGGGCGAGATGATTGCCCAGTGGCTACTTTTTAACGGGATGGTACAAAGCAGGGGGCTTGTGCTCTGCCATTTGTACCAAAGATAGCTGGTTTCTAATTTAAAACAGCCCTACAGCTCCCTTGCTTCTTTTTCAGCAGCTCACTCATATCCTGCTGCAGGTGAGGTTTCCACCACGTGGCTTTCCGTGTTCAGATAGTTCAGAGTCTTGTAAACTGCTCACTTTGCAGGCCTGAAGGGATGGAGAGATCTGCAGGGGTGTAATAGGGATGTGCAACAGGGTGGTGGGAGAAGGAGCTTCCCATAGTGACCCATTATTGATGGGCTAGAAGGTTGTGGTTAAAAGAGCTGGATTAATGTTTTGGTCTGGCTTTTTCTGCTTCCTGTCTTATTTTTCCAGTCATGCTGAGGAGTTTGAAGGGTCTCAGTGAAGTTGCATTGCTGCAAAAATAACTGCTAAGTCTGTGTATAGCAGTAAATGAACATTTTCTAACACTGCAAATAATATTTTCAGAAGACATAGGGCTGTAATCAGTGCTTATTGGTATTTCAATCAATATTTATTTTGCTGAAAAAATACTGAAATGGTTTGTTATGCAAGTATCCTATTCTCATTATCTCATACTTTTAAAAAGATGTGATCTTATATTCCATAGCTTAAATTAATTTACACTAAAAACCTCAAATATGAGGGAAAGTAAATAAAAATAAAATGTTGAAATTAAACCAGCTTGCTTTTATTTTCTATCTGGCTTTTTGGTTCATTATTAATAGCTAATCATTTGCTTGTGGGGCTTTTTCCCTCCATAAAATAAGAACTTCTTTTGTCCCTAAGAAATTCAGTATGTAGAAAAACTTTTATCCTTTACTTATGGATGAAGGAGACCTAGTTCATCTTACTGGGCACGTACAACTTCAGAATATGGTTTTAAAGGGGAAAAACGCACTAATTTTGTATTTTATTTTTTTGGGGTGAAATGGAAGATACAATAACAGATTCCACGTTTTCCAAGTGAGAACAGTGTTGCTTTGGTGAAGCTTTGATAGACAGTAGGACAGTAGTTTCTACAATGATTTCAGTTCCTTAAAGATTGAATGCAAACTCCATTTGTGTCCTAACTCACAGAAATGTGCAAAATTAACTTCATTTGGAATATGATGTGGTGTGCACTTCTCAACAATTTCATATCAGTACTATACCAAGATGACTGAAAAATTATAACTATTCATAGGCTATTTTACATTAACCAGGGATGCTTAATTAGGTGTCTATTTTAATCTTTTTAGGTATGTTTCAGTACTTGTTTTGTTCGAGTTCTTCTGTCGGAAGAGTAGCTTAAATTTATACTGGCCTTTGGCTTTGCAATTTACTTAAAACACAAAAAGAATTTTTATATTCATCCAGAAAGAGTTTATAATGCATTTATTTTTTTCTTGAGTAAGAATATTAGGTAGATGTAATAATAGAATTGTTTCATGCTTTGCATTTCTTTATCTCTAAAATAAATAAGTGGGATTAAGAAAGATCCCAGAAATACAGCTACAGTGTCACCATAGACTGTATACTGATCTTTTCAGCTGCTGTTTAACTAACTGTAACACATCCAGTGATCCTTGTGGATTCCTTCCAACTCAGAATATTCTGAGATTATGCAAAATGTTGGTAATATATACTTCCAGATTGTTGATCAGTTTTTAGTTTTTTATGTTTGTAATCGATAAATGGATAGAGTTTAAATGAATTGAATTGTGTTGAATCTGTCTTCTAGACATTAAGTCAACTTATAATTAAAAACTAGTAGTTGAGCAAATTAAATGAAAATTTTTGTCTCTTGGTTTATAAAAGCTGTTTGGATTCTGATAATTTTTGAAAGATATAGATATTGTAATGGCAACTGTTTGACTCTTGAATAATTTGGAGAAAAAAATCAAGGGTATTTATGATGCAAAAGCTGTCAGGAAAAAGAGAGAGGAAGCCAAATGCTGCTCAATTGTTTCAGATAAAATTTCAGTCTCCAGTGAAAAGTAAATCTCCAGATTATCTTTTTCAATTTTTTTATCTCTACCTAATACTAAGTAAAGAGTGATAAGATTTTCAAAGTTGGGGCAAAACATATCGATATTAGAGAAATCTACATGTCTGTCACATCTCCCAGGTCTTCTGGGACTGGGTGAATTTAAGTCAGAAGAGTGTATGAAGGATCAGATGAAGGCTCAGGAGACAATAGGATTGTTTGGGATAATGGGAATAATGGGATTATGTGTCTCAGTAATTCATGCTGGGATATCCCAAGTATGCTGTGTATCCTGGGCCAGGAACAGAGTCTGGATTTCAGCCAGATGCTGCATGGTCAAGGGACCAGGGCTTGGACTCAGCCTGAAAGCCTGCCCCCAAAAAGGACACACAGCCACATCTGTGCAAGCAGCAGTGTTTGTCTTAATGCATTTCTGGCATTTTTCTTTCTACTTCACTGGAAGAAGCTGGGTCTAATATCCCTTACTCTCCCTCTGGTCTAACAGCAAAAGCTCAAGATAAACAAGGTTGAGAAATGGCTCAATTGTCTGTAATGAAAAAAATGTGCTCGGTGGACACTTTCATTTTACAGCTATTACCCTTAGGGCCTTCCTTATTCTCTCAACTCGCTTTTGCTGATGATTAAAGTCTTGACTGATCATTATTCTCTGAGGTACTTTTGTAGGATTTATGGCTTTGAAGTGGTTGTCACATATGCCACTGAAGTACTTCACTCCTTTTTTTTATCCCATTCTGACACCTCCTACAGCCATATAGGGTTTGGCTTTAATGGAACTGGAATCAGAGCAGCTTTACCAGAGAGAAAGAGTTTGAGAGCAATTTAGTACAAACTTTTAAACACACAATCACAGTGTTTCAGATGAGTATTTGTGGGTAAATTTTAATTTTATGGAAGTGTTTTCTGTTTTTTTTTTTTTCCCATTACTGTTCAAGTGATTAAATCTTGATCAAATATGGAATGGAAGCTGTGTTTTTGTTTTGTTTATACAGCATAAGAAGGTAAAGAATTTTTAGTAGGTTTGCTTTAAAGAAAAAAAAAAGTATACCTTAGTATTAAACCATGCATTTATAGTTACTATAGGAACAGAAAAGAATATTAGAGGTGCTACACCAGGTCAATGGAAGATCACTTCATTTGGGAGCCTGACCAGGATGGTTAAACCAGGAGAACTCAGATGTGAAAGCAATAAACTGAGTCACAAAGTGCACAGTGCTGAGGCAAATCCGGAGTGGGAGAACTTTGCAGGTCCTCATCAGCCATGATCAAAACTGTTACTTCAGAAACTTAGATCAATGAAGTACAAAATATAAAACCACCATTAAGTCAATATTCACTATATGAACTGAGATGGTTGAAATGCTAGAAGTAATGCAAAACTTCTGCTCTCTTTGACTGAGTGAGAAAAACCCAGGTGGTATGAAATGACTGATTTGGGAAAGAAGCTACAATAAAGAGAAATTTGAATGTACTCTAGATTCAAGTTTTTCACGGGAAAAAACTGTTGAAACCGAAGCTGTCTCTCCTCAGCAAGTGGAAAAGAAAGGATATCCAGCCTGCAAGACAAATAAAAGTCTGCTGAGGTCAGGGCAGGAAGTGGCACTAAAAAAATCACTATTGTCAGGGTCCTCTGTATACATCTGAGCAAGAGTTTAGCTGGCTTTGAACTCTAAAACTGCCTGATATTTCCATTTGAGGGAAGAAAGGAAGCACTGTGTTCTTGATCTTACTTTGCTCAATACTCTTGTGATAATCACTCAGGGAAGCAAATGCCAATGTTACTCCTCAGTGTAGTTGTGTTTTCTTCAGTGGCTGCTCTGTAGCTCCTCAGTTGAGCTGACAGAAATGTTTTTTTGATGGGGTCTGGTGTAAGCTGTTGAATCACTTAAGTTAAACCAGAAAACTTCTTTCAGAGGCAGTAGGGCTAGTGGGCCTTAGAGAATAGAATCTGCCGCAGGTGAGTATTGTCACCTCACGTGGTGATGGTGAGGTCATCTCTCTTGGCTTATCCTCGTGGGACACCAGCCAGCAGTGCTACCAGGGTAGCTTCTTAAAAGTAAGAACTAATACTTAATATCACTAATCCTAAAGATGAAAGCAAAGAATAGTTTAAGGCTTTAATCCTCATCATGTTAAAAACAAGAATGCCATGGCTACAGTTGTTTGTGATCTTAGGTGAAGCAGTAGTCATATTCTTTCCCAGTATCCATTTATCACGCTTTTGCAAGCCACCAAAATACATTTTGTACCAATCAGAGGTCCTTAAGTTAATCTTAAAGACTGCCTAGTCATTTGATTCCCTACCAACAACTGGAAAAAAAAAAATGACTGTGAACTGGAGCGGGAGGGGGGAAGTGTGTCCTGATCTGATACTAGAAAACCTTTTAAAAATGTCGTATTTTACTGGCTGCTTAGGAATGACATCTTTAGTTCTAGCAGTTTCAGGGAAAGGAGAGGAGAGAGAATTAAGAGTTTTCTTGTCAAGTGTCATACTCTGGATGCACTTGGTGGAGCCATTAAGAGCTGTAATGTCAATATAGCCTCTGTTATCAGTTTCCATCTCAAAGGCAGAGGTGAGCTGCTAAATACTCCAGCTGATCTAGGTGACAGGCTTTACCCTTCTCCTGTAACACATCCATTCTTCTTACCTTGTTCCCTGTATCAAGTTGTCTCCCAAGACTTCATTTTTTTTTTTCCTTTTCTCTTGACATGCTGTGTGCCATTGGCTCCCCACTAAATGAAGCAAGGCTCCAAGACAGAATCTTGCAGCTACCCTGCAGGCCAGTGTATCTGCTGCAGGAGGTGGCCAGCCAAGAGGCAGCCAGCCCCTTGGACTAGGTGGATGCCATCTGGCTTCCCTGTCAGCACCTATCTGTCTGCTGGCCAGAATACCCCAGCTCTCAGTGCTTAGCTGTGCTGCCTTTGTAATTCACATGGGAAGCTCGGTGTCTCACACAGCCTGGCTCATTTGGATTGTGTTTTATCTGTGGTATGTGGCCTGTTGTTTTCATTCTGTTTATTTGGGTTACATTTAGGGATTGCTCTTCAGAATAAATTCTATTTTGTCATTATTTTCTGAAGAATATTCAGCACTTCTGTTTCTTTGTTGTTGCAAGTCAGACATTCATGCGAGACGCTGTAGGCTGTCTGTTTTCTCCCTCCCTTTCTCAATAAGTTTTTAATAAAACATCCAACCACAAAACACTCATTACATCTTCAGAGAGTGTGGGAAGAGACCGTATAGGAAATTCCACGTTACAGCTTTTTCTGAGCATCCAAAACCATTGGCTTCTTTGACCCAGGCAGTTTAATGAAAGCTGTGGTGTGCTGTACCCTGTTTTGTTACAAAGGACCTGGAAGTACTTTTGATTGCTCTTTTAATATGTCTTTCTCTATAAACGGTGCCTGTGCTTAACGTTTTTGATGTTAAATAGCAAAGATCAAGGACATAAAAATTGCAGTGAAGGTGGTGTGTGATTTTAAATCACTGTGATTTATTTTGTGCCCTTGGAAAAATTATTTTTCTGTTATTTGACTCACATTGAGCCCTGAAACATTTTTGTTCTTCCTCTGTAAGCAACCTAACTTAGCTTATTTTCATTTTTTATTTTAATAATAATATTATAGCAATGATTTCAATTTGATTTTTCTAAGCATAACCACTTACATGTGTTGGCAGAAGTTTGTTGTTGTCCCAAGGTGATGAGCTTATGCACGTGAATGGAATGAAAAGGTCAGCATGTGTGTGAGGAGATGCCAATGTCATCATATACCATGGGATCTGTGTTCTTTCCCTGTGTATGGCTTGGTAAAAACAAGGTGTAATTAGTGTCATGATACAAACATCTCATCATAGCTAAAGTGCAGTGCTATGTCTGACTGCTATGTGTTTTATGACAAAGGATCCATGCAGCAATAATCCTCAATAACATGGTAGTTACCAGGAATCAATGGCTGCATTGTTGGTTGATTCCCTAGGTAGGATAAAGCACATTCATTTATGTCCTACCTACACCTAGCTTGTCATTAATATGACAAAAAGTCTGTTAAATAGACTATTTTTGCTTTTTATGTTTCTGAAATCCATTTAATCTGTGCATTAGTTTTGGAAAACTGATCGAGGTTATGACCAACTTTGTGCTTAAAGAAAAAATTCCCAAAACCCCTCAGTACAAGAACCTTCAGGAGGACATTGGAGATGTACAGAAATAAAATTGTTAAGGTAAGTACTGACATTCTGAAGGAAAAAGAAAAAATTAAGGATGGGCCTAGCTGAGTCTCCCAATATACTCTTCTCTCACTGTCCCTGAAGAAATTTAATTCAAATGAATTTGGTTTTTTTTGGCCCTACCTTGCTAAGTTCATAAATTTGCCTAAATTTAAAGGATATAATGGAGCAAAGCAAACTCTGCTACATATGCCCCCTTTGTCATAATTCACAAAGTTTCAAGGCCAGTACTAGAATCTGAATGTTTTCTAGGACAGATTAGGTGAAAATGGTATCTGTCAGTACCAGGATCTAGGGCTTAGGAGTTCTGGGATAGGGCCTGGAGAGCTTCTGGTCATTGAAGTCAGGTGTGGTGGTTTTTTTGTGTTTTGTTTTTGTTTTTTTTTTTTTTTTTTTTTTTTTTTTTTTTTTTTTTGGCAATTTAAGAACTTTATAGAGAAGAAATACGTTGCAATGAGGAATAAAATCCCAATATGAATGAGAAGGCTACTCTGTTAAAATAGGATTTGAAGACATTCATGCATTAGATGAAAAATAGTTATATTTCTGTTTTGCTGTTAATAATTTTGAACAGGTTTAATATAACAAATGAAGACAGCTGATGGTGAGGCATTGGGAGAGAACATTTATCAAGCCAGCTCTATAAAACTTGTCTACTTAACATTAAAATACAGTTGGTTAATATGTTTCTGAATTACAACAGAAAAACAGCTGGTCTGAGTCCTGTGCTATAAACTGTGTTATTCTTCTGTTAAATTACCCTCTAGTCCCTTGGTTACTGCTCTCTTGATTAACTTGCCTTTACATGAGAATGTGCTTAGGAACAGTTGGGTTTCCTTCTGTGAAGGAGGAGGAAATGCATCTTTTGTCAGTGGGCTGTAGCTTTTCCCTTTTCTTCTGAGTGACTTGCTTGTATTGGAAATGTTGTTTGTGGTTAGGGTAAGGGTTAGTGAGGCTGGGAGAGTCCAAGAGCCTACAGCTCCATGAGCTCAGGGGCTGGAGAAGGCATACCAGTGCCATCCTGGCCCCAGCACTGCTGCTCCTACCATTGATCTGCTCTGGACCACACCTGGTGATGAGCTTAGGCTAGGGTTGGGGCAGTGGTGACTGTAGTGAGTAGGTTAATGGGAGTTTCAATCAACCTGTCCCCCCTGCAATGACCTCTTTTCAACCTGTGAGAACCTTGCTAGGTCACTTCAGCACCTTGATGCTCATTTTCATCATGCCTTTGGAGATAATTGTAAAACAAACCTTTGTCTCTTTCATAGAAAGTTGCCTTACCCACTCTTGCTATGTTTAGTTCCTTGAGTGTTAATATCTAGATGGATTTTTAGAGTGTTGTCAGATATTTTAGTATTCTTTTAACCATGTCAGAAAACTAAAAATTTCATGTTTCCTCATATCCAAAACTTAAAATAGCTACTAACCCAGAAAATTGTCAGACAAAATAGGAGAGAAATTGCTGTCATCATAGCAGTTATCTGCTAAATCACCTTAGTGTTTGCTTGCAGCTGGAGATAAGCAGTTCTCAGTGACCATTACAGCATTCCCATTAATTGTTTCTGCTTGTTCTCTAAAAGTTTCGTTTGACAGCTGAATGTTTTCGTTTCCTGACAGCTAATAATAAGAATTAGGAAAGCAAGGACTGGCATTGTGCTCAGAAAGCCTTGCAGAACAATGATCAATCTGCTATTGGGAATACAGACTCTGCTGTTTTGATACTTAAGGGACCATAATGGTACTGAAAGGAAAAGGAAACCACAGGGACCCTTACTGGGGACTGGGAGTCAGGTAATGGGAGAACAAAGATGAGGACTGATGGTTCAGAAATGAACAGTGTGAAGATTGTGTGGTGGGGGATGAAAAAGGGAAGTTACAAGTGCAGCAAAGGACAAACTGAGAAACTGATGCATCTGCTTGCATTTTTGGGGATAAAGGTTATTCCCATTTTGGGAAAAAGGGACACCAGTGGCATCAGCAGTACTATGATGGCTAAGGATAAAAATAAATAGGCTCTTGAGAGAGTGGAGAACAGGATAACTGCAGAGAAACAGAGGGCTTACAGAAATTGAGGGCTTGCTCCACCATGAACACAAGGTTAGAGAGTTATGATAGTTATTAGTTACACAGGGTTATAAGGATACACCTAGAACACAGGAAAAGGAAACCAGTGATTGTATGGACATCTTTTCTTACGTGTTCATATTGCTTATCTTGTGTCACTTGGGAAGGGAGCTGCTGTGGCTTTTGACATGGAAAAGATCAGGACAGAGAGCAGGAGTGCTGGGATAGCAGGGAGTATGACAAGGGACCACTGTGTGTTAAATGAACTTGGCATTCAGAAATGCTGAATGTTTAATTTCTCTGAAAATATTTGTCAAGTATATAATTTTTGAGCATCTCCCAAACAATAATGGGTTTATTCTAAGTGATTCACTGTTGGTGTGTTTCACCACTGCTTTAATGCAAATATGCCATTTGTCCTGCACTTGTGATGTTTGCTGTCCTATTTTTTGAACTAAAGATTTTTAGTGATGTCCAGCCTTGGAAAAATTCAAGGAGACCTCTGGAAATATAGGTTGGAACATCCATTTCCACTTTGAAAGTCTGAGCAGTAGGATTAGCCAAGGGATAGAATTAAATCCATTTAGGTTTGTGGGTTAGAATTTGAATGTCTGGTAAAGCACAGTTGTAAATTATACAAATCAGTGGTTATATTAATGTAGTGATTTATATATTATTGCTACCATAAAAGTTTTACAAGGGTGGTGATGGAGTAATGCTTTCTGCCTTTTGACAACATTTGCAGTCCAAAAGAGTGGGGAGACACAATCCAAGTGCACAAGTATTTTAGTCTTAATGCTTTGCATGTTTTACATCTTGGAAAGTGGAAAAAGAATTCAGTTCCCCTTGGCAGATGTTTTGATTTGGAAGCCTGAGTACACTTGGAAGGCTTTTGGAATGACTTTTTATTCATACATTACCTGACGTCAGTGATGTGTGTGGTGCTGTCAGTTACCCATCTCTCTTAGGATCAGGAACTTGGATAGTTCGTTTCAATTAGCATTTTAGTGATTTCTCTTTTAAACATCTGTGAGTTTGGTTATGAGGCTGACCATTCAAAGTTCCAGCCTAATGTGTTTTGCATTCACAGCCCCTATTCAAAGCCAGGTTCTTAACTGGGTATGCAGGTTGCATTTATACCATCACATATTCACACTCACATCTTTTACATCCTTACTTTCTGTAAGTTCACGATATCTCATTTGGAGGTGGCATCACTCCCTTTTTGTAGTATGCAAATGACACTGAAATCTTTGCTGTGAATCTGTGCATGGAGTGAAGGAGTATTTCATTTAAACATGAAGAAGAGGGCATACATGCAGTAAATGCAGGCTGGGGTGTGATAGATGAGAGCCTCTGATTCTTCAGGGAAGTTTACATAATTATTAGCAAAAACCTGCTAATCTTCATGAGAAGAAAGTTATTGCAGGGAGAGGTTTTGGAGACTGCAAGGATTATAGCTTCATCTGAACTGCCTCTAAAATCCTGTGGGAAATGAAATAGCCAGCAAGGATTTCAAGTTAGCTTATTTTCCAGCATTCCTAATCTGCTTACTTTGTGATAGGGTTTGATGCAATAATATACTTTCCTTCTGTATTGCAAGCTGCTCAGTTACAATTTATATTTTGGCATGAGAAAATAAAAGAATGCTGTCTTAGCTGTCCCATCACAGCCACTTTGCTTATCCATGAAAAGAAATTGAGGTTAGAGAGGTCTGCTTAGAAGGTCTCACAATAACACAGAGGCAAGGGCTATATTAATCATGAAAAGCAACATGAGGAAACAAAAAGAAGGAAAACTTTTTGCTATCCTTTCAGAATAACCTTAGCAACCCCAAATCTGGGTATTTTCAGTAAAACCTGGAGCAGTGAACAGTGGAGTTCATTGACCTCTGACAGGTCATTAAGCCGTTCTGACAGTGGAAGGCAACAATAAGTAGAGGCATTAAGATGAGAATGGATTTCAAGAACGTTCAAGTGCAGAGGTCTGCTTTGAAGAAAAGGGAGGGAGAGATGTGCTGCTCTTTTCTCCACTGTTTTTGTATCAGGAAGCACACAAAACACAGTAGTTATTCCTGAAAGTGTGTGTGTCCTGTAGGAGTAGACAAAGATAAGCATGGCTGAATAATGGAGAAATGACCAGCAACACTTGTAGCTCAGAACTGATTGAAAATCAAGATTTCTCTCAGTTCTGCAGTGGGTGGATTTATGGCATAACAAAAAGAAACGGGTTTGTTGTTATCTTTTGAAAGTCTATTTATTGGATTTCATCAAATGTAGTGGCCTGCATAAATCTGAAACCATTTGCATTCTGATTGAAATCTTTTCCTTTCCTGTGCAGGAAAAAATCTAAAGATCTATTTGTAGTTAATTTGCATTTATTCTAAATTATTTATAAGCTATCTGGTCTTGAAAGGATGTATAGAAATTTAGTAGTGAGTACAATTTGGCCAGTTTACAACTGTATTTTATATAATTCCAAATTTCATACTTCCTGCCCAAACTTTTTTGCTTCTGGATTACAACACACGAATAATTTTGATGCAGTGCCCTTGAATGTGGCATTGAACATATTTGCTCTCAAATATTCACATCCTTTAGTCTTTGCAATCTTTAGGTTTTCCCCCTCTCTGCTGTCTCTCCCAAAGAGCCTCCTAGAATGCCATTATGTTAAACCTAATTTCAAAAGTAGCCAATAGACTTTGCCATGTGTTAAACCATTATGCTTCTTTCTGACCTTAGTTCACAAGAGCAAGCAACAGATAGAATTTGTGCTGCCTAATTGGTATTGCTGTCTGTAACTGTGTTAGTGGGGGCTGGAAAGCAGGTCTTAGCAAAACCTATGTGGTTTACATTGAAGGGAGTTTCCTAAATCCAGGAAAAAGAAATTTAGCTATTGGTTAGTTACGGCTCATGGTGATCTGGAGTAAGTATTAGACAAAAATAAAAAAAACAAACCTATCTGTTTTGGTTCGTTAAAGTCCTGTCTTTTGAGAAATCACCTTGTGAGAAGATGTGTTGACTGATTGCTGCATTGAATTAAGTGCAGAGCATCATGTAACTTTCTATGAAACTCAGTGAGGGAGAAGGTGTTGGCAATAGGTCATACATACTCTTAGTTAGGAGTGTTTAAAGTTGATTTCAGTTGCATTGCAGATTTACATGTCAACTTGCTCTTTTAATTGGTTGTTGATTATAGTTTAAATCCAAAAATGAGTTTGAGTGGCTGCTTACATTTACCATATAGTAAGAGATGAGTGCCATATATATAAAATGTGATCTGGGACCCTCTTTGCTGCTCTTGAATCATGGGGAACATAAAAGACAGCCTTCTGTCAAAAGTCCTGAGTAGACATTTTAAATGAATATTACTCTGGACAGTCATAAATAACATTCTTAGCTTTTAATGCATAATTAACATTGACTACTAGCTAATATACAGCTGAATAATTATGCCACATTTTAAGACTATTTCTCTCTGCTTCAGCCACAGTCAAGCAGTTAAAATATGGCCAGTTCTTTGGGGTTTGGCACAGTAATTTTTAGCTACAAATTCCCAGTGAGCTCTTTAAAAGTCTAATTAGTAGCGACCATTAGTGTTGGCTTATTACTCTGGTTTAGACACTAAATAAGCAGCCTGCTTTTTTAGGGTGAAGTCCTACAAAGTGTTCAGAGTACCAACTGCAAGGGTTCATTTCCTAAATCAGAGACCCCCCAGTTACCCAGGGGTCTAAGTGGGTGAACCCTGTAATGCTTAACTCTGTTGGGTACCACCCTGCATCCATATCCTGATTCCCTGTGGCCAGGACACTCCACCAGGCAGGAGGAGCTGAAAGCCCTCCCTAGATCACATATTCACTTATTGACCTGTGCTAAGTCATGTGCTTACAACAAATACACACAGGAGAAGGATGAGCTGAGCCTGGCATGGTACAGACCAGTTTTTGGGTTTGTCCCCACGCCTGTCCCTGAGCAGTTCACTGGGTCACAGCATGGAACCTGGCCAGGTTCAGAGGAGCAGACTGCTGCCTGCAGTGTGATGTCAAGTGTGCAAACATACAATTGGAAAGCTGATCTTGGAATAAAACCCCGCAGCTGCATTGCTGTGCTTTAGCCTGTAAGATACTTTAAAGGCACTATAGGGTTGTCTAAATTTAAAGGGCATTGTGTGCCATTGTTTTCTCACATGTGAGAGTGTTACCTTGTGTGAATGTGTTGGTGTTGGCCCAATTTAACATTAGAATTCCAAGAGATAATTTCCAGAGGTTTCAGTAAAAGACCAGAGTTGTAGCAGGATGCATGGATTTGCAAGTATTCCTTCCAAGAATCATGGAACAAAAAAAAGTGGCATGCACTGGAGAATGATAGTTGTGCACTGAATAGTAGGTAAAGCCACTTTATGTTCCATACCTTCATTTTGTCAACACAATGAGAAGCTGTCACAATTTATATTGTATATGTGTATTGGTAATATATTTCACATTGGGTTTACAAATTGTGCACAGATTTTGCAGCATAAGGCCATGGATATCAGTGAAGGTCTAGGAAACAGCAAGTATTTAAAATATTGTTTTGTTTTCAAAGTATTTCTGTGTAGTGAAGTCACAAAGGACATATAACTGAATACTGAATGAAAGTATAATATTTTCAATGCTACTTAAGACTTCTTCCAGTCTGCTGCTTCTGGCTAATAGTGTTTAGTAGAAACAGTTAGGGCTTTGTCTTTTAGTGACCAAAAGTCTCTTTAATTTGTATTTTTAGATTTTTATCAAAGAGTAGTTATCAATTTTGATCTCTGGTTGTTAATTGAAGAGCTGATTTCCAAAATAATTAGATCTTATTCTAATTTGACTTTTTGTAGGAGTTGGTGGCTATTGAGTTACTGTTCCTGTATGTAAATATTTCTTTGAGATTTTATTCCCCTCAAATCACTGTCTAATGTCTATGTGCTTTGAAGGTTGTCAGTTTAGAGGATCTATCCATCTTTGTTCTGTGCAACAAGAGTTTTTAGATCCTTAAAAGTGGTCATGATGAATCATACTTTTCAATGTAATTTTACATGGGGACTTATTGGAGATATATTCCTACTATGTAGTTGAGCTTCATATATTCATAGAGGTGATACAATTACTGTTGGACTTACTGGGACATTGGAGTGAGGAGTTACATAACATATACTGAGTTTTTGTGATTATTATTTTTTTTTTTTGGGAACACTTTATTATTCATTAAATGTGATGATTCCTGTGTTTCTCAGCACATCCTGGTGTAACTGGGGGGAAAGGCAATGTGTTTATCTGAGTTTTTAACTGACCTGCTGTATCTTGGATTGTCTACTTAAGAGTTCTCGATTTTTCCCCACATCTCTCTTAATTCTATCACCTAATTTCTTGATAGTACACTTTGTCCTTTCTCTTGCTTTATTTCCCCAGACAGGTGATGGGAGTGACTCCAGGAGGAGCACTGTAGGCATAATATATCCCAAGTTCATCACAGGAGGCTGAGGCAGTGGCCTTGAAAGACATTTACTTCATTTCTGTTCACTGCTATGGATCCAAGGAGTTTTCACTGCTGTAAAACTGTTTGCTAATGCAATCCAATAACTGATATTTCTGGCATGAATTCATCTTTGCTGGAAATAGCCCCTTTGCTTTCAGTAGAGCTATTTTAGGGATGGATTTAGTCATCTAGCTTGTTAAATTATATCCCTTTCTTTTCCTTGATTTCCTCCTTTCCCACAATGTGAAATCTGTAGTCTTCTCTCTTGGGTCAGCATTTTAATTTCAATGTGAAATGTATGTCCTGGCTCCAAGGCCATAAACAATTCAAATAGCTTCTATTATATTAAGGATTAATGTGAGGTATTTATTCTACCACTTGTAGGAGGAGTGGAATACTGGAAGGCCTACTAATATTTGCTAAAAGGTGTTCTTCTGCATGAAAGAGACAGGATAATAACGTGAAAGATTATATTTATACTGTGCTGTACTTTGAATTTCAAGAGACAACAGAAAATCAGGAGGGGAAGGAGGTGAGATGAAACATGTGGATTAAACATCTGACATCCAACAGACCTGGGAGCACTGGAGTAGTAACAGGGAACTGCCTTACTGTGAGTGATTTTGTCATACCTGCAAAGCTATTTTGCAAGTTCTGCCAATGATTCCAGCTCTGGAAATGTGATGTGTAAAGGAATGGGTGTAATTATGAATCTAAGCCTTTGTCAGTCCTTCAAAGCAGGCTGTTCAGTGCATCTTAGAACACCCTTATGCATCCACCTCAAAGGAATTTGAATTCCAGAAGAGCAGTTTTACATTTTGTGCCTGAATTTCCTGTACATTAAAACAGAGTTGCAACAGCTATCCAGAAAACTCTCCAGACCAATGAAATATTGTCTTGGGTGTCTGAGCCTCTCTTTTATTAGACTGGGTTTTTTTTCAGTTCTGAAGAATGCATGTCTAAGACTGAGTTACACATTTGCAAATATATGGAAGGCTAAAATTAAAGTATACGAAAACTAAATTATTATACTGAATATTAAAAATAAGTAGTTAAAATATTATGGAAGAAGTACAGATTGTTGGGGTTTTTTTGGTGGTGTTTTTTTGCTTTTCTTTTCTTTTTTTTTTTTGTCCTCTCCAGACAAATTTTCTGAGAATGTGTCCTTCTGGATCTTTCTAGCTTCATTAGCAACTGTATAGTCTGTACAAAACATAATTGAAGAATTTTGGCATGTGAATCTGAAAAGAGAAGCACCAATTACTGATACTCTGTCCCTGTGGAGAAGCTTTTGTTCATATTTTAGGGCATGATGTGATCAGTTTAAAGTGCTTATGATAAAACAATCTAAAAATGGGATCACAGAGGACAGGCAGTGTTTCCTTGCTTTGTTTGCCCACATTAATGACAGGTTTTGAGGTCTTACACTGGGCCAAAGTCATTTCAGAGACTAAGCTTTGTCAGCAGTAGAGGCTGTGCAACCAAGAGATGAGATGAATAGACCAGGACCAGAAAAGAATTCAGAAGGAAAGTGAAGATGAACTAGTAACACTACACTACACATAACAAATAAATGTAGTTTGTGTCCTCTTGCTTCCTTCTGCCCAGATGCTGCAAGGTGCAAAATATAAGTTCTAAAAGGGCTTTGGGGAGATTTGGACAAGTGGCAAATGGCTAAAATCTGTATGAAAAGCAAAAGGCCTTGTGGATAAATACATGGAGGAAAGGGCAGCATAACTTTTATAAAAGTGAATCCCTCTGTACAATGGAGTGAGCAGGGGAATAAGAAGGGAACTCCTTGAAGGGTGAATCAGTGATTTAAACATGGGAAACACAGGGAAGGAATAAATGATCAGCTCTCTAAGTCACCTGTGGAAATGAAAGTTATTTGTGCTGGGACATGGGCTACCTAGCATATGGAACAATGTACAACTGGTTCGAGTAAGAAAGCTTCTTGATGGCTGTAAATAAAAATACTAAATTGAAGAACTGAAGGAGGATCTTACACGACTCAGTAGCTGCATAATAAAGTGTCAAATGAAATTTGATGTAGGTTATAGATAAATTTTCTGCAGGAAAAATGTAAATTTTGATGTTATATATGAAATTATGAAAGCTGAGATGACTTTCAGTATTCAGAAGGAAGATTTGTGAGGTTATACAGCAAAAAGTCCATAAAGGTATCAATTTAGTAGCTAGTAGAAAATTAAAATAAGTACAAAACCAAACTAACTGTAGGAAGTTATTAGAAAACAGATAACTTTGGTCACTGTGTAAATCCAAGACTTACCCTTATCTGAGTTATCTCCTAATCAATTACATCTTTAATATCTTCACATACAGATAGTAATACCTAGAGACTGGGAGAAGGGACATGACTGCTCATGACTTGGATTCTGATGAGGCCAACTTTTGGCTACTGCCTGAACTCAGATGGAGGAGTTGGGATAAAACAATATGACAAATGTTACTGCTTTCTCTTATGGTACAGTAAAATAAATAAAATACCACCTGACTTCTTTTTCTGCAGTCCACGAGAAAATTACTTTCTCTTTAGCATATGTGCTTTTTCTGTTCTTTAGCACTTCACATTTGCACACAATAACATTTAATATCTTGAATTTGGGAACTTTTCTAACAAATGGCCATGTCTAAAAAATTACTGTGTTTTACTCATAAAATTTTGCCTCAACTCTATTAGTATTTTATTCTAGTTTGTGGCCATGCAAATAGTTAAAAACCCCTACTTTTATTCCCTATTTTCTTGTTTTTTTCATCGTTTTTAGCATCATGCTTTTGGTATCTCCATCTCACTAAGAGAAAATGTCCTTTGAAGTGCTCAGCACTTTGAAAACAAGACAGAAGGGAAGGTCAGAACTTTCATCAGGTGCCTGCTGAGATCTGCCTGTTTAGAAACTGAAGAGTACTGACCAAAAACACTGACGCTTTTCCAGAAGGAGTTTTTTGATCCAGTGTGCAGCTGGTTTGCTAAGAGACATCAAGAAAACAGCACGTAGCAATAACATCAGGCTGAGATCAACAACACTTTTCTTTAGCTGTACTTGGTGTGTGAACAAAGGAGTGAAGAAGTCAGGTCTGACATGGACACCAGCAGGGCTGAGACCCATCTGTCACCTGGGCACACCTTCCATATTATTCTGTGGTTGCAAACACTTAGGACCTTCTGCATGCCCTGTAAAAGCTGCTGCTTCCTGATCTGTTTTCATTTTGTACTCTAAGGCATGAAATCATAATTTCAGATCATTTCAGACTCAGCAAGTCTGGTCACTTGGAGTAAAATGCATGACAGATAAGATTAGTTGAAGTATTAATTATCAGTGCTATTAATTACAAATGCAGTCTCTTCTTCTCCTTACCTTTTAATACATCCTTGTTTCTGTGATTGTAATCGTCTTTCATAAATATAGTCTATTTTTAGCAAATGATTTTCAACAACTAATGGCATGAAATGAACCATTGAAAATAAGCAATTTATTTTCTTCAGTTATTTGTTATTCACTGCTTGGGGTATAGCTGGTCTGTACATAATGTGTTATTATTTTATCATAGATGACTGAAAATTTTTCATGTTTAGAATAATGAATTTTTAATTTAGAGAATAGTGATACAGAATTAAGTCTTATGCTGATTTCTAGCATTTTCCACTTTTTTATAGTGACATAAAGTGATGTAAGTTATCCAGTTTAAATGTAAATGTAAAAAACCTGGAGGTGCACAGTTCTGCAGTGGCAGACAAGTAGACAAGTGGTAGGGAAGATAAATTCTGAGGAGATGAGGAGTTGTGATTGGGAAGAGTGTGCAGGGCAGACCTTCCACCAGGGGAGTCCTACACATTGACAAGAACTCATGTTTTGGACTATGGAGATTTACTTTAATACCTGAGTTTGTATTTTATGTTTGGTGGATTTGCACTAGTCCCTGCAATGCTGCTAAATCATACCAAGAATATCTGTACAAAATGCTGTGTTTGGTCTTTTCTTCTGCCTTCCCTGTCTTAGGTTTTCTTTTTCCTGATGCTGCCATTTATTATATATTTGTTAAGAAAATGAGGGTTAGACATTCCAGTTCCTTGTTTACTAAATCTGCTAACTTATTTTATCTGTAATATGATAAATGCAATTGGATTCCAAACGGGAAGAGATTTTATAACAGAGAGCACCACTTCTACAGGCCTTCTGGAACACTAACTTACAGCAGAAAAGCTTTCTGGTGATTTGAGAAACATTATGTTAAATGCAAAATGATAAATGATTCCTTCTCTGCTCTAGAGGAAAGATAAGAAATAGAGATCAGTATTGCATCATCAGATGCCTTTTGAGAAAAAATTGGTAATTGAACAAAAAATTAAAGGAACAAAAACCCATGACATTTAGAGGCAAACTAGGGCAATGAGATCTAAATAAAATTACCACTATGCAAGTAGTAACTATACATAATTTATAGACAGCCCAAAGAAGCATAAAAATGATGTCCTGCAATAGCCATGTTAATCGACAAATTTGAAAGGTTGCTTTGATCTGCATCTTTCATCCATATTCCTATTATTTTGATAGATAGTAATGTGAAAGGTGAATGTCTTAGTGAGATTTAATTTGCATTTGAAGCAGTCTTGCACTTTTGTCTCCTTTTCAAGCATTCCAGCAATCTATTTTTTTTTTCCTTTTTATTTTAATGTTAAACTTATGTGTATAAAAGCTAATGGGATATTAAGCCATTTTAAACCTCTGGAATGTGAATAGAGAAGATTTTCAGATGTTAATTGAAATTGGAAAATGTGATTGAATAGGAGAAGGCTATTGTTAAAATTAAAATAGGTCTAATTTAGAGAGAATATTTCTGATAACAAGAAGAGTTTGTGCATAGTGATGTTCTCTGGAGAGCTGTACAGACCTTTGGCTTGTGCAGAGGGAGCTACAGGCAGAGATGTGACAGGATCTTCTGTTACTGCTCTTGAGATATTCCATATTATAACTGGGAAGTCATCTTCCACTTTTCTACCAAAATGCAGAGTGAGGGGTCTCCTTCCTCCTGTTAGACCTGGAGCCATGTGCTAATTCACAAAAGTAGCTGTGAGCCCTCTCACTCTTTGCCTGAATGTTGGCATGCTGCTCAGCCCTGGCAAGGGTGAGGGAACAGCACTGCTGGATCAAACAGAGAACTCCGTGCTAATCCTTTCCTTTATTCTTTCAGGAATTTCTTTTGCTGTGTGTTTTCATTGGAACTGCTGTGCTGTGACTTTCCAATGTCTCTCTAGTGAAGACTCAGGCAGCAGAAGCTCATTGCAATGCAAAAGGTTCAAACCCCACTACATGAAGTTTACAAGTAGTTGTGTCAAACTCACTGAAAATTACCAATCCATGCCAAATTAGCAGAAGATTTCTTTTTTCCTTTTTATTTTTAATTTTTTTTTTAATTTTTATTTCTTTTTAAAGCTCGGAAAGCTCCAAAAGAGGCAGTAGCAGCAGCAAAGTTGAGTATTTGTTATGTGTAGATTCACACCAAATTATGGGTCAGCATGCAATTTCTGGTACAATTGTGTTCTCCATTTGCAAACTGGAGGCTTCATTTATGCATTGAAAAGCACAGCAATAAATTAGATGGTGACTGCACAGAAATATTACAATGAAAAGATGGGTCAATCTGGGAGGTGCAGTGGGGAAATGCACATTATAACATGAATGTCTCCATTTTAATATTCCCACCTACTCTCCTTATGGTGATACCATTTGGTTCTTATCCTCATTTTCTTCGGCCTCCATACTTTGTTGAGAAAAGGAGTATTTGGGATGATGAAATTGTGAAAAAAAAAACCAATTTGTCAGGCTGTCCTCTGCAAGCTGTAGTCCCTGCAAACAATTTGGGTAGAAGGTTAACTTTCAAATCTTTCTGCCCTTAAGCATTTTATCTTTTTATGTCCTACAAAACACAGCTACGTTTTATATCCCTTCTTTAACTACTTAATCAGAAATGGTATTAAAGTAGTAAAAACATGCAGGAATGGCCTTCAAGTTGTAAACGAAGAGCAAATTCTTAGCAGGACCTTCTCTTGTAGGGAAGAAGCAGTGGATTCTGCAGGTACTGCCAATGGCTGTAATGCAGGCAGGTTTTACCTCCTTGCCTAAAGGAGATCTATTGCCTTCCTTTCATGAATGTGCAGTTTTGAGTACTCTACCTGCATCTTTGAGTTTTTCAACAATAGAGCTTCCAAACACTTTCCAGGATTTCCCAGTGATTCCACATATTTCCTAAAGTTTGTGGGGAAAAGTTTCAGCAACCTTTTGTTTTCTCTGTGTACTGACTGCTAGTAAAAGACCATCACTACTAAAACACTGCAAATTCTGCCATCTGTCTTTTATACTGTTAACTGAAATATTTTGGCTGTAAAACTACAGTCTGGCTCACAGAATCCAATATAAAAATATCAGTAGATTAAAGTGAACGATATTGAGGAGAATGTCAGGAAGGAAAGAAAAGAGAAATTTCTTGGGGAGGGCGAAGAGAAAACCAAAGGAACACAAATTAAATGACACATGAAGGAAAGGAGTCAGAAGTTTTATATTTCCAAAATGAAGCAATTTTGAATGAGAACAGCAATCAGATGAAGTAAATAGAGCAGGAAAGTAAATCTGCCCCAGCACATAGAAATGCCTGTATTTTATTTGCCAGAGTTATTTTTCTATAGTAAAAAGGAAGCAGGAAAGGTGAATTACTGAAACCATACTGTCATGCTTCCTTCTCTAGTTTTTTTCCACCTCTTACTAGTTTTTCCTCTTCTCATCTCTTCTTTGGAAGTAAATGGGTCATAACTTCTGTGCTGTGACTTCTTCTGCTTTTTTCTTCAAAGAACCCCAACCAAATTGCCATTTTGTGTTCAGGGTATCTCAGCAGAACCTTTGGGATATTGATAATAGGGGGAAAAAAAAGAAAAGGAACATGATTGAAGATTAATATACATAATGAACATTAATCCCCATGACAACTGTAGACTTCAAACTTGAACACTGGACCTCTGTATTTTGGCCATATAAACCATATAGATACAGTTTGCAGGATGAATTGTGGTCTATATCTAAAATCAAGATTGAATAGCAACTATATCAGAGATGTAGCACAAAGCAAGTAAAAAAATATTAGTAGCAGACTGCAGAAAAGTCAATTTGAACCATCTCTAAGAGTAAACAGTTACTCAGTTTAACATTTTGAAAGGGGAAGAAGCTCTTTTGTGTTCCTCTTCTCTGATACCTGCTGTTCTATAGTCTGTTCTGAAAAGCTTTCAATTCTGTCAGATTTATGGGTTCCATAACTGCACTTTCTATTTGTGTTGTGATTGTTCCTCTCACCTTGCATGAATTATTCTTGACCTGTTTCAGATGAAGTACATGTGCTTGAAACTGTGGGCCTAGGTTGAGAGATGCACTTTGTAAGAATCTACATATTAACAGTTTTATATGGTATTGGGATGATAAGTGAAAGGAACAACTATTTCCATGTAAGTACAAAGGTAGAGAAAAGGTGAACACGTTTGCAGCACCCTTAAAGCAGTTGTGGATCTGAAGAGAAACAACACAGTGTTTTTGTATTTAATGGAAACCTAAACAAACTGTAGTTAACAAAATAGCTGTGTTTAGAAAGAAACTGCCCTTGACTTTGTAGAAACACAGACTGTTCATTGCTGGTTTTTAGGTGTTAAACTACTGAAAGCTTTTGGTACTGTTGCTTTTTAAGCTTAACTTATATGGAGCAGTGTAACTGGTTCAATTCTCAGTGCTGTAAAGCAGTTTATATTCAGTATTCTTCCTTAATGCCACAAATGGTTCCTATTTTGAATAATGTGATAGAAAAAGAATGGTTTGGGTATGAAGGGCCCTTGAACATCATCCAGATCCCACCCTCCTGCCATGGGCAGGGACACCTTCCACTGGAGCAGGCTGGTCAGGGCCCCATCCAGCCTGGCCTTGAACCTGAACCACATCTTCCATGGGCAACCTGTTCCATGCTTCACCACCCTCACAGTCAAGAATTCCTTCCTAACATCTCAACCTCGTTCATTTTTAAAGCCATTCCTCCTCGTCCTGTCACTACAAGCCCTTGTGAAAAGACCCCTCCAGCCTTCCTGTGGGTCCCCTTTAGGTCCTGGAAGATGCTCTGAGTTCTCCTCTCAGTCTTCTGTTCTCCAGTCCTAAGAACCCCATTTCTCTAAGACTTTCTTTGTAGGAAAGGGGAGATGCTTCACTCACCTCTTTGTCTTCAGGGCTCTGATTCATTAATAAATGTAATGAAAACATAAATTAAAAATGTCAGTGTTGGTCAGTTCCTCCAGTGACTCTTCTATGTTTTTTTTATTGGCACTAGTATTAGGAAGTCACACTCAGGCAAAGTTGGTGAAACCACCAACTTTACTTAAATATGCTAATAATATCTTTTATATTTGATTTTCTTGCATTAGGGTAAGACTACATCCACTTTGTCAGCTAAGAAATGTGATCTTTCTAGTGTGTACCACAATACTATTTAGGTAGCATTACAAGGATTTTGTGGCATAGAAATAAAGTGAGAATCCTCTGACACTCCGAGGAGTAAAATACCTGGAACTGACAGAACCTGCTGGGAAATTCACATGCAAAACATAAATGATGCTGGAGAAATGAAGTTGGATTAGCAGACTTAAGGGGATTTATAATGAAATAAGGGGAAAGCTAACACTTTAGGGACTCTTTTTCCCCCTAAAAATCATTGTAGTCATGCTTTCTCCTTTGCTGATACCACTCATTTGAACAGTTCAGTATTTAGTAAAATACTTTTAATAATGTTGAAATGTAGACTTTTTTCAGAAGGTGTATCCAAATAAAATTAATGATATGGTTCTATTAATGTTTCTTTAAAATACGAATTTGATCTAGATCATAATTTGAAGTGTTAATCTTTACAGGGTCTTGGCCAAAATCCACTCATGTTAATTACAATTAGCAGATCAAGTTTCACCTGTCAGATTCCAATGAAAAGAATTGTTTTATTTCTTTCCTGCAGCATTACTAGAGTCTCTTAACAGCTGTCAAGTACAGCCCTGGAGACTTATTAATCAGAAAGAATATTAGTAATATCCTGAAGTGGAAGGTGGAATTCAAGGATTTAAATTTTAATTTTCAGATTATTTTGAAGATTAACTTTATTAATAGGAAAAAATAAACCTTTCAGTAATAACCTACTATGGTTTTCAGTCTGTAAGGCAAAGAATTTCTGGGTGTTTTTTTTTTTTTACTAACATGCTGTAGACAGTGGGGATAAATTAAAATGGTTTTACAGTTTAGTATATGGCTTATTTCAGTGAGACTACTTATGAAATTATTTTTCTGGCTTTGTGGCTGGGTCAGTGTAACCATGCAGTCCAATGCATGGTTTCAGAAGCTATATCACTAGAACAAGAATTGAACTTCTGTGATAAAGTCTGAGTTATATTTTGTGGTAGAAGTATTTTTCTTGTGCATTTTGCTGTTTGACTCCCTGGTAGTATTTTCTCTACTATTTTGTTTTTAAATACCGGGGGTAAACTAATATGTAAGACACGGGCAGTTTATTCTATGTGCTTCCATAAGTATGATTTTATAGGATAGAAAACCAAATTAACACTGTTTCATAGGAGAACCACTACAGCTCTTTGCAAGAATGCAAAAGGTCTCCAACTTTAACCTCAAATATTAGATAACAATCACAGGACATGACAGCTGTAGAACAGATGGCAAGAACCTGTGTTTTCTAAGAAACATTTTTGTGTGCTTTTAGTGGATTTCAGTGGCTTTTTGAAGATGCTGGAAGGCTGAGGTTACCTTACTGCTTTGTTTTCATTTCAATGCTAATGCACTTTGTGTCATTGAGACCCTGTAAGGGGAAATCACTTTGCTGCAGCATCCCTGGTAGAATCAATGCATAGTGACATGCTGGTTTCCTACCTTGCATTAAAGGCAACTTGGCAGAGTTAAAAAAAAAATACACAATCAACAAAATTTTGAGATTTGTTGATTGGTTTGGGTGTTGTTTTGTTTGGGGTTTTTTTTGTTTGTTTGTTTGGGTTTTTTTGTTTGTTTTTTGTTTGTTTTTTCTGTTTTGTTTAGGTTTTTTTGGTGTTTGTTTTTTGTTTAGTTGGTTGTGTTTTTTTTTTCTTTTTAAATAGTTTTTTTTGTTGTTGTTTTTGTTGTTGGTTGGGTTTTTTTGCTAGCAAATATAAACGTGACTTGGTAAATGCCCAAGATCAGTTGGTAGGTTTGGAGGAACAGGTGAGCCACTACACCCTCCTGAACAGGTCTTTACTGCTACATAGTAAAGGAGAGAGTACTACTAGCTTTCAGAATATTTTTTTTTGTTACTTATGGTAATTAGGGGGTTTCTTCAGATGCAAAATTCTAAATTTCTACAGTTGGATGAGAAGCACAGCAGGGAGTTGAAATGGAAGCCAGTTTCTAATTCCCTTGAGGGCATAGTTGATGGCATAGTGAGTTGACAGCTGAAAGGAAATAAGCCCAAATTTTAGCTATTAAAAAAATCACATTATTTTAAGAATTCATTATTATTTTAGAACTTGACTGATGAACTCTGAACTCCTTCAGGTGACAGCAGAGTGCAGGTGCTTCTTCTGAAGCTGCCATTTGCCAAGTTACTGTTTATATAAATCTTTGGTCTAACTCACAAAACACTGCCAGCTGTATTTAAAATATCTTTTTTTCTCTTTAAATAAACAAACAACCTCAAGTATTACACAGTCCCTCTCTTTTACACCTCTGCTCCAGCTGCATTGTGACCTTCTTAGTGCTTCCAATGCAGCAAGTGTACAAGAGCTTATTATTTCATAACCTTCTGAGTACTGAGTTTCGGATTGTTTTTTAATTAACATTTTAATTGCTCATCAAAGTAATTGAAAACTGTGTTGGAAAAGTTGTTCATTTCCTAATCCCTTTGGTACCAGTTAACACGAAGCTTTTCTCAAGGTCAAAGGCATGCTTGTGGTGGTAGTAACTTTCTTTGCTGACGTGATGCCAAGGGCTTGGTGGGCAGAGATGTTTTCACCATGCCTTGCAATCTGTCTGTGCCTGTGGTGGGGCAGCCAAGGTATTGTTCTGTGCACAGGAAAAGTTTCATTTCTGACAGCACTCTTGGACTGTGCATGCACTCAGGGATGCTCATCCCATTGCTGAAATATGATCACTGGAATCTAAGCTAAGGCTCAGTTCCTGGAACTGTCTAGGGGAGACATTGAACAGGCAAGGATTCAAGGAGGCTGGGTCACATTAAGCTGGAAGGTCTACTAAAAGGCTATGAAATAATTGTTTAGATAGAGTTTAAATAAGCTCTATGAGTCTTCACTAATTCTTACAGGAAGCAATGAAATGGCATCCCTAATCAGTTTGTCTCCTCTTTGAATCTGCTTTGGAAAATCCTGCTTGTTGTCTTCTTCTTTATATTTTATCATGCAATGAACTTCCCCTTCTTCAGCTGGAGATCCCTGCTGGGAAGACTCGACACACTGCTGACAGGGAGCTCAGAAAGAATATTGAAATGTGAAAATTATAGAATTACCTATTTTCATTTAAAATCTACAATTTTAAATAATTGATGTGATGTACTGGGAATTATTTGCCTTCCTGCTTGTGCAAAGGCAACAGTGATTATTGTTGTGTGGTCTAAAATTTGGTTTGTGAAAAATTAAAATTCTGTTAAATTTCTTGTCTTTTTACATAATTTCCTCAGATTTCCCTTTTGTTCATTCTTTTTGAAGGGGATCTGGGCATTAGAGTCTTCATAAACTGTATTTTATATCTTTATGCAATATCAAGCAATGCAACTTACAAGATTTCTCCCTGTTTTTTAGTTTTTTTTATCAAAATTGCTTTGTTTTGAAATGTCAGTACCCTCCTTCTCGGAGTAATGAAAATGCAATGAATTGGAGCAATTTTGTTTCAAAAATAGGTTTCTGTCATAATTTGTTTTGTTTTGGTGTTTTTTACATTATTTGTGGTTTATTTCATAGCAGAGTTGCATAATTATATCAGAAATTGTATGTGCAACAAATTCTAAATCTTGATAAACTTGTGTTGCTTTTCTCCAATCCAGACCCTCTGTTTGAATTTAAGATGGATTGTTTGTTTTTACCTGCTTTTCCTGTCTGAAAAATTGCTTAGAAATATTCTGTACTTGATAGTATTGTCCATTCAGTGACAATTTATTCTGATTTTCCAGAGCAAGCAAATGGTCACAGTGCTCGGTAAAGTTAGTGTATGTTGTTTTAAGTCCATATAAGCCCATGTTATGAATTTATTTTTGCATCCACGTCAAGAGATATGCCTTCATCTTTTCAATCAACCAGTTTCTGAAGCAAAAGTATATTGAAAATTGAGCAAGAAGAAAAAAAAATGCAAATCATTGAAGTAAGTTTGATGAACCTTCCAAGTGCCTCTGGTCACAGAACATCTGAAGTTTTAGAAAAAGCCCATTTTACTTTGTGCTCATTGGCAAATTAGGATAAATTGCTAGCTGAGCTTGCAGTTCATGTAATTGGCTCATAGTCACTGGAAAGGCTTAAGATGGGAAAGTACACTGTTATTGCCTTGGAAAGTACAAGTTATTGCCTTGGAAATTATAAATAGGAAGCGTCTGCTATGTTTGAAATGAAAATAAAACAGCTAGAGACTGACCCATTGAAACACTTCATACTTTTCATTGCTAGCAGGAGATCCTCAGTGAGGCAGATGAAATGTAATTATTGAGAGAACATAAAGAAAACATGGTTGTTTGCCCTGTTGTAATGAGGACAGCTCAGCAGGATTGGTCCTGAGTGTGCTGCCTCCTGACTGGGGTCCAGGCTTGTACACTGCAGTGTTGGCAGGGGTCTTGCTTGTTTAATTACACAGAGTCATTTTTGCCTTTGCAAGCACTAGTAACTTTCTTTTGAAAAGAGGCAGGAGCTTGCAATACTTAATACACACTTCATGTCCTGATGGTGCTTTTTGATTATTAAGCAATTAGTGTGAATGCCACTTGGGTGTACTTGTGTCCCTTCATATGTATGGTGTAGTGACAGATAGAACCTAAACCTGAAGATGTCCATTTGCAGATGGAGAAACAAACCAAAAGGAGTTCCTTTGGTACGCCTGAAATCATGTTCAAAGAGTTCCAAGGAGTTGCTTTCCATGTGATAGCTAATGAACGACCAATTTAGAAATTTGACTTGGTAGTGAACTCCTGATACTTTTGTACTAGATGAGGATTTCTGATCTTGAATTCTGATGTTTGGGACTTGGCTTGCAATTCTTGTACCGATCTTTTCCTTTTACAAATACTAATTTGAGCATTGTTTAAACTGTTAGGAAGGAAAGAGTATTTGTATTTCTTCATTTTAGGTGAGAATATTCATTTCTTAAAGGTATGTTAGTTTGATCTCTAACAAATCTTGGATATCTGAAGAGGACAAAGTGGATCTTTTATCAGGACTAGGAGCAGAAGTTTGATGAAGAGGTCTGAGATGTTCTTGGAAGACTTTTCCTGCTCACTGTGGAGTATGTAGGGCCCCAAGGGAGACAAGTCTCCCAACTTCATTATTTAATATTAGGCAATGTTACTATGCCCACCTGAAAATCTAGGATTTGAATTTCTTTTGAGAAAGAGCTTTGGCAATGAACACCTATATATGTAAAACACTAGGACTTGGAAATATGAAAATAGTGAGCTATGTATGCCAATAATATATAAACAACATGTCTAAAAAAGTAACTCAGGTTGCACTACAGTTGATAACATTTCTTAGTGATCAGATTGCAATCTTAGATTCTTTGGATACTGACCAGCACTGAAACTGCAACGGTTTTATTAATGATCACAAAAATAATGAGACACCCACATTTTATGTTCTTATATGTTCAAAATCAGATTTTTCTTAGGTTTCTCAGTGTGGGGTATATTTAGCCTCAAACAACACTTGGATGTTAGAAATAATCTTGAATTATTTTTCCAATGGGAAATCCCAACAAATCGGCATTGTTTTCTTTCATTTCCCATTCAAAATGAAAAACTGAGTTTTTTGTTTCTTAAAGATTTTTGTTTTGATAATTTCAAAATAAGTTAGTGCATACGGTTCAAATAATAATAATAATAATTTCATAGTTCAAAACAAAGGATATATTAGGGATTAATATTTGCCTCATCAAAGCAATATTTTAATACTATTGAAATTCAATGGGAATGTATAGTGATTAATTTTGACATTACTCTCTATAAAATTTTGTCCACAACATTCCTGGAAAATGCTGCATTTTCTCATGGAAAATTGTTTTCCTAGTTTTCACCAGTTCTTATAGGAAGGTATTGGTCTCATACACATCCATAATTTGGAGTACATAACTTTTTCCTAAACACATGGAGCATTGCATATTAAATTCGTAATTGGTTGCAATTTTAATTGTTTTTTATGCAAGGGGAAAATATACTCGGTCAAATGTGGCTGAGGTTAGGAAGAAAAGTAGGGAAAATTGGATGACTTCTTACTTCCTCAGATTAATCTGAAATATTAAAATAGTGCTCTCCTCATTAAGTAAAATTACTTTGCAGTGTGATAAGATTGATTGCAAGTGGGTCATTCATTGAACTGCATCCCACTTTGAAGCATTGTGCCTTGTGTCTGAGCCTGGCCTGAGTGTGCCACAGGTTCACTGTGTGCTCTTCTTTTTAAACTCAAAACAAAAACAGATGACTGAGTCCTTGGCTCCCAGAAGGTCAGTATCAGTTTTACAATTTTTCTTGACCTTCCTAGCTAATTCTTCCTCTTCTAGGTTGTCTTCTTGTGACTACAAGTATGGTCAGAATCCCTCCAGAATGGTTTTGACTGCACTTTCAGTTTTACTGAGCATGGGGTCAAGTCCTTGTGCAAGGAAAATTCTATTGCAGAGGTGTCTTTCTGCATGTAAATCATGCTGTTTCTTCCTTTGGTTTATGGTCTTCAGAGATGTAGTTTTCTCACTTGATTGATTCTGTGTGTGCAAAACAACCAAATATGCAGGAGATCTGTTTTCCTTCTGGTTGTGTGACTATTGTCTTCTCTGTCTGCTAACCTGGAATAGGAAGGAAAATCTTACAAGAGCTTAGCAGTAACAAACAGTGCATTAAGAAATCAAAATATCAATGTTAAGATAAAATACTAAACCCTTTTTTTTCCCTTAAGGAAAGGATGAAGAGGATTAATAGTTCTGTTACAATTTTGGAAATGGTTGTGTTGATTCACCATGGGCACAAGCTTCTGCTTGTGAGAAATGGTATGGTTATGAGCTACCTAAAAAAACCTCAATTGTAAAATTCCAGAGCATCCAGAAACTTTTTTTCTGTTTATTTCCTAAGTTTTTATTTTGTCTGAGTTCAGGTTGAGAGTTGAGGGATTTGTTGACCAATCCAGAAACCTGACTTTTTTTTCAGTCTGATATAATATTCTCTCCTCATTTGCATAGCCTGTGTACATGTGCCTTAAGCAGTAGTGACTAACATGTGACACATGGCTGGCACACACTTCTTCAAACAGGGAAAGATGAAAAACCTTTTTTGTGGTTCTTTCTTCACTGTCTGGTTTTGTACATAAGCAGAATGCAGGACACACCTACTAGCTGGGATGTTTGATAGCTTGTGAGCTTTGGACTAATACTTTGTGGATGTAGGGTGCTAGAGACTTTGGGGTTTTTGTGGTAAATTTTATTTTTAACATATGTACAATGATTAATGGACATTTCCATGGAGAGGAATGTTTAAGATAAGCCTACCAGTGTTGTTCTCATAGTTTCACTAGTGCTCTAGTCACTGGATTGTTGCCTCTTGTCCCTTCCTTTTTGTATGGGAGGGATAGGGAAGGGCTGGGTGAAGGTATCCTCCTGACAAGTGGTAGCAATGAGCATTTGACTGTTAGAGTAGTGGTTGCTTAATGCATTGGATCAAAAATGTTTGTACTGATGAGATCTTGAGATTATTTCAAGTGTCTTAAAACCAAGGACGACCCCTTAAAGAAAGCCTGTAGGACACTATACATGCTATGTGTAAAATATGACAACAGAATGAAACACAACAAAACTGTTGAGTGAGGAATACTTTTTAAAATTAGATTTCATAGAATCATTAAAGTTGAAAAATACGTCTGAGGTCATCTATCAACCATTAACCATGTCATCCAACCATTAACCTGACACTGCCAGCTCTTCTACTAAACCAGGTGCCTAAGCACCACATCCTACACATTTTTTCCACTCTTCCAAGAACAGTGGTTCCACCACTTCCCTGGGAAGCCTGACCTAATTCTTAATAACCCTTTCAGTGAAAATTTTTTTCTTAATACCTAATCTAAGTCTCTTTCAGCAAAGTTTGAGGCTATTTGCTCTTGTCCTGCCACTTGTTACTTGGGAGAAGAAACCAAGCCCCACCTTGCACCATCCTCCTTTCAGGTACTTGTAGGGAGGGATAAGGTCTTTGTTAAGGAAATTTCTCTGCTGGATCAGCCAGGAGCCCCTGTGGCAGTCACACTGAGCTGGGGCCCAGGCTCTTCCACACCACCCACACTCCCACAGTCACACCAGGTTTCCTTAGGACTCCAGGTCTGCTCTGCTCCTGCTGGCCAAAATATTCCTGATCCAGGCCAGGATGCCATTGGCCTGCTTGGTGACTTGGGAACGCTGCTGGCTCATGTTCAGTCAGCTGTCTACTATTATGGTGATGATCATTATTATTCCTTCTTCATTACTATTAACTATATGTTTTTATATATTTGTTTACATACCTTTTAATAGTGGATCAGTTATGTGATCACTTCATCTGGCCTGTTGATCCCTATAGCACTGGGTGTATTTGTGAGTAATTAGAGTTGGTGCCCCTGAGACCTCACCTACTGTGAGCAGCAATATCAGGGAAAGTATGAACTACTGTCCATTATGTAGTTGTATTGCACAGAAAGTTTTGTTTTTCAATTTTTTTGCATTCTCTCATTACCCTCAAAATGGTAAATTTCTTGATTCATGTGGTTTTTTTCTGGCTTTTGATTTATGCTATATATTAAATGTTTCCTAGTTATTAACTACTGGGTGCTTTGCTTTTCCCTTATACCATTGCTTGAATGTGCTTTTATTGAAGCAAAATTATTATAAAGTAAGGATAAAATGAATGCATCAAGATTTTTTTTTTAATCATCTGATGACTACAGAACATGGTTTCAGCAATGGGGAGGTGACTGAATTTTTGTCCATCTGGATTGTGAAAAGAGACTACTGTGTTGTTTTTCCATCAGAAGGCAGTAGTAGTGTGTAGACAGAAAAGGAGCAGCAGGATTCTTCACTGGTGTTCAGAACAGCTAGGGGAGCAGAATTTCAGGATATTAGAGCATATTTAGCAGGCAGTGTAGGCAAAGCTTTAATGTGCTCCAGCCTCTAGACATAGTAAAGGATGACTAAACTCAGTAAATATATTAAACAGTATTTTTAAAATACTGTCTCAGCCTTAATGTCTTTGGTGTAAGTAAACCATGCTAATCCAAGAAAAAATAATGGTATGAAAGGAAAAAAGAGAGGATATATTCTAGAAAATAGTTACTTTATCTATGTATGTCTATCCTCTCGAACAGCTAAGAGGGAGGAATGGAAGCTAAAACACTATAATACTTTTCAACAATATTCAGGAAATTAGAAATTTTGTATTGGCTTTTTTATTTAATTGGTTTTCTGCAAAATGAAGCAGTTTTCCAGAGACTGGGAGAAACAAACACTTCACCAGTTTTAAACAATTTTGCATTTCCTCCTGGCTGATCTTTTCTTCTCTGACTCATGCCAAGAGCTATTTCAGCTTGACATGCTGCAAGTGCATTTTCTGTCTATAATGAAATGGAGAAATGTGAATGATGGATGTGCAGTAGGCTTGCTCACTCCTCTATGCCTTGCTATTGATAAGTAAGCTGGGGTAGCCAGAAATGAACTTGTATTTACTTCAAAGCCATCTGGGCTCCCTTCATTCAAGTTGTCTGTAGCACTGTGGGTGTCCTCTTGTCCTTGCAGTGATTCATACCTCTCCCTGCAGAAGATTTCTACTTTTCTCTTTACCTCAGACCTTGTAAATAAGTCAAATGAAACAGGTCGCTTTTTTCATGGCATCTTTTAAATGTATGATCTTTTCTCTTCTGCAGACTGCTAGAACACTCTATTAACTTCAGGAGCATGTATTAATTTTTTACTTGATTTCTATAGTGCATACATCCTGATATTGCTATAGCCAGACTCTAATCTGTCGTTGCTCAGTTTTGCAAGTGTGAAATGAGAATGGTGTTTCCTTCCACCACTCTTTTGTAGCCTTAACATCAGTAACATTTCACACAGTGAGGGTCAGTCACTGACAGCAAGAGTTACAGCTCAAGCTTGTCAGCTTCTCCACGAATAATATCTTTCTGATTTTACTTTGTCATTTCACATGTCCACACTGATTCATTGCACTTTGCATCTTTAAGTGTCCTCTGCCGCTGCTAGGATCATTTGATCATTTGCTATATGGCATTCTAACTTTGAGGTCGTTATCTGGCTCCTGTTAGAGGAGGCTGATAAGAAGGTTATGAGCACTATCATCCCACTTCTGACTAATGTCAATTCAGTTTGGCTGGTAGATTGGTCATTTCCTACCAATTTAGCTTTCAGATATGTGTGGAATTTTTTCACAAAAGGAAGGTGAAGCTGACCAAAAAGTTCCTGCACCATACCTCTCCCTTTGTTTCAACAAATTAGTTTCAAGTAATTTTAAGTGTTGCTAAATTCTTTAAATAGAAAAATCTGTAATATTTTTTTTCTCTATTTGAGATAAATTATGCATTTGTGAAAGCAGTCAGTCACGTCAAGGAAATAGAAATATTCTCATGGATAGAGAAAACAGGTCTAAATTCTGACCTAGTCTCTATCCCTGTGGGAAGATCAAAGTTATTCTGGTCCATCAAATGGGGCATTGGGAAATCACAAAAACAACTTGTGAAATCCATGGATTCTGTAGCATGCCATTGGAAATCCCCATTCGTGTCTATATGCATTTGGCAAAAACCTTAAAACCCAAAACCTCTCCCCTCCCCCCGATGGTTACTGTTTTGGTTCATGCATTAGTGCTCATTTTAGCAAACATCAGATGTGAAAAAATATCTTGAGCAAGCTAACCCAGAAGTTCTCCATGTCTCCAATCACACACAGTCTTCAAAATGACACTGTTATGTACTAGTTATTTTATATAGCTGCTGGATTTCTAAGAGAAATTAACAATCTACAGTTCCCAGTAAGAGTAATGAAGATGTTTGGCTAATAGTATTTTCTTACATTCCAGTACTGATTCTGCAGCCCTCCATAATTTGAGATATTTTTAAGGATCTAATTGCTGTGTGCTTTTACTTTCTATTACAGATAATTTTTTTTAAATGATAGAAAATTAACTTTCAGAAGCTGAATACTGCAAGTTGAATGGGCCCATAATTATAGACTACCTGATATCCAGAAAATTTTTAGTTTCTAATTTTGACCCTTGACAGTTTTCTCAGCCAGCAGATGTGCTAAGAACATAGTAAATCTAAAGCTGTATAACCCCTTCTTTTTGCTACAGTATTTATTGTTTTTTTTTTAATCTACAAGCAGCTTGAATCTTGAGCATTGAGATTATATTTTCTTTCTGTTGTAATTAACAGTGTCTTCTCAATTCAGCTGTGAGTTACTAACTGCTTAGGATGATCTTATCCCATTGAAAACTGCAAATATTTCAAGTTACAGAATGTCCATACTGTGGTTCTAGGAGGGGAAACTATTTTGAAAGAAGTCCTACTTTAAATAAAAGATGTTGGTTATTTGTAGATGTAAAGCAGGCTAAAGTTATGAGTGTAAAACTTCAGGCCATTAGATATGCATTTGAAAATTAGACAACCACATCTTGATGGAGAAGTGCTGTGATGAGTAATTAATTTAGTCTTTTCCAAAGGCCTGTAGTTCAGTCCTGAAATTCTTTTCAACTATGCTGGTAATTAATGAAGAAATACTACTTTGGGTTGAAACTACCTTATTTTTTTGTTACTGATTTGCTTTGGATAACAGTGGAGAAGCCTAGGGTGGATTTTACTGGAGATTTGTGTGTCTGAGACAAAGAGAAGTGAGTTCCAGCTCTGTGCCACATTTATTTTGACGTACTATTTTCATATCCTGGCCAGTGTCATTGAAAATTAGCATGGTTGTTCTACCACTTTAATGTAGACTTCATCTAATTTCACGTTGGAATATATAACGTAGAAAAAGTGTATGGCTTAGAATCACAAAATAAATCTCTTCTTATTATGAGAGCATGTATCTATCGTCTAGACTTTTCAGTAAAATCCTAATTTTGAGCTACTTCTTGTGTACATTGTGCCTGCAAGTCCTTTCTGTGGGAGAGCAATGAATGGCCTAATGAGCAAACAGTTTGCTTGAGTCTTGCTTCCTTATGAATGTGTTGGTATTTGGCTGCTCCACTTGCAGAAAATGTCCAGTTTGTTTGGTTGTTTGGTTTTTTTAAGTATACTGAATTGCCATTTACAATAGCTAACAGAGCAGCCCCAAAAGGGGTTGTTCCTGATGACTGAATATAATGACATATGTTATCAAAGAAATGGGAACAGTTCTTTTGCTACTTGATTAAATACATATTATTTCATGTCTTTTAAGTTAAAATTTTCTGAAGAGCCATTAGATGGTGTAGCTGAATGATGATTTTTCAAAGCACAAGCCTCTCTTCAGCTTAATCATAGGATCTCTGATATTTTAATTATGTTTTAAGGCCTCTTGAAGTGACAAGGTTGATATGAAAAAATAACATGCAATCACAAAATAACTGCATGTTATGTTTTTCAAAACACTGAGGTAGCTACATAATAATTAGTTTTGGAGCTATTAAACGAAAACGCACAGCAGTATTTGGGAATATGTGATTACTCAGAGGATTTCTTTATTAAATCTCTGACTTGTATTAAACAATAGGTGTCTCCCTTCCTCCCTTTATGCAATACCTTGTGTTAGGTGATGTTAAAGTATTTTCCAAATTTGGTTAAATTAATCCCTAGGGCAAATCTGCTCGAAGCAAAGGCGTGATATCAATGATTAAGTATGGACATTAGTTAAGACTGAGCAATGCTGCACAATAGGAGGGTGGGCAAAAGAGGAATTGTTCTTTTTGAGAAGAGATTTTCTGGCAAAGAGAAATGAACTTCAACAATGGCATTGTCAGGTCTGGATTCCACATTTGAGTCTTGTGATCTGAAAAAAACTTCTTGCTTGATTTATCTCTTATTCAAATATAAAGTAGTTTTTATAGATTATTTTTAGTGAGTTTAAAAAAAAAATTATCATGTTTTCCTGAATAGGCATTGAATAGTTTAACGTTTTCTTCTAAATAATAGTCCTAATTATATTTCTTATTTACTTTTTGGTAATGCACCAGTACTTTAAGAGTTACTATAAAGATCCTCTATTGTCTACTCCCCTTCCCACAAAGAGTAATCAGAACTCAAAGCAGGACACTTAGTTGCTGAAGGACAAATACATTGGGGGAAATTTCAGCTGCCAAGCAGCAGGCCTGCAAGAAGGATGTTTGATTGCAGACAGGTTCAACATCTGTGTAGCAGAAGGTTTGCTGTAAAGGGTGTAACAAACCAAGGAAGAGAGATGTTTGCATCTAAAACTCAGCTTTTACATCAATGCTTCCTTCCCTTTATTTTTACTATAATAATAACACCAGCAGAAACAGTAATAACAATAATAATAGTTATGATTATGTGATTCTGGCATCTGTTTTATTGTATCACCTGTGGGAACTGCAAGGACAATAATGGGTTGAATGGATCTGGATGTGAATAGCAATATGTAGTTGAGATGGAGTGCATACAAAATAGGCATGAAAAGACACAGAAAGCTGAGCTAATTGTGCTTTACCATGTGTATTGAGCCAGAAGAGATGTTTAATAATGAATAATATTAGAGGAACATTCACAACACAGTAAATTTTAAAAATGAAGACTGCAGAACAGTTTGTGTTGTTAGGGTTCCTGAGAAGACCATTGGTACTTAGGGTGCCTAAAGTTTAGAAAAGGAGTTAAATCAATGTACCAGATGTAGCAGGTGGAAGGAACAGTTGATGGCAAACATGGACACAGGATTGCATTTGCTGTGGGTGGGGCTTTGGGGAGGCAAAGTATTCTGGCAGGCATAGTTCAATGGTCATACTATTGAAAGAAATGCATTGAAACTTGTTTTATAAGCATCTTTTGAACACAGAGCTCTGAGAAATGCTTTCTGCAGATGAATTGTCCATTGTCATTAAATCTTCCAAGTGTAGAAGGCCTTGGGTTTTTTTTTAAATAATGGGTGTAGAAAAAATTATGGGATTTGAAAATGAGAACTTGGTTGCTGGTCTTCACCAAAACACAGATCAAGTTATTTATCTTGAGGGAACTGAAGTGCTAGAAAATGTTTAAGAAACCAGATATCCTAGAGATCATTGCTAACAAAGAATATATAATGTATCACTATAGTGGCTGGCAGCCTGAAAGTGAAAGATAATTAAAAATGCTGCTTGAATTACAGGTTTTGTTATAAATGGCAGAGTTAGCAGGAAGATTAATTGCTCTTGGCAGCAGCCAAATTTTTATCCATTTTTGAAGGAAGCACGGAAGTATTTCTACTCTTATACATTACTATGACTGTTGAGAATGTTTTTGGCATTCTCTGAGCCTTAGAAAATGGACACGCAGTGTATACATTATTTTCAAACACAACTCTAAGTCATAGATGCAACTTTGTAGCTATGTTTGCTATGAACAACTAAAGTTTCATTCTGATTTTAGAAAAAAATAATAGGTGAAGTCTCAAAAAAAAAGCATCCTTTTCTATTAGTTCAGGAATTGAGACATACACTGCATTATATTTTTTGTTTTAGCTTGAAATAATTTCTTTTCCAAACTTTCTTTGGGTTAGAATAAGTAAAAAAAAATAACAAAAAAAAACCCTCTGCCCCCCTCCCTCATTGACTTAACCCCCAGTCACTGCTGTATCTGTTAGGTCAGCAGAATTCCAATAAGGTGTTTTCCTTGGATTCTTCAATGTAAAGGATGATAGAGGGTGGAGTGTGGTCTCTATATTTTATTCAGGAGAAGCTCAGTCTCTAAGTGATGCATTAATGGAAGTGAATGCTTGAGTTTGGGTTTTTTGGTCCCTCCCCCTTCAATGATCTTTTAATTCTCTTCCCTCTTCATTCCAAATGTTAGATAAGACTATTTGGTCGCTTCACCACAGAGAGAGAACAGTACTATGTTTCTCAAATATTTTCCAAGACAATTTATTTCTCCATTCATTGTCACAAAGAAGTAACAATGAGACTGTTCTCACTGGAGGCACACTGATTGTTTTAAAAAGATTTTTCAGGACCACGAGTGAATTTTCATCATACTGCATTTACTGCTCTGCATTGTGGCAAATTGGTGCTTTGTGGCAGCAGAAGTGGACTAAAACATCCGTGAAACTGAGTGGCACTAGCTGGTCTGACAGTATAATTAGTCTACAACAGAGAAGTGTCAGAGTATGCAATTGTTCGTTCTGGAGTCAGTCAGGATAATATCCAGACATCTCTGACTTTGAAAAGAGCTTCTTAATGATCAACACCTCCATTGCTACCTTCTATTCTGCATACAAAATAAAACAGATAAGTAAGACATCAACAACCTTGTCCTTAGTATGCAGAGATAGATGCAATTCTTGCAGCTTACCGTGAGGTGACAGGTGCTTGATGGAGCAAGCAGCACAGAGGAGCTGGAGCTGTTCCTGCATATGGAGCTGTCTGCAAACTGTCTGGAATTGGAGTCCTCTGTTTATGAGACTGCCCTCCCTTGAGGTTTTTTCTAATTTTAACAGGAGCTGCTCAGTTGGGGCTGACAGAATTGAGCTATAGATACAACAGCAAGATAGATAACATGTAATCAGAGAGTAACACTTAAGGGGAACCTGTGGTGTCCTCATGCCAGCATAACGACCTTGTGTTTATTAAAATAAATATCCTCGAGCAAGACAGTACCAAGGAGTTCAATAACAGCTACATTTTTCTGTCCTCCTGCTGCTGAGTGAACAGAGTCTGAAGGTGCTACCTCTAATTGAAAGCATTCTGCTTGCTCATAACAGTTAAGGCTAATTTATTTGTTTATGACAAATAACTGCATGCAGAGTACATGGGAAAGGGGTGGTGTAAGGCAAAATTGAGTTAAATTTTCCAGCTGTGCTGAGGAATGATAGCAGATTCCCTGCACAATTCTTGTAAGTGATGCTGATGATAGTAAAAATAAGGTAATAAAAATGTATCGAGGCTGTTGCAAGCATTTTTCTGATTTACAGGTAGGTCCATTTTTCCAGTGATGTTTTTATATGGCATCTTCAAATGTCTGTGGGTCTGATAGGAATGTGTACCATGCAAACCTGACTTACTAGGTGAGACCCAAACTTGCAAAACAGGAAGCTAAATGGTCACTATAAATCTTGTGTTTCTGATAATACCTCTATCTAGGGACCTCATGGTCCTATCTGCTTTGACTTGAGTTTTGAGACTAAGATGGGATTTGGGTGATCTTCAGAGGTCCCCCCAGCTTCTCTATTCTGTCATTCTGTGAAATTGTCTGCTGATAGATCCTCTGTTGTCAGCTGACATATCCTCACAGTACTCCCACAAGATGGAAAATTCTAGAGTAATAGAACTGACAGAATAGCTTGTGATGATGCAGTCATCTTTATGATATAGAATACAATCAAATATGCTTATTTCATTCCTGATATTTCTTTTTCAGTAGGATTTGATTTCATGGACAGCAGCTGTGGAGATTATTCAGTGCAGCTGCTACTTAGTGTATGGCCAGATGTGAGATCAGGTAGCTGAGGACCTTGCTCACCCAGATTTTTAGTAATTCCAAAGATGAACATACACACCTTTCTGAGAAGCCAGCTGAATATTTAACAGCCTTCATGGCAATTCCTTTTTTTTCTTTCAACTTAAATACAGGTTTAAGCAGATTACTCTTGTTGCAGTTTGTGCTAATCTCCTTTCATGTATCACTGGCACTGTTAAAGAGGGTCTCTCTATTCTTGACAGGTTCCCATTAGGCATTAAGGTAAGATGGCCCATGAACTTTCTCTTCTGAACACTAAGAGCCTCATTTTTCAATCCTCCTTATCCATCATGTTCATCAGGCTCTAACTCCTACTGGCTGCAGTTCAGTACCTCAACGTGTCTTGTAATGTGTGTTTTATACACGAAGTAGCCATGGAGAGCAGTTGAGTCTCACAAGTGCTGTGGAGGGAAATAATCACTTTGCTCAATCTGCTGGCTGTCACTTGGCTGGTGCAGCCCTGTGTGCAGCTGGCATGGGTTCCTCCATCCCAGCGGCAGGGTTTTGCATTTGCCCTTGTCAGACTTCATTAGGTCTCTGTCAGCCCATGTCTGTGCAAGGCCAAAGGGCCTCTGAGGGGACTGATTGCAGGGACAGAGGCATCACAATTTCCATATTATATTTTATTTTATTATCTTCCGCATGGATAGGTTTTGTTTCCTTTTTTTCCTTTTTTTTTTTTCCTTTTCTCTTTAGGACTAACTTGGATCTTCCTTTTGATGCAGTTTACATCTGTTACTCTTGCTCATATATTTCCTAAGCATGGAAAATAAATTCATGCTATCCTCTTTTTCACAGCTCTTTAGGTATTTGGAAACTTATCATAACCTTTGATTACTCTTTTATTGTTTTCTCTCCTCCTCCTTTTTCACAGCTCTTAATCTCTTTGTAATTTTTCTTGTTTCCTCTGGACTATCTGCAGTTGACCCTCATTTTCATAGAAATGCCTGAAATTTGATGTGATAGTCTGGGTGAGTCTTTATCCTTTGTAAGTACCCTAGAGGATAATTTCCAGCCTTTTCAAAGCTGTGTATTAGCAGGTACATCCCAAATACAATTTATTGCTTTTACAACAGCATAAAATTAGGTTTAGCTCCTGAACCATAAAAACCTCCAAATCCTTTTCTGTGAAACCATTTTTCCACACTTCCACGCTATTTGTGTAAGAGGGTGATGACCCTAGATTCAAAATACTGTCCACCTTGAGCAACTTTGCTCCTGTGATAATCTGTTTTCCTCTATGTTGTGCTTTTCCTCCTGTTTATATCAGATGGGGCAGTGTTGAAACCCTGAATTCATGTGCTAGCATAGGAAACCATTATAAAACCTTTTGTGTTGTAGCAGAAACAGATTACTAGTTACACATTTGATTGTTTTTATGGCATTTTTTTCTCCCAATATTTTCCTGAGAATTTAAATTTAGTTAAAACTCTCAAAACTCCCCAGCTGTCTTTTGTTCCCAAGTGTAGAGAGGTTTTGCCTTCCTCTGGTTCCATCACTGTGCTGTGTAGAAATATTATCAAACAACATTCAGAAAATTGTCATAGGGCACTGTATATGTCACTAAGAGGTTGTCTTCACACAATATTCCTTCCCCAATCGACAGGAATTCAATTACATTTCTTAATTATCATGAGGCCAAATTCTTTGTTTGCTTAATTTTCATATTTAGATGATGGGACTAGGTGACTAGGTCCTGCTGTAGATGTGCACACCTTTGTAAAATCCAGATTATCATGTGATCAGTTTAGATGGCATGGGTATTCCAGGGCCCTCCTTTGTTCCTTGCTGTGATGCTTCTGCTTCATCAGTTTTTAGGGTTGGTCATAATTTATCTGCCTTTCTATTGGTTTCTGTTACTGTAGCCCCTCAATCATGAAGAGACCTGTAATTCAGTAAGCAAAATATTTTTTAATCTATCTGGGCTGTATTATGTTGCTATGAAATAACATCCTGTGGTCAAAAGATGAGCCTTTCTGGACTCAAGCACACATTGTCTTTGCATCTGCTTTCTCCCCGAGCTCTGTACATTTACCTGAAAGTATTGAAAACCCAAAATCTGATTATGTCAACCCTTCATCCACTGCTTTCCTCTATAGATACCTTTTGTTTCCCTAGAGAAGTCCCTGGCAATAGCAGTATATGCAAGATATGTTTATATTCACCAAAACAAGCCAGTGGCTTTAGAGGAAATTTTTCAGATACAGCTTCTAAATGACACAATATCTCCCAGAGCTTTGTGTAGTTGTATTAGGAAAGCTTTAAGAATTGACATATCCTAATTTCAAAAGGAACTGGAAAGCAAATTTCAATCTGATTGCTTTTCCACTCCAGATTCTATATGGCTCCCTATTGACTGTGGATACCTGCCAAGATAACTTTGATTAGGTCATCTCATCAATAAGCAATGTCCTTCCAGGAAACCACTTTAATTCAATTAATGTGGCAAGTCAAGCTGGGTCAGAATTGAAATTCAGTAGATATTTGTATTGCAGAGACATTTGTTAATTACATACAATTTTTCATAAGGGACCTCATCAGATAAAGGCCTTAAAGGGGGAAACAGAAGCATCCAATTGTAATCAAGACATCAATGTGCATTCTGTGTAGGTAGAGGAAATTAACACTACGTGTGTCAGATACTCCATAGGAAATTTATAAAATTTTACCAGAGTTGCAGGGGGGAGATGGAGAAGAGCAGTCAAATGAAAGGCATTTAAGTGGAACCTTATAGATGAATAAAAACCCCAAACAGTAAAGATAATTGAAGAAAAGAAACACTCATACCTTGAAAAAAAAGGGTCAAGACAAAACATACACTCTATGTATGATTACATGCAGTAATTGTTGAGGAAATACTAGAATTTAATGCAAATCACCTAATAACAGTATTTGTTATATATAGATCTCTCCCTATAAATAGAGAGACTATCTCTGCATGTTCATATTTAATATGTTGAAAACAGGCAGGCAACAACATTGTACTTGATCACAGTTTTACTCAAATAGCAAACTTCTGACATGACATTTTAAAGTCTGCCAAATTTAAACAAAAAAGATAATAGAGAAGATGATACTGTACATCATGTACTTTTGTTAATTGACAGTATAAGTAGTTAGATGATTTCTGGTAGAAATAGTCACAAAGTGCTGCAGTGAGTAGTTAAGAGTTTTGTATGTTCCAGCATAAGATGAAGCAGAAAATATAAAACATGTATGTGTCCGAGTTCTTGATTTTTGCTAGAAATATTTAAGTAGTTAAAAGTTGTTTGCCTCGTGTTTTACTTCATGTGATCTTGTGCTTGTTTCTCAGGAGCATTTAAATATCCTCTATCCTAAAAATGTTTTTGGGTTAGACAGCAAATGTCAAGCAAGATTGTGAAAAGTGATACACTGATGTACAGAAAAACAGTAACTGCTCCATATATTAATGACCAAATTGGCTGTCCTGTTATGCAAAGGTAAATTGCTAAGATGAATTCAGAGAAGAGTTTCAAGAAAGCCCTGTGATCTGGGAACCATTGCCTCTGAAAGATTTGAGAAATTCAGTCTGCTAAATTTATCCAAGTGTTGATTGAGAGATGATCTCAGAATAGCTTTCGAGTATGTTCTTATGGAAGAGACTGCACATAGATTGTTCTGTTTCAAAGTTGCAAATGTGGCCTCATTATTCATATATGAAGCAAAATGAGGCAAGAAATAAATAAAAAACAAAAAAAAAGTAATATAATTCGGCACAGTAGAATTTCTTCTTTTTTTACTAGCGCTGTTCACTCTAAGGTCTCAAGACTTTGCATGGCAGGAAGATCCACTGATTCCAGGCTCTCAGTTATGACAATTATTATGTTTTGAGGATATTGCTAACATTACTGAATGTGAAGTAGCACTTTGAGGACGACAGTTCTCTCATCCCTTTCAGGACCTGATTTGTTAGCCTTGCTGTTTCCATGCACCTCCAACTGAAGATGCAACTCTTTGAAGCATAGAGCATTAAATCAGTAACAGACGTTTGCTAAAATGAAATTGGAGTGGTTGGTAATTCTGTGGGATTTATAGCCAATAACAACAGGCAGGTGCTCAGACAGGTTTATTGATGTGTTATAATGATGTGAAGTGAAGAAACCACAGCAGGAGACCAAGGACTTGCTTTTTCTGTTTACTTAATGCAGTCTTCTAAGGAAAACACCACATTTCTGAATTTGGGTGGTTTTATTGACTCTGTTGGTACCTGAATGAGGTCTGAATTGCAGCCACCAAACTCATTTGTTTTGTCAGATTTGAAGCTCCAGCCTTCTTTAACAAATAAAAAACCCAAAAATTGTATGGGGAGATGCTGGCAATCTTATTGTTCTGTTCAGCCATTACTGCTGTGAGGAGATGAGAAAAAAATACCCAGGGACGTGGCAGGTTTGGCTTGATGACATTTAGAAGCATGGTCCCTACAGCCAATACAAGATATGATCATGTTGTATTTTGTGAATCCTACATGGTAGTGGCAAATGCAGTTGTTTGTCATCATTACTTGTCCACCCTTCCAATGGCAGAGCTGTCATCCAGACTGATTACCCCAAAGCAACAGAAACTGCAGCAGAAGTGCCAAACTAATTTCAGTCACTAGAACGGGACTTTGTTTAGGCAGTTCAGTGACTGATTTAGTCAAGAAAGCACTAATTGCAAGGTAATAAAAATTTCCTTACGAGGATTTTTTTTATTTGTTTTACAGTAATGAAGTGTATTCAGGCCAATTTTAATCTAAATATATTACTGATATTTCTTTTGTTGAGAACAGTGTTTAACAAAAGCAGTTACAGTTAATTTTAAGCATATTTTAAAAAATGTATTCTTAATTCAAAAATAGGTGTTTGAATCTGATTCAAAGAAGTTGTTACAGTTTTGTTTGTTTGTTTGTTTGTTTTTGTTGGTGTTTTTTTGTTGTTTTTTTTAGTTGTTTGGGTTTTTTTTTTTGTTTTTGTTTTTGTTGTTTTTTTTTTTTTTTTTTGTCTGGAAAAAGAAACAATTGAGATGACCTGTGATGTAACCAAAATGGTTTCTCAGCTTGGTCTCATATTTCTGCATGTGAATTCTAATAGCTCCTGGATACCAGTGAAATCTTATTTAATTTGCAGTTATAAAGCACCATGAACACAATTTCAAAAATGAAATGAGACTTGGGCCTTGAGATACAATCTTTTAATGTCATATAATGTTTAGTAAGCCTGTGAAAGTAATGAGGATATTATTGTGGAATAAAGCTATGCTTATGTCTCAGGTTCATGGATTTTATGGAAGAATAACCTCATCCTAGATCTTGTGAGATTTCCATACCTATGCTACATAATTTCCAAGCAGACGTGTTCTTAGCTGCTAATTTGCAATGCAGATGAAAGAGTCCTTCAGTAGCGAGATTTCAATCTTTTGCCAGCAGCTTAAACTTTCATTTAAGACAATGTTTAAGAAGTATTCAGAAGATAATGTAGCAGAACTCATTAAGAGAAGACATCAGTGTAATACACAGGATATTCTAATTATTACCACAAACTACAAAGTTTAAAAAAGTGTTTTCGGAAATCAACTCAAGTGGGACTAATACTTCATGGGAAGCTTCCAACTTCTCAGAAAAAAAGATAGGCTTGAAAGAATTGGTAGACTCTGCTACAAAGGGTTATTAATAATATACCATTATCAAAGTGAAAGAGGTTCTTTAGGAAAACAAATCATATTGGTTTGTAGGTGTGAGTTGAAGGTTGGGTCCCTGCACTAGACTAAACTACCTGGTCTTTAAGTTCAAAATATAATGTGATCTCACATGTGTAAATGCAATTGTTTGGATCAAGTTTTAGAGCAGAACTCTTAAGGAGGTAAGAGAAAAAAAACCCCTGTAAATTATGAATCTGTGTCCAAAAACGAAAGAATCTTTCTCCAAAAAGAAACTGGCCATCTCAGTGACCCCTCACTGGACTTGCTTCTGTTTATTCTTATCTTTTTTTCTGCATTGAGACAGAAAATGATGCGTTGTATTCAGTAATTGAAAGCTAAAACATTGGCTTTTGTGTAAAAGTTGTCTTTCAACTATATTTGGAGTTGTTTTGTTTCCCAATTCTTTGGGGACACACTGCTTCTCAGTGGAGTCATAAGGCTTCCTGCCAGGCTTGGCAGTTTGCCTCATCTCAGATTTCATGGGAGATCTCAGAATGGAAGATAAATAAGGACAACACAGAAAATACCTCACCCTTCTACCCTTCTCTCCACTGGAAATCTCACTATGGGCTACATATTTTTTTTTTCTGTAGGGTAAGGAAAGTTTTCTTTAGAGTGTGTTTGGATCACAAGTTTTATTCACTCAAGACTGATGAAACACATCCTTCTGTGATCCAATCAGCTACTGTGGTTTGCCCTGTGAAACCCTAAAAACTACAAAGTTTCAGGTAAATTCATTTTTAATGTGATTACAGCCCCTTTCCCCCCGCCCCTTCTTTATGGAAAGTTGATGCAGAGGAGAGGAAGCTTGATTGTCCAGTCTGAATGCTTAAAGCCTGCCAATTGTATGGTATGACAAAAGAAAGTAAAAAAGATGTATTTGTTACCATAGCAACAATAAAACTCTTCCTCTAACTGCATTGAAAAACAACATCTATCCTCTCCTCATGAACTGTTAAGAAATTATATCTGAAATGTTATCTGTGAGATATTTTACACTGACCTGAAATGCATATTGGTTTATTAAACTGAGACCTTTACCCCCCCAAAAAATCATTGTATTCATGCAAGGATATCACAAAACTCTATTTAGTTTTCACTGGAACTTTATAAAAATTACATTTAATTAAAAATGTTTTATACAGAAAAACATGATGAAAATCAGAATTGTGCATTGTATTCTGCCATACTTTTTGTCCCTATTCTGTTCCAGATATCACAGTATGGGGATGGACAATATTTAGTTTCCCACTGTGAGATGCCATTTGTCAAAGTGACCAAGACAGTATTACAAACAGCACTGCTTTTGAATTTGGCTTTTTATTCCTTTTAGCTGATTTTTTTTTTGCCAGTTTGTGTGTTTCACGTTGGCTCTGATGTGGAACATGCTGTGGTGTGGGTAACAATCAGGTAGTGCATCCTTTCAGGTAAAACTCTTGGAGCTGCTGTGATTTCAGGGACACTTTGCCTGCTCCTTAAAGATGCTCACTTCCAGCTTCAATACTTCAGCACATCTCATGACACTCTTAGCAAAAGGTATTTTGAGTTCAGCAGGCTGCTGCATTGCTTTACAGAGTCTTCAGGAGAAGTATTTAATTTTATTCCTGTCTTGCATTTAATTCCTTTAATACAAAGAGTTTTATAGTCAGGCAAACTGAGGTAATATGAGTTTAACAAGTAGCAAAGGAAGGTGTGTGTTTGTTTTTGGTTTGTTTGTTTTTGTCCTTCCCAACTCAAACTTTTGTTTTTATTCGTACATTCCCTTGGCAGAGCAATTTTCTTTTGAAATGCAAAGTGACATTCGAATAAAATTGAATCAATTTTGTTAAATTTTTCTAGGAAAATATTTTTAGAAGCATAAAAACGAAATTTCTGTTTCTTTTCCTTTTCTCCTGTTTTAAATTTCATAATGTGTTTATATGACTTTATAATATTTTGCATTAAGATCCACTGAAGTTCCTAATTCCTTTGGGTGCTAAAAAAAAAGTAAATATTTCTAGTGTTCTCTTTAACTTTTGAGGACAAAGAATTACTGTGTGTAGTGAATACATACTAGAGCCAAGTAAAGCATTTTTAATCATTGTGCACTGGGATTTGCCACAGTATTTCACCTTTAACCAGTGTCTGTAATTAAAAATCCAGTCTTTGAACAGAATTTACTCATTATTTTCCTGTATTGATAATTAATTGCTAATGCTGTATTTTTGGACACCATTTTCTGTAGGCTGACATTGTGATATCTCCCTCAAATCTACACATTAGATGTCTACCCTTATTTAAGGAAATTGGCTATGCTTGAGTGAAAACCTCTTCTAGAATTTATTTCCCTCCTCCATACCTGTGGTGTGACTTAGGGTTGTATAACCATGGTCATGTTAGTGAAACAACTTAGCCTGTCTTAAAGCTGCACTGAAAAATGGCTAATAAAGGAATTTTTTTATCTTCAACTGCACTGTTGTAGTTATCTAGAATGCAGAGTAGATCTGCTGAGCTGCTTATATCAAGGGGAGTGAAAATTAATACTATTTTTTCTCCCCTACTCAGAAACTGTCACACATTTTGAGTAGCTTTTGCTCTGTAGTTTCATGAGCAATTTTTACTTAACCTATAAGATTAAAAAAAAAATATTATTTATCTATGTTAATTATAGGAAAATAAGTAGAAACTTTTCCTCTGCATATTTATTGCCTTGAATTGTATAGTTTGGACCTGTGCTGTGGAATAGAAAATAAGGGTTTAGAGAGTAGAGATTTAAGTATTTTGTGTACAACGTGGAGGTGACTTAATCACTCTTCAGTACATAGAAAGTAAAACTTTCAGCAGCTACTTCTCTCCTTCTTGGATTAAGTTTCTTCTGCATTGTGTGACAAACTCCACAATCCAGATTAGAGTTTTTCCTCTGTTTTTGTGTTAAGGTTTTGTTGCCAGCAGTGACTGTCCACCTTTCTTTGGTGACCCAAGGGACCCTCAGCCGGATGCTCACCTCTCTGTGTGCCACATACCATGTGCTCGTTGTTCAAGACATCTTCAGAGCATCAACATTTACCAACATCCTGGAAACATGTCCTCTCCTGCTTCTCTTTCTGTGCCTTTTTCCCATTTTCACTTTCAGACAAACCCTCATTTTTTTCTCCCTTCTTAAAATCCTTTTTATTGATTCCTTAGAGATGTGGCATGTTCAGAAATGTTCTTAATAATATATACTGTTCCCATACCACTATGTTAATTCTGAATCATATGCATTTTGGGGGGAGATTCTTTCAAATTCTCTGGCAAAATAGTTTTGACAGGAGCTAAAATTGTACAGTCAGAGCCATTTCTGCTCCAATTAATCTTTACATTAAAAGGTGTTTTACAGAGAGCTTGCAGAAGTGAAAATTCATCTTTCTGAAAATTGCCAATTTCTATCGGCATTGTCACTGGCTAAGAAACTGTTTCTAGGACATATAAAATTAAACTGAAGGAATCTTTTTTTTCCTGACCTTCAAACGGGCTAGTGTTAGTAGCTTCCAGTAAAACTGCACTTGATGTATTTTGTGGAAATAAATTAAAAAATGATGAATTTAGGCAGACTCAAGAACAATCTTAGCAATGGTGAGAGTTATTAGGTTGAAGGACATTGAAATTTCTCATAACTTTCATATTTATATTAACACTGCACTGGTCAACAGACAAGAAAATATATTCTTAGAGATAACATTGACCAAAATAAAATAGAAGTACAGAAGTTGAATTAGCCAGTTGACCTTGTGTATCTGTGTCCTAATCTCCTGTAATGCATTACCTGTTGCTGCACTGCTCAGGCCAGCAGAGTAAGTCATTTTAAGAGTGGGGTCTGTGAATACTGAAAAAGTTCAGTCAATTTGCAGGAGTAATAACCTCTCCACAGTGCCATCCAGCCCATCCATTTTTTCATATGCTGTGCTGTGTCGTGTAAATAATCCCTCCCAAAATGAAACATCTCCATTTGCTGCTTCTGTGCCCAGTTATGTTGACTAAAGAGAATGTGGAATAATTATGTTCTTGGGTGTTTTCTGTTTTGATTCTGCTTCAGGGGTTAATTATGATCACTTAAATTGAAATCCTGGTAAATGAGGTATTCTGATATAAAGTTGCAGTTATTTTTAATATTTGTCTAGCAAATAACAGAAACTTTTTGACTAATGCATATTTATGCTGCCCCAAATTGATTCTGCAGGATATTGCCTGGTCATTTATTCAGTACAGCATCCATCAGAGCTTTGAAAGGTGTCAGGTAAAGGTTCTTGAAACTAATATTGAAGAATGGTTGTTAATGATGTGCCCTTTCCCAGAGATCTTAGCTGTCTGCTTTACCCTTAAAAATTAAATATTAAATCAGTCTTGAAACATGAAGGTTTTGGTCTCTTGTTAAATTCTCTGATACTTTCCACAGGCTTCTATCATAACTTTACAATGACCTATTTTTAGAAATTTATGATCTCTTTTCATACCATGATTCTTAGGGTGAGAAAATAAACACATTCTACTGAAAGCATGGGCACATTATTTGGCTCTTACTTGTTTCCAAAGCATGTAGTGGCCATCTCCCACAGGCTGCTGTGAAGAGAGTTTTCTTCTCAGTGTTTTATGCTTTTTATTGCTGAAATAAGCCACGTGTCAGGCAGGAGGAGAAAAGGAAGTTATGCTCCTCTGATCTCTGCTATATTTAAATGACTGCTCAATGTAGTTTTTTTTTACTAAGTTGGAGTAAACATTCATCAATTTTCTGTTTGCTTGCCTGAAGGTGCAATGTCCTTAGGAAGGAGCTTTTATTCCATACTTGACTGTTTTCAGGTCCAAGTATATAGTTATAAAAACTGTATTTTGTCTTTGAAGGAATAAATGAGATCCTGAACTTTTGTGTTTTCTTTCAACAGAAATACATTCTGTGACAAAGTATTCTTATTAATCATCTAACCATGAAGGGACCCTGTGATGTACTCAGATCAGACGACTCTAATATTGTAAAAATTTTGAGTAATGTGAAAATTTAGAAATTAAAAATGCTGGAAACTTGAGATAGTTGTTAGGTAATGCATTTTCTATCTATAATCTACTAAAATAAGTAAATATAAAAGTATAAACATGGATATGGGAAACCAATAGAATGAGATGGCAGTAAAATATTTGCAAAGCTGGAATCAAGCATAAATAGTGAGAATTAAGCCAAAGAGTAGCCTTTCCAAACCAGAGACTCGGGAGCTGATCTTGGTTGGGTTTGCAGTTATGCCCCAGCCAAGTCTGTAGGAGCAGGACTGGCAGCATCCTGATGGGGCAGCAGTGCAGCTGTCCTGCTGGGGACACTCAGCCATGCACATCTGCACATCTACCTGAAACCTTCACATTTCATACTGGAAGAGAGAGTGCTTTTGTAATGATAAGCATAAAAACTTCTGGTTTAAGTGTTTCTTTAATTTTAAACCAATTATTTAAAAATACCAGTTCATTTCTCTTTTCCTGCTTTAGCAGTCAGCATTATTTGAATCCTTCATTTGAGTTGTTCATTCATTTCATCATCATCACCATTATAATCCTGGAATCTATATCTCATTTTCCCTTTTTAAAATATGCCTATTATAAGTATTTTAAAAGTATGTTATTTGTCTGAAAATTTTTCTCGACTCCTTCAAAGGACAGAAGAAAATAGAATACAAGTGAGTCCTGAGTATTGATGTGAAATAGTTTTCTGGATCTGTGTTTCTATCTCTTCAAGGTCTCATCTTGAGATGAATGTTGCCTGGGAACTGAGAACCAGGAGAAAGATTCTCCTTTACTAATAACACAGTCTTTTTATCTCTCATCCTTACCTTCAGGTGTTCTCTGTGTCTGGGGAAGCTGCCTTGAAAAGCTGGCCATAATCCTAGTTGTGAGACCAGAGTTAATAAATATTTTGATAGCAATGTTTAAGCAGAAAAGAGAAAGGTGGCCAGAATTTGTTGATATTAGCAATGGAGAACAAATACATCAAGTAATGGTTATTAAATTACTTTGACATGATAAGTTACTTCTTGGAAATTATAAATGCAGAAAAGAATTGAGTACATCTTGCAGTAAAGGCCTACACTTCTCTGCACCAAGAGCAACCTGCTTCAAATAGAATGAGATTTCAAACCTAGCAAAATGTCATTTTATATAGAATTCTCTATAATTTTACATAGGTATATTCTACTTTAAACTACTTGAACATCTTCTTAAATGGATGGGGGAAATGGACTGTGTTATCCATCCTGAGATCATGACTCAGAAAAATAATGCAAATAGAGAATGGCCATTATGCTTTAGTGGCAGAGCAGGAGAGAAGGGTGGGAACACTTCTAAGTGAATCTGAAAGATTTCAAAGAGACTGTTTGATGTGCAAGAATTATGGACAGAAATCAAAACAAAGAGCAAGGCATCGTCCCAAAATACTAATTGCATTCTATAAAATTAATTATATTAATTGGTATTCTCCCAGTGTATTGTCAGCTAATTCCCTTCACAACCAGTAGATCTTTCCAGGGTGTGTGCTGGAATCACTTTCCTTATTGGTTTACTGAATTCACCTCACACATCTGTCTCACATCCCCTCTGATCTCTGGCCTTACACAACCTGAAGTTCACCTTCAGAGTCCTTTGCAATTCTTAACTTTTTGTTTCAGTGCTGAGGTCTTTCAGGTCTTACCATCTGAAGCTTTTGTACCCATTTGGGATGGAATAGTATTCACTTTCTTCGGAGCAGCTTGTGTGGATTTGTGCTGAAAACAGTGTTGGCAACACAAGAATGTTTTTGTTATTGCTGAGCAAAGACTTGCTCTTTGTCCCCAGTGCCCAGCAGTGAGCAGGGGCTGCACAAGGAGCTGGGAGGGGACACAGCCAGGAGAGCTGAGCCCAAGTGACCCGAGGGACATGACAGACCAGCATGTGCCCTGCTCAGTAGGGAAACTGAGAGGGGCACAAAATCTGCAGGCTCTGCCCTTGCTTAGGGGCTGGCTGGACACTGGTCAGCTGGTGGTGAGCAATGAGTTTACTTGGATTTTTTTAATAATTTCTTTTCCTTGGTTTATTTTATTTGTTTTTGTAGGGGATGGAAAAGGCATCTTCCTTTTTTTCGCTCATGTCCAAGTGTTTCAACACGACTTTTTTGCAGTTTTAGCATCACAATTCTCCCTCACACAGGGCAAAAAGCGAGCAGGCAGTTGTGTGTGTTCAGCTGCATATTGGGTGTAAAAAGCGATATTAATTCAATTCTGCACATAATTTCCTTTATTTCTTTCACTTTCAGCTCTATGCCTTCTCTTCTGCTCCTTTTAGCACTTGGAATGGAATTAATTTTCCTTTCTTCTGATCACCTGTCCCACTTTCCTTACAGATTCTTTTTCAAAGACCTACAGTGTGGAGTGCTCTCCAGCTGTTGTAACTTCAGTTAGCAATGAACTGATTCTTGTTTATATTCTAAATTAAAAGATGAGGACAAAAATATGATGATAAGTGTTATTTTATTTGCCTTATTTGTTAGGCTGTTGGACTGGATTAGTCAGGATTCTGCTTACATGGTGCTACAAGGTTTTATGCAGTGCTTTGTAATGAATCTGCTGGTAATAAGCAATGTAGTTTTCTGAAACTACAGATTAATTAGCTCTTTTTAATATGTAGGTCAAAAAAGTGAACTCATTTTTGATTAACAAGTTGATAATTGCTTAATAATAATATTGTTGCTATGATTTTTTAAAATTTCATGTTCTTAAAGTTCATCTATAGATAATTCACAAATACTTTCAAGCTCATAGCTAACACTTGCTAAATTTTGATTAGTTTCAACTAGCTCTGTAGTTTTATTTTTTTATTGTAAGGTTATACAACTAGTCAATGCCACTGAAAATTCTGAATTATGTATTCAGGGAAGTGGGTTGGTGTCACTTAAATTCTTTCTATTTTCCATGTGATTTTCAGTTTTCTTCAGTATATATTCTAATATTTGCTTTTGGATTTATTCATTGTGATTAGTTTCTTTCCTGATCTAAAACATCCTCAAAAATGAGGCATAATTTGACCAACACCAATTTAAATAAAAAGATTAAGTGAATATTTGAATGAAGGCAAATCAACATCTGAAAATAAATATGAAATTTTTCAGAAAGCATTTATTTTCCTATGTAACCCCTCTCTGCTTTGGGAAGCCACCTAGCATTCCTATTTCAGCACAACAGTGTTCCTTTCCTTTGGTTCTTTTTGCATAACTGATACAGAAAGCTCTTATGCCTATTCATAAGACTATTTCTATTCTGAATAGAACATTAGGGTTTTAATTCTGTTTAAAAGCAGTGATTATAAACAAAATTTCAATTTTATCTTAGGATAAATTTTAACTTTAGCAAATGTCTATGCTCTGTTATGACAAAATTTTGCTTACACACAAGTAGGGGCATGAGTACAGGTAAGTCAAATAGTTACAAATATTGTATAAGAGAATTTAAGTGTTATTTGCTAATTGTTTTCATGAATGCATAGTATTTTAGATAATATATTGAAGAACATCTGTCTAGGCAAGAGGCAGGAACTTTTGAAAATAGTCTGTATTTTTCCTTATCCACATGTTTAACAACAGACACATGGGAACCACCCCCCCATGAGGTCTGGTAAAAAAAATCAATGTTATCACCTTCTGTCTCAATTATGATTTCTGCTTTTATTATGACTAACAGTTCATTATTGCTTTATTGCAGTTCCTGTGTTATGTTTCTGTTTTTTTAAATGCTCCATCAAATTTATGTGAATGACATTGGATTCCCATGGCACTGTCTGGACTGCTTTTAGGTTGTCTACTGTTCTGATGTTGTTTGTAGTTTCATGCAAGCTTTTAGATTTTAAGCAGGCAATCCATGTTTGTGCACCTATTGGAAAAGAAGTACTTTGCTATGTTCACAAAATACTAAGAAATTGTCAAGAACTGGATTACATGTTTGTAAACACAGTAAGGAAGGTTGAGTAACATCTTACATTTTAATTATGAGGCAGTCTCAGAATTGAGATGTAACATGAATTGGTTTCTCAGTTCTGTTTTAACTGATATTTCTGCTTGCTTTTGAGAGTGTAGACTTCAGTTTCTTTACATGCAGAGCTTCAATTCCAGGCCTGAAAGCTAGTAAAACCTGTTTAAACTCTACACTGACCTTATTTTTTCTGAGCCGTGTAGCTATGTTCCATCAATCATCTCAAGAAACTTTTATTTCCCTTTTGCTAAATTTGCACTTGAAGTAACATGGCCAAGTTCACGGGGAGGATAATGGAAATGAAGTGCATCTTGGATGTATTAACCTGTAAATTTTGAGTGTCCCTTATCAGGACATCTTAAAATCCACTGATTTCAAACAGCTCAGTGCTGTGAGTGACCAGGATTCACAAATACCCAGCCTGATTCTCTGTGGGTTTTTTCCCCCCAGTAATACACGGACTCCCAGAAATGAAGTAGAATTTGTTTTCTGTATCTTTACTTTTCCTCCAGAGATTTGGTCCTGCACTATATGGGAAATACAGGAATAATGTTCAAAATAGAATAGTAAAGCATGTGGCCAAAACAGAGGAAACACTAGCTAATATAATGCCTACAACATATTTATTTCTTCTCTCTTCTGGGAGACAACAGCCCTATTCTGACTTCTGGAAAGATTCTGCGTTTTTTCATTATGTTAATAAATTGTGGAAATAGGTTGATTACAATAATGTCTTGTCTGGGCAGTACTTGACACTGTTTAATGCATTTATTGGGGTTAAGGAAAGAAAGGGTAGGAGGGCATACTGTGAAAGAGTCAAGTCTTTCTAGTGGTGCTGCAAAAAAAAAAATTATCAAGTCTTTGTAATTTAGTTGTGAGATGTGTAACTTTTAAAGCCCAAAGCAGCACCACTGATGTCATCAAAGTTCCTGCAGTCACCAACACCACTTCTTGCAATAAATTGAGTAATTTCTGACAAGCTCTGTGTGACTCCTGGAAGCTCCAAGTGCAACTGAATTCACTTCCCATGAGCAGCTTTCAGTGATGGTTCCTGGTGCAATTGCACAACAAACAAACCAAGGTGCAGGGAGAGCAGCTTGTGGATTGCAGGCACTGCTCTGCCTTAATGGCTCTGTATGGAGCCAGTGCCTTAGAAAAGGAGTTTGAAGCTATCACCTTTGCTTATAGATAAAGCATAAAACTATACTCGAGCTTTCCTGTAGTAGTTACATTATCTGCTGCTTAGTTTTTGAGCAGTAGAAATACTGACCAAAACCTGAGCTCTTCCAGTTAATTCAGTGTAGCTGGATAACTTCTGAAATTTCTGTTTTAATAGGGCTGGCTTGAATTGTTTTGTACTGCACACGTGTTGGCTCTTACACAGTTGTGTTCTGAATTCTCAGAGGGGTTTTGATTGAGTAGTTGTCCATGACACTGCTGTATTTGCATTCTAATGTTTTTAAGGGAAAAAAATAATTTGTAATGTAAGAGTGAAGTTATATAAGCTTTAGGTATGCTATCCCATTTTCAGGATGAAAATTGAACCTGAAGTAAAGTCCTTAATTGGCCCTTCTGTTTACCCAACACTACTGAAATTAAGCACAGTTCAGACTTTTTTTTTTCTTTTTTTAGCAAAAAAAAGCTCTGTTGTTACATTTTCTCCCCATTTCACTCATTATAAGCATTATTTTAGTCCCCTCTACGCTATTACCTTATCCTCTTCTAAGTTAATTTAAAGGGACTGACTAGCACTGAACACATTTTGTTGTGGGCTAATTGGATGGCCTTGTGTCAACTCTGCTGCTCTTCTGTCATCTGGAAAAACTTCATTTACCTTGGATAGTAGTGCTTTGTGGCAAACCCCTTCCCCCCCAAAAAAAACCTAAACCAAACCAAAAAAGTATGGTAGAAGAGCAGCATAGAGATGTGGTTATGTGCAGAAGAAATGTCTGTATAAGGATTAATTTGAAAAGGCTGGGTCAAAACATAACTTAAACAAAACATAAAAAAAGCAAAAGGATTACCAGACTTCATAAAGGGAAGATGAAGAAAAGAAGATGAGTTTTTCAATGAATTATCAGGAAAAAATGGTTAATTACAAGCCTATTTTTAATAATAAATTAAAATACAGGCAGAATAATTAAAACTGAGTTAACTCAAATATAAGATTTTAGTTTATTGTATTGTGATATCTTGGAAGTAGTTAGGTAACTAGAAACTGTTACTGTTGGAGAACTTGCAGGACAGCTTGAAAAGAGTCAGCATTGAACCTAGCTGGGGCTTTTAGAGGACTATAAAATACATTTAACACATTACCCTGCTGCTGAAGTAGCAAGTTAAAATAAAGAAAAGTACAAATGCAATATAAATCTATGTATGGCATAGTAATATTTCCACATCACTGTGGATGGGGAATTTTGTTTCTATCTGGGTGCTGGAGAAGTTTTGGTAAATACAAAAATTGTGATAGTAGGAAAAAAGCTGGTGAAATTCCTAAAGGTTTGTAGCGTGGGTTTTTACACTGAAGAGTGGGAGCAGCTGCTCTCATTCTCACTGCAGGTGAGACATCAAGTTGTGTTTTTATTTTCTAGTTTTAAACACTGGGAATGCAATATTAAGGATAACAGAACAATGGAAAATACTGTCATGGGTATTTTCTGGTAATAGTTGCTCAAAGTCACTAGAAGGCTGTCTGGACATCCTTGATTCTATTTCAGTAAATTAGTCTATGTGCTAGTTGATTATTGGAATTCTTCTGTGGTTCTGCATTTGGAGGATATTAATAAACTAATGTGACTGCTCTGGGGGTGTGGATGTTAAAAACATTTTACACATTTTGCCATCCTTAAACTTGCCATGTTTAATCATTATTCTCTTAGCTACAATGTTTCAAGCTCACGACCCTCTGAGGTGTAGACAACACTAATTATAAAAGCCTTGACTAATCTTTGTGTAAAATTTTATAATTACATCAACATTGCATCATGCTGATTGGATGTATTTTCATATTTAGAGTATCTCACCTTAATTCACTTTCTACTCTTATTACTTTTTCTCCCTTAAACTCACAATGTTAAACTTTCAGTAGTGCTTATTACAACATAAAATGTTTTTGCAAGAGAAGATAATTGGTTTTAGCTCTTCATGTTTAATAGTGATAGTTTTAGTCAGTATTTGAGAATGGACTGTGAGACAAACTATTTTAGAGGACTTCACATTTTTACTTCTTCATAAAACCATTATACTCGTCCTTTTCCCTGAATTATCTTCTGTAATATGCCATACCAATGACTTCTTAAATATCAGTAAATGGATCTTTTCCCCCTAGATTTTACATTCCTCTGGTTTTAATTTCATTTTTTCTCACTCAGATTTCTAATATTTTTAATCTAATGACCTTTTCTTCCATACACTGTATATTCACAATAAGCAGAAGGTACCAGGGGCTAGATATTTCGATTTGGTCACTGCAGGCTCTAATCACACTCAGACTCTTAGGTTCAGTCCTAATATCATGTGGCATGCACATGGGTGTGAGCTGCACTCCATCACCCAAGGCAGAGAGGCTGCATGGAGCTGCTGCATTCTCAGGCAGGAATAGGTTATCTTAGAGCTGGTGCTGTGGAGCTATGAGCTGCACATGAATAAATCTTTGGATATTATTTTTATTCTAAGAGACGTAGTTTGGTGAGGGAAAGGCTACAGATACCTAAGTTTGGCATGTAAAGATGAATTTCCCGTGTTTCATGCAGTTGTTTGCTCTCTGTGAGCCCGTACATGACTTTTGAAGAACTGGAAGTCGTCGGACCAGGCAAGGTTATTGGGAATAAAAGAATCATAGAATAAGTTGAGTCAGAAGGGCTCTTTTAAAGGTCATCTGGTTCAACCCCTCTCTTGTGGGCAGGGACAACTTCTACTAAATCAAGTTGCTTGTAGCCAGTCAGTATTTCTTTATGGTAGATAAATGCAGGATGTCAGAATCAGTGTTCCATGAAAGGCTGACAAAACTGGAAAGCTCTATTGTGCTACCAGCACTCATTCTATGAGCACCTGCATGCCATCACTTGTTTCTTTGCAAGAATTTGATGAAGCTTTAGATGGTGAGTTGAGTGGACTTAGTAGACATAACCTAACATATTCTCTCACTACTGTTTACCCTCAGTAATATTTTCTCTCAGTCTTGAAAGGTTAAAAAAATTACTTAAAACTTCGAAGTAATTTGTTCCATATTGTTTAGCATCCCCATCTGTAGTATGGCTGAGGATTGGTTCACAGGGGTCACATACAGTAAGGAAAAAAAAACCAAATTATTTACTTATTCAGTTAAAAAAATATTCAGGAATCTAAAGGAATACATTCACTTGTCAAAAATGCTTGAAATTCCCTGTTGACAGCAAGTTCCACAACACTGATGGAAATCTTTTAATGTTTGGGTATTTTAGGGTAAGAAACAAAACTTGTTAACTAGAGTTTGTTTATAGGTGCATGAAGCCAATTTTTAAAAATCAGTTGAATTTCCTACTAGAGGGAAAGTTATGCCCTCTTAAACTTCTGTCAGAGCAGTAGAAAGGAGCTGTATATAGAGTATATATACACATGTATATATATATATATATATATGTAGTCTTCATTTTCTTGCCTATTCCACTCTTAAATTGATTTTACTGCAAGAGTCTATTTTTCAGCCTACCTGTTTCTTTTCTTTATGTGTTCTCACTAATACATATTGAAAAGGGATAAAGGGAGGTACTCTGGGACATAATATGCAGGATTTTCCTGAAATCCTTTTCCCATTAATATTCAAGGAAAATCTGATATTTTTCTACAAAAGAAAAATGTTAGGGTTTTTTTTGGACACGATTCCATTTTCTGTTAGACTATTTGTGAAAGGCATTTTTGGCAGAAATTGAGAATACTTGCTTCCTGAAAATAAGGCCTCTGTTCCTGGTGGCACAAAATAAAACAGAAATACTAAACTCCTTGCAGCTCAAGTAACACTAACCTATACATGAAACATATTTTGAGTATTATAAAATAGTATATTTACCCTTACAAATAAACATTTAATTATGCAGTTTTTAAATGAAATTGTAGCATGTTCCTGCAAATTTCTCACTTGCAGTAATGTATTTTCAAGTATTACCACGATGTGGATAGCAAAAAAAACGGTGAATAATTTAATCTACATTTTGTTTTGGTTGTTTTTTTCTTTCAGAAATGAATTCCTTTACTGCAAGAAATCGTGATTATATATTGATTCATACAGAAAACAGACTACTGTTGTCCTGGGTGTTCTGAACAACATGTAAGTGTACTAAGTTTACTATAATGCTGATTATGTCTTCAGTTTAGGTAGTGTTTATTATTTGATTTTGGCAAAGAAACCTTTGGTTAGAGATGTTGATTAGTGCATTTTCTATCACAGCAGCAGCTAAGGTACAGTGGCAGATTGTCTAAAGTAATACCTTTTGGAATATATTTTTATCCCTTTGTTTTACTTTGCATGTTAATATTCATCAGGCTCTACTAATCATCTGTAAGCTTCACATAGGAAGGTTCATAGCAACATAAGTTAAAATCAATCCTAATTGTTAAGCAAAGCTCTAAAAAAAAAATTGTGCAGGGTCTGGTCAGCAAAATGACCTGGCACTAGATAAATGCCTTTATTCATTAATTTCCCTCCCAAATAGTAGTATTGTGACCTTTTCTGGTAGGAACTGCAAAAACACAACTACACAATGGCTGACAGAAGTGTAAACTCTGATTAAAATTTTCAGTTTGGAGTAGATGCTCAGTAATATTAACGACCTTCTCTGACTTAAAGCACTAGTACAGAAGGAGAGGCTAAAAAGGCAGTTTGTGCTTTCCCAGGGCAATGTGTGCAGAGCATTATTGCTGCTCAGTAGCAGCGTTGTTTCTGGTATTGCTGCTGCAGCAACACTCTTAACTTTTCTTCTGTTGCTGTTTGATTTCATTGCCATAAGCGTTTCCTGCCTGATAAAGGCACGGTTCTTGAGGTTCATGTTGGATTTCTGTTCTCCACTGGACTTTTGAAGGGCTAATTGATTCAGCTTTTGTTCAAGGTGTTGTTTTGGTCTTTTCTGTGCATAGATATTTTTGGGGACAATTCATGGGCTCCAGCGTTGGGAGACTGAATATCTCTCTGATATTGCACTCACACAGAGAGAGGATTTTGAACATGCTGGTTTTTAGTATGATTTCTATCACTGTTTTTAGAAATGCTTCAGTCCAGAGTAGAAGAGATGTCACTGGCTGAGGTGATGTGCTGTATCTAGTGACTAGTCACAACTTAAATGTGAGGTTTGACACACAGCCAGCCAACTTCTCTTTGCTCAGGTGAACTTTCCAACCACTCTAAAAAATAAATTACTTACTGTAAAATGGTATTTTTGCAAATAAGTTGTCAATTGAAGTAAACAGTAGTTGGAATCTGTTCAGCTGTAGGTGGGGGTTCTCAAACTGGGATGTAAAAGTGATGCAATGGAAACTGCAGCGTTTCTGTGTCCTCTGCTGAAAGACTGGCAATGCTGAGAAGCTGCAAAATGGCTCCTCTGGACAAAAAAGTTGAAGGTGTGCTGTCAAAATTCTTGTTTTAGCTGAGCAGTTGACACAGATGTTTGTTGCTTCCTGCAAGATTAGACTGATAGAAAAATAAAATCACTGGGCATCCCTTCATCAACATCTAGATAGTTTTGGTTTTGTTGGTTTTTTTTTCCTGGTCCATAAATACTTTTGGTGTCATGATCAGAGGATTTAAGATCAAGGTTTTTATTGTTAGGGAAAGAAAGGGTTTTTTTTTCATCATTGTGTTGAGAAGATGAATTCTTTTATTTGATATGCTCATTAGATTTTGTGATAGAAGCCAGCAATTTGAAGTAAAAATTAAATGTCTTAGTACCATTTTATTGTTCAGAGTAAAAGGTTGCAGTTGGCCTAAAATGACTGTGTAGCTATTGGCTGTAGCTGATCAGGAAGCCCCAGCTTTCCATATGTGACATCCCATCATTTACGTTTTCTGCTATTACTGCACTTATAATTTTTACAGTGCCTGCTTCTTCTCCCTGCTTTTTGGAAGACTCCTGGTCCCTGTTGTAAAAGGTTAGCAAAAGCTGTGTTGCACACAGTGCTGATTTACTTACACATCCCCCCTCAGTGTAGGAGCTAACAAGATTACTAAACACACGTGCTGCAGGTGTTTGATTTTCAGCACATTCAGTCATCAAAGGAATTTCAGCAGCCACAGGCTGGTGTCAGTACTGGGGAGAGCTGATCTACGTTTTGCAAGATTTTTTTTTTTTTCACATCAGAAAATGCAGATCAGTGGAAACTAAAATGTGTGTCCTCAGCCTTTCATCCCAACTGGGTCCCTGATAACCTTTAGGAATAACAATGCTTTTCCACTAGAAGCTAATTAAACACAGTTCTCCCATGGAAACTGTCTGCCACAAAGCCTGGAAGGTAGAAATTGGGATGTGCTTCTAGACAGGGTGTTTTGGTGCTAGAAGTAGCTCCTAGGAACCCTGAAGGCCTGGAGGCTGGAGCTCTCTGTGCTTTTAAAAGGCTTGTCTGGCTCAGAGCTTTCACTTCTGGGGTTAAATTAACTCCCACCCTCCAGATCAGCTTATGGGATTTTTTGAGTACTTGACAGTACATTGAGGATCTGTGAACCTGGGGCAGCTCATGATAGGTTTCTTTTGTTTTTCTACTGCTTTAATATCCTTCATTGTCTAGAATTCTTCCTGATTCAGTTTGTTCCGTGTTTTTTAAAAAAATTTATTTGATAGAATAGAAATTCTGTTAGGAGTTTTATAGCTGTGTGATTTGAGAGGTGAAAAATTAATCATCTGAGTAGTGCTGATAATAGCCCAGGTACATAATATTTTAAAGTGGTTTTATGTGGATATTATTCTTCAGCTGAAAACACTGGGAATGATTGATTTAATTCTTTTCTCTAGTTAGAGACTCGACTTCTAATTGGAAGCATTTTATACTGTGTAGTTACTTGAGGCACTGTTATTTTCAATTCAACAGGAAATGGTTCTAAGTAAGAGCAGAGAAATGAGTGACATTGTGTTAGGGGACTGTGTATCTCAAAATACACAGCTTCAGCTTGCATGCAAAAACATCATTTAGCTGTGATAATAGAAATTAGATTTCAATCAGTATGCTCTTTGTTATTAATCCATTTTTCTCCTTTCATCTGAAGAGGTCCTAATAACACGTTAGACAAATCATACTCTTTAAAAACTGATTTGAAATAAAAATGCTTTTGAAGCCTTTAATTTCAGGCCTGCATTTTGTAATAATGATATGTTTCCTTGCTGCTAATGTATTGACGCATGCTTGTAAATGTGCACAATGTTGTTCTTTTATTTTGGTCCAAGTTTATTGTTAGGAATTAAATAATTCTTTCTATTTAAGCAAATTTGTGAGGGAACTGTAGGAGGTACAGCAAGAACACTGAATTTGAAAACCTAATAGAGACTTTAAGGTCTAAGGACTGCTTATTAATTTGGAGGGTTGAAGGCCTGAGGCTAACTTTTCCCTTTGGGGCAGAAGTGGTGTTTCAAGTAGCTACAAATCTTTGATGTTTTATCAGGTTCAATTATTCTCTGAAGGTGAGGAATTTGTGGTGTGTGGACTCAAGCAAACACTTTTGTGTGCATTCTGCATAGCAGAACTCTCATATAGGTTAGGTTGCTATTGGAATCTCAACTGTACATCTCTGTGTAGCTGCATTCCAGCAGACATTTTTTGTGACACAAACACATACATGAAGGCTTTTGATAGGTTTCTGTGATTATCTTTTTGGTTTCTAGGGCCAGCTTGAAGAGCAAAACACTACTGTCAAAGATGTTGTGAAATTACTGCTAATTTAGTAACATTATTAGTTTCTTCTGCTGCTTTTAGTCTAGCATATTTTAGCTGAATATGCCCTTTTAAAAACAGCCTTTTGGGTAGGGGGAGAAGAAACAACTTCCCTCTGTGAATGAGGATATAATGCTCTATCTGAGCATTACACTTCCTGACACTCCCTTTGTGCCACCCCAAAAGAGGGTGGTGTGCCCAAAACCCTAGCCTTAAGGACCTTAAAGGGGCCTCTCAGTATTATTGTCTGCTGCCTTACAATCTTGCTGCTTCTTGTAGGGCTGATTTCACCACAAACCCTTTTCTCATAACAGAGCCTTTCTTTTCAGCATCCTTCAAGCTGTGTGGGTGAAATTGGATTATATGGGTGGGATTGGATGGATGGTCCATGCTGCTACACGTGAATTTGACAGCCCATGGATAGCAAAGCCCCACTCAACCTGCAAAGGGTCCTTTGGATGAATGGGGCCAAGAGCTTAATATATTCCTGTCTCAAAACACAGTAACTTTAGGACCTCCTCATGGCCCAGTGTCCAGTCCCAAGAAGTTATTTTTCTGGTTAAATCATACAGAGGGCAGACTATGATGGAAAAAACAGGAAAATGCTTCCTCCAAAGCCCCAGTAATGAGGGACACAACCAGGTGCATCTTAGTGCAATGGTTTTTTTATCTGCTCTGATTCCACCTTTGCTGAACTTGATCTGCCCACTCCCACACACACCACAGTTGTTTTGAGCCAGCCATCATTTTTTCAGTCTTTCTCAGTCTGCTGATGTACTGGGCTTATAAAAAATTGATTTGGAATGTTTCAAGCATTAATGTCTGTGAGAAAGTATGGCTAATATTATTAGGTGTCTGAGCTGCTTCTACACACCCAAGGCAGAAAGAATAAAAAACAGGCTTTGATTAGAGTACATCAAAACCACATGCAGTTCACTGTAGTTGTCATAAGCCATCACGTATATTATACACAGTTTTTTATGTTTTTAAATTACATTTATTTCTGTTAATTAAATGTATTTTTATTTCTCAGATACTTTCATCCTCAGCAACTTAGTACTCTTGAGTGTTATTTATACCAACCTTACTCACAAAAATTGAAGCTCTACTGGCTCACTTGTAGGTTTTCTGTTATCAGAATGCAGAGCTGGCTGATAGTGAAATTACTACAAAACTGTTTTGTTACCCAGGTGCCTTTGGAACAGAAATAACATTGTCCTCTACATCACCAGTTAATGGTCTTGGCATTTAAAATATTTCTGGTAGATACAGCATGGTTAATACCAATCAGTCAGCAGAAGCTTCTTAAATTATACCCTAAATATTGACAAATGTCTTTTTCCCCCCCTTTGTGTCCTTAGAGCTTTGATATATTTAAATAAAAACAGCTTCTGAAGATGAAAAAATTGAACATGGATTTATTCACTGTAGTTCTCCATGACTGTCCTTTAAAATGTCAGCATTAAAGAAGAGCAGTTCTAGATTTGAATTTGCCCAAACCGGAGTGTTCTTCATTTTGCAGAAAGGCTTGAAGGACTGTTTAGCTCTTAAATCCTTTTTGTTATGTGGTCCTGTGACCTTTTAGGCCAGAGAAGTAAAAGCTCTTGTAGGTGAAAATCAGGAAAATGCCATGGTTTTGTCTATACTTGTTATGGACTCTTTCTGCTTAACACAGGGGGAAGTTTCCTCGGTGCAGACTCGGGGATGCTGCTTTGCTGGAGAGTTTTCTGTTGTTTCCAGCGCTGTTATTTGGCCTGGCAGCTGCAGAGGTGCTGTCCCACATCTGGCAGCCTGGCCCTGACTCGGGGAGCAGCTGGAAGGCTGAGCTCGGCTCTGGAAGCGCGGCGCGCGCCGAGCCCGGATGGGGATGGAACCAGCTTGTGTTGAAGGAAAATTTTGATACAAACCTTGCAGTGCTTTGAACTTGGTGTACCAGAGAGGTGTAAGAGTTGCCCTTCTCCACGGTTCTAAAAAGTGGTGTTTGAAATTCCCTGGTTTTGAGGTGCTGATATCAAAGCTGCTGTTGGGTGCTGCTTTGTTGATGCTGTTTTACTGGCATCCTGACAGTCCCCATCTCTGTTGCAGTTTGATTTTGTTACAGTTGTCCTGTTCCATAAATGTTCCAAACTGCTTTATTACATGAAAAGCCAGATACTCTAGTGATTCTTACGAATTATATCCTGCATTTGTTGTTTAGTTGAGCAAAGGGGCAAAATTGATATGGTGAAGTTGTATCTGTGGTGTGTAAAATGGATGCCAAGAATTTCAGCTCTCTTTTTTTATCTCTGGAAACGGAATTATACCTGAAAATAAATTCCAGGCCTATGGATACATTTATGTTGCAACCATAATAAATATTCCAAATACTTTTCTCATGAAAAATTAAGGTAAATATGTGGTAGTATTGTTTTAGACTTGCTGTGCACAGTTGATTTTCTAGCAGATCTGCTTCCCTCAAAGATAAGATGTCAGGCTGTGATTTATCTAGATGTCTGCCTAAATAATCTAAATATCGATGTCATAGAGAAGATATATCACTTCAGTTCTGGTATTCATTGCCAGTTTTGTTAGAAAATTGTCACTTCTGTAAATGGAAATACTTCAAGCATTGGAGAAGAGTAATTAAGTTTAGATAATGCTGTTTGGCTAAAATAAAACGAAACTAATTTCTTTACTAAATTCAATTCCAAATCTATTCAGAGTTCTGGAATATTAATTTACCAATATCCTATCCACCACACACATAGTCACTCACTCGTGTTTGCTACTTAATTCTATTTTGTTCTTTTGGAGGATAGATACCATCCACAATCAAAAATGTCTGTGTTAATTCATTCTCAATTCATTCTGGTGGTCTGTGTATGTGTATATTATATTTTTTTAAGGCAGCATGCCTTGTGATTTGAGAAAAAATGCTGTTAATTATAGTATGGCTATGACCACATACAGAAATATAGCTGAAGAAGCCATATGCTTTCCTCACATTGGCTCCCACTGTAATGAGAATAATAGGAGAGGAAAAGAAGAGTGAGTGAAAATGCATGTATATGAGAAATATCAGCTACTTAATGGCATTTGAAATAGTAAAATAGATCTGGTGATCTTTCTTTACTAGGTGATGTAGATAAAAATACATGGTAAATCATGGCTAATGAATATGACTGATAAATAAAGCATATATTTCTCTAACTCATCTCCTTGCATTTATCTCCATAAATACAAAGTATAAATACAAAGAGAAAGGCAAAGGTGCATTAAAACCTGAAATCTCACAAGGTAATCAGCACAAAAGAATTAAATGCTATTAATTGTTTTATTAAGCAGACATTTTATTGAGCACCCACCCCAGTTTTCTGTTACTGTCACCTATACAGGCTTAGATCACATTAAACTCTGCATTGTTTTCTACTTGATATGCTACAAGTCTTAAGTCATGGGGGGACATGTGGCTAGAGTAATCTGTGAATGCTATCAGACAATGTGAAAAATACAGCTACTTCACCCTAAACACATCTGAGATGAATCAGAGCAGCAATGTAGCTTTAAGCATCCCTGCTGCACACCATGAACCTGAAAATGAATCACTCTTGTTCTCCAGAACACAGCCAAAATGTCTCAACAGCAGAGTGAGAGAGATTCCACAAGCTGTCTCAAGGCTCTGAGGGTACAATTCTTGGCAAGCTCCTTGGCTCACTCCAGAGTAGTAAACATTGGTGGCACTTTGTGTAAGGGTCTGCAGCAGCCCTTGTCAGTGAGCTTGGAGTGAGTCAATGATAATGCAAAGACAAACTACATTTTCTGCTACAGGGACACAGTTGGAGGAATACTCTTTTGGGTATGGAGAGCTGCATAAAGTGAAAGAGCTGGCCAAAACTATTATTGTTCTGGAGATACAGAGTAGTCTAGTCTACTGTCCTGACCTGAATTAGGAGGGAGGCAGACATCTAAATGCAGGCATAATCCTAGATGATAGCTATTAGATATTCTCCTATCCCTCTGTTGTTTTTTCTCAACTTGAGACAACTGTGTTTCTGTGAGTTTTAGGTGGTTTGATTTGAAAAAAAAAAAAGGGTCAAAAATTTAAAGTAACTTCAGAAAAGTGTGTGTCAAAGAAATTTATTTGAGGATGCAGTGATTTTTCCTAAGGGAATAGTTCTGTTTCAGAGTACTATGAGACAAAGCTATCACTTACCAAAATATGGGATTTTATGCAAGCTTCATACTCTCTGCATCTCTATTAGAAACTACTTAGATGATTTTCTCTTTCAAATGTTGTTAACTTGGATAAATGCCCGTGTTTCATGTTCTAATTACTGTTAATATTTTTGATGCTAATATCTTAGTAAAGCAATTGTTAAAATTAGTGGTGTAAAAATGGTGAACACTTTCACTTTAATAGTCCATTTTGAACCACTTTTCAAACTTCCATGGAAACATTTAGCCAGAGACATGGGAAAGAGATCAGAAATATGAGCAGCAAACTCTGACTTCCTGCACTTTCTGTGCCCTTTCTGCCAAGCCACAGTAAATGTCTATTTGTTACTCCTCAGTGCATGTTATGAATCAGCAGCAAAAAGAGGACAGATATAGAAGGATGCCATTCAGGGTGAGACAGAGTGGTATTTTTTGTAATTCTTTTGTTGTGCCTTCTATTTTCCTGGTGTTATTGTCCTCCTAGGCCCTAAAGCACTTTAAAGAACAATGTAAAGCAGCTTTGCTACCATACTGACTCAATTTCAATGTCATTAACTCCTCCTCTATCTCATAGAAATTCTCTCATGGTATTCTGAACGTTTCTTTTTCAATTCTCTTTCATTTTCATAAGCAGTTGTCTCAATGGCCAACAAAGTGCAAATGTCTCTCCTTCTGATACATATAGCCAGAAGGCACATCAGATGTATAAAATGGACTGGAAAAGTACCCAGTGACACTAAGTGGTGGGGGATCATGCAAAAAGATAAAATTCTGTTGATACAGTGATGATGGAGACACATTATCCTACATATCCAGAATGACATCTCTTTATCTTCACCTCCAGTCATAATATATGTGGTGTTTTCACTAATGGAAAGTAACCTTTGTAGCCTTTTGTTCTTTTTGGATGGAGTAATTGATGTTTACATCTCTGCTATATTTGCTCTCTTTAGAAAACAAAACCCAGCAACACATTTCTGAAAAATATTTAAGCTTTACAGAAAAAAAATCAGACATGCTTTATAGAGTGTTAGCTCCATCTTTGCTGACAGTTATTCCCATTTTGTGTAATACTTTCCAGAAGATAATTATTTGTTAAACACTATCAGATGCTTGATGTTATCCAAAGAAGGCATTATGCTTCTTGCCATGATGGCATTAAAGGAGTTAGCTTTTGCTGTGTTTTGTTCTGTGCATTCTTTTGCTGCTAAAACACACAAAGTGATTACTTCACATGGAATAAAACCCCAAAAACACCTTTAAAAGCATTAAGGTGTGCTTATCCATAATAAGCTATGTGTGCTTATCCATCAGTTATCAGATTCAGCATTTGTTGAGGGTAAATTTGGCTTGTTGGGCTTGCTGCAGTTGGACTTATCCACTCTAAATGTTTCTATGATTATTTAGCTCATAGCTGGCAATTCTCTTAGAGCTAGGTGCTGGTTTAAGGCAAGGAAGGACTGCAGGGGGAACACCCTGATTTTGTACTGGGGATCCCATTCCCCAAATGTTTTGAGTTCTGCTGGCAGAAAACTGCCCCAAGCATTTGCTTGTATACAGCATAGGAAGAGAGATCAATCAACACTGTGTATAATATTCCTTTATTAAAGGAAGTCTTCATACTGACCTAAATGCACTTCATCAAGGTAACTTGGTGAACTGAGACATGGATGGTCTTTTTTAGATTAAAATGAAAATGAAAAAAACATACAACAGTATATATAGCAAGTCAAAGCTGAAGTAGGAGGCTACAAACCCAGAGAAGTCTGCCACATGTACAGGAAGGTTCAAAGAAACCTGATGAATGGGATGGTAGAAGCAATTAAATACATTTAAGGGGAAGAATTGCTATATGCCAATGGAGTGATAAATTGGCAAACTCATAGATGAAATTCCACAGGAATAATAGCATTGTTACAGGTACGAATAGATTAGACTCCCTCATCTCTTGAATTTTTGGATCAGGGTGTATGCAGAGGACCTTCACCAAAAAATAAACTCATGGAAATCATGTTTACAAAAGATTGCAGAAATAAAACTTCAAATGAAAGCTTGAAGAATACAGCAAGAAAGGATATAGTAACCAAGACTTTTTGTAAAACATGCTATCTGGCTTTGAAGAAATGGTGTATGACGAATGCTTTGCAGTTTTTCCTTGTGATTTGTTTGTACCAAGAGGGATAATGCTACTTTTGAAATGAAAAATTGAAGGAAGAGCAGACAGTAGAGTTTCTTCCCCGATAAGACTTGCTGAACTCCAGAGCCCGACCCTTAGGAGAACTTTTATTTCTCAGAGGCTATTGAAGAGGAGCCTGATTTTTTCACAGGACAGGTGTAAGTCTTGTTTGCTACTCTAGGGAAAAATCCATAAAATTCAATTTTTCCTCTTGAGAGATTTTCTCCTGTGCTGCATAGTGTATAGCTTCTGAGCTCATAAGAACAACTATTTTACTGAGTACAAACATTCTAGCAAACTTCACTTACACTGCTTTTTAGGTCAAGGAGAGCAAAATGAAAAGGGGCAATGTCAGTAAAAAGCTTCAATGAAAGATCAGAGATTAAGGCAACATAAGAAGAGTAGAAGCCAGCTATTATTTGCAAATCAGAGTTGTTTCATTGTAAAATTAAGCAGAATAAACAAGAACACATTCAGCATGGTTTGTTTTTTTTTTGAGTGGCTGGTGGATTTGGGGGAGAAAGATTCTCCCAGTCCCCCTGGTGAACTGTGTACATGCAATGGTTTGCACTCAAAAGTTTTAAGGAAAAAAATTAAGTAGCTTCTCGTTTGTTATTTCTTTGTCTTTCTGGAAGCTTACAGTGATAGGCATGATTCTTTTTAATGTGGAGTCTGAAACACACAGGCAGTGTAATGTCAGCACTAATACCTATGATTTAGAATGTTTTCTAATATATTTTAATCCCTGGGAGCAGTCAGTTAGATTTTCTGATATAATTTTTCATTTCTGATACAGTCCAAGTGATTTATCCTGATGAATTTGCCAGATGAATTACTTGCTTTAATGTTGATTATGCTACCAAGACTAATCTGATAGAGATGACAATATTTAATGGTTAGAACAATACTGAGAGTGGCTGTTTGTTGGTTGTATAATTAATAAACTGTCTAGACATTAAATATTTCTTCTACTTGCTTGCTACTTGAAGCGTTAATTTGTTGCAGGTCAATTTTAGGAGAATCTTCAAAATTACACCAAAATCTTCCATAGAAACTAAGTGAAAACAATAATACTGCTTTTCTACTGATAAGATCAACTGTCTAATGCTTCTGTGTACCTTGTGATTTCAAAAATAATTCCTGAAGGGAACCAAAAGCTGGTGCCTGCTGGCTTATTGCAGTGGAACTGTGAAAGCTCAAAATAGTTCTGGCAATAACAAGCTGGTTCTGCTAATAACAAGCTATACTTACATTGTAGAAATTTAAACCAGCCCCATACTATCAGAACACACTACTAGAAAATTAGTTCCACCCTAGCCAAACCCAGCACGACTTGCTATACATAACATGTATATTTGTGAATTATTTGTGAATAATCAACCTATATCTTTGCACATACTTGGGAAGGTTTGCAGTTTTTCAGTAAAGCTGCACCACCCTTGCTTCACCTTTACAAGGTGAAAAATTGTTCTGATAATGTAGCCTGCATATGTTCTTGTGAAACAAGAAAAGGAAAGGGATGTACACTCCTTTAGAGAGAGAGAGAGAAACCTAGATGCAGCAAAAAGTAGCAATTACAATAGTGGTAGGTAGTAAGACACAGGAACAGGCAAATCATGACGTAAAATTTTATTTTTTTTTTTTTTATTTCTTAATTTAGCTTTTTATGTAAAGCTTTGAGACATTTGCACTTAATTTCAGAAGACACTTTCATTTTTTCTTTGAAATGTTCATATTTTGCTAATGCAATGAAAAAGAACTCATGATGTTTGCAAATGAATAATTCTACTTTATTTAAATCTCTTTAGTGGTGCAGAAAGTTGTCAAATACAAATCCATCAAGATTATTATGCTGAAAAAACAGCATTCAATAATTGTATCATGACTCTAAAGATCTTTTTCAAAAAGTCTGAATGTATTTTGTCTTTGTGCAAAAACCAAGCTTCTGATATGCCAGATTTATTTTAGGAATACAAAATCCTTGATCTGTGTACTATTTGAATTAGCCATCAGTTTAAAATCCCAGATAACAGAAGCCTGATCAGTTTTAGAAGGCAGAAATCAACTAAGTTGATAAACTGAAGTCGGCTCCACTCTGAAGGAAGTGATACATCATTATCTGATAGCTGAGACACAAATAATCTGATTAAAAGGTACAGGCCACTCCTAGACTTAGAGCTAGAAAAGCTGAACACTTTCTCAGCTCACCAGGGGATTTTGTTCGTGGATTTGTGATGTTTGTTACACGAGCCTCTTACTTCCCTCAGCTTTAAAAATGAGTATTGTACTTACTGATTATTTATTAGGTACTTTGAGATGAATTGTAGAGAAAAATGAGAATTGGATAAGTATGTTTCAAGTAATTCTTGAGCCTTGTTCCTCTTTGGCAAAAAGGTGCAGAAAACCAAACCAGTTATGCATTTAAGTAAGGGTCTTTTTATTGTTTGATATATATACTTTAAGAGACGTGAAATTCAGCAAATCATTATTTTTCAGTGAGACTTCATTTCTGTAGAATATTTCCAGGCAACTATAAATTGAACTATTAGTTTATATTACTGGCAATATTTTAACTGAGAGAGCACAACTCCTTTTTTGTTTTGTCTCCATATTATACTTACCTGATTGCAGAGTGCAGGTTATGATCAATCATGATTCAAATATAAGTTTAGGTTGTTTTCCCAATTCTGTTGCCTTCAATCTGACAGCTGCTCCCTTGACATCTCCCCAAACTAGTCAGACCTCAGAAGTAAATAATGACAGGCAAACTAAGAACTGTCTCTCATGCTGACAGTCATTTTTCATTCCTGAAAGATACTGTCAGTTTCTGGGGTGACTGCTTGAGCTTCTTGGACTGCAGCCACATTTGTTTTATTTTTGAGAAGTTCAAGAGATAGCAGTGTGAAATGAGTGACCCTTTTCATCCTTCATCTTGAAAAAAAAAAAAAAGTAAAAATGACCAGGTTGCTCCATTTCAACATAAACTTAGCATTTTCTCTTCCTTTCTTCAGACAAAGTAAAAGTAAATTGATTTTTATTCCCTTAAAATATTTCCACTGATTTTTTTTCCAGTAGTCAAAATGGGCAAACATGTCACAAAAGGTATTTATTTTTGCACATGCAGTTTGCTAATGTGTTTCACTGGTATTTCTGATCCCTTCAAATAATTGCTATTGAGAAAAATTGGAAACAAAGGAGAAACAAGTTTGCTTTAACAAAGTAGCCACGGGATGTTAATGAATAATTCCTGCACTGAAATTAGAGTTCTTTCTGCTCCTGTTATTTCAATGAGGATGCAGTGCCATAAGACCTGTGGAGTCAGTCTTGTGCACATGAGGGGAAATCCACTAATACCAGGACTAGAAAATGGTGACTGACCCATTAGATACAAGTTGTTCAAGAAAGCTGTGAAGAAAATAGATAACTCACTAAAAAGTGTCTTTTTTCTTTTCCAGTCATAGAGAAGTAAACCAGGCAGTGTGCACTTTTCCAGTAAAAATGGAATGAATGAAATGCTCAGTAGCATTCTCCACAGAGGGGCTAGAAATTTAAATACAAATAAAGCACTTTCATGATGACAGTGCATCCAAAAATCCTTTGAATTTAGGCCAAACAGCCCTAGAGAAAATGAGAAATTCCTAATGCTTCCTGCCAAAAAAAATAAATATGATTCCAAATTGAAACCCGTGAAGACAGTTGCATATCTGTGGTTATGTTATACAGTGCAAGTGTTGTTTGAGTACATGAAAAGCAGTTGTAGGTCATGGATTTTAACCCTCAATGCAAACAGAAAATAGGGTAACAGATGATCTTTTAGCCTCACTTCATGATATTCTGCTTTTGCTTTTCAAACAAATATGCAGGAAATCCACACTTTAGATTTACAAAAAGAAAAAAAAAAGGCTAATTGCATTAAATTTCATTCAACAAAAATACATAGAAATTAGAGTAGCAGTACAGTTTGTGTGCTTGCATCTTTTGTTGCTTTCTGAAATCTTTGTTTTGGTACCTTGGGCTTTATATTTTATCTCTTTGCAGATGTAATGAATGTATAGGTACAGGTATTTAACATAGAGCAGATATTCAGAGTTCCAAATCATTTCTTCTTAAATAGTAAGTTAATTTCTACATGTTCTTGTCACTACATGAAAAACCTTGATAGTAAGTCTGGTGGATTTTTCCTCAAAGCAATATATCCAAAGTGTCTCTTGAAAATCTCACATCAGAAGAAATAAATGTACCATGCTAGTAATGGATATTAAAGCGAATGGAGAAATAGCATTAAGAAGGAAATACCATTACATTTGGTGCATAGCTAGCCTGAATAATCTATATAATTATAGAAATTACAGAAAGCAGGTATTCAGAAAGGGATTAGGCGTGCAGAGTTAATAATGAGAGTATCTGCCATGGCATTAGTGAAGAGCATATCTGTAAGGATTATAGTATTTATTATTACAGGACGTACATTCAACACATTCTTGGTATTAGAGATAAATGTGCTTCTTTGAGTAAAGCATAATTGTAAAAGTCTCATTTCACTATTCTATTAAGGGTAAAATAATGGAGCAACTCAGATTTAACGTGGCACTTTGAAAATCAGGGGTTTTTTTTGAGTTACAGATATACTGTAATGCTGAAGGCGACAGAAATAGAATGGGGAGAAATTCTAAATACGAGAGGGAGAAACTTCAGTGATGGATATCTTTGTCTTGGCAACCCAGAGCATCATCTTGTTTTTGGTTAATCGCTGTACAAATTTTATGGTCTATAATTATCTTTAATTATAGAGATACACAACCATTATTATGCTGAAAGGAAGATGATAGTTGTGCACAGTTAAACAACCTTCTTCTATATCTCTTTATTTCTGGAAAAGAGTATAGGATTATAATACTCGTAGGTGTTCCTTCTGTCAGTTTTTGAGCAGTATACATAACAATTATTTCTATTAGCAACTTTGATCACTCACTAAACAGCTTTGAAGAACTGGGAGAAATGTCTTGCTTTGTGTCAGTAGCTGGCAAAGCCAAGTTGTAGGACTGCAGCAGGATGATGATGAGGCTCTAATTGTATTGGTGTTTCCCTCTCCAAGTGATCTGATCCACTGCTGGGGAAGGGTGCTCCCCTGTCACCAAAAATTTACCGTGGCTGCTTCTCAGGAGTGACTGAGGAGTTTCAAGGTCAGGAAGGAAATGCTGTTAGCACTCGAGAGATCCAAACCAGGCTTTGGACAGCAGGCAGTCTGGAAATGTGCCTGCAAAATGCTCCAATGTAGATTTGCCACTCCCCGAGGGAAAGAAATGTCTCTGTGCCTGTTGGACCATATTGAGACCATTCAGTGCTGTGCAGGTACTTGATTATACAACTGGAAAGGAGTTACAAAAGAAAAGGCAGTATGTCTTATTTTCAGAATTTAAATGAGACATGGTTTTTCTTCTGAACAAGCAGGAGTATATCATGGAGTATATTGCTCTCTGTCAAAGCTGTAATGTAGTTCCAGATGATTCTCCTGAATATTATTTCTCAGAAAAGGCTTCTTTCTGGAATCAACACCCTTTCATTTATCAAACATCAGGCAAAGAAACATATCAGTGATATACAATGTGATGATGAGTTGCAGTTTTCATAAATACATGTTTTGCTGAAACTTCTTTTCACTGCAAGAGGAGAAAAAGTAAAGGGAAAATTAGAAGTTATATAACACTACAATTATTGTACAGTTGGTTGTGGCTCTGGAAACAAGTCCTACAGTTTTAAGACATGTGGATGCATAAGATGGCAAAAATGGAGCCACTGACTGCTCAGTTCCTTTGGTTTTAACTAGAAAACAATAAAAGTTATTTTTATGCCATTTACAGATTGAGCAAGTACATTCCCCTTACTTTCATTTTCAGATCACCAGCATCCTTCTTTGCCCATCCCACTTGGTCTTTCACTTGAAGGACTTGATTAGAGAAATACCCATGCCATCTTCCCTTTTCCAAACAAAACTGGAACGTACTAAAATCCCAATGTGGATTCGAAGGAAAACTGCTGCTACAATGGCAAAGATCTGGCAGCTTCCCAGGGGCTCCTTGCACCTTGTTTCTTGCAGAGTGGAGAGGAGGGGCTGCCCTTGGCCATGGTGTGATACATGTGAGGTGTGCAAAGAACAGATGCACAGCTGGGCACTTGAATGATGACAGGCCCCTACATGATCAGATGGAAATTTTATTTAAAGGCTTGTCTCGTTGGGTTTGAATCTGCCTTCAGTGTCTGGTACTGCTCACATGGTTCTGTGTAACACTTGGCTTCATTTTGTTAACAAAACTATGAACTTAAGAAGCACAGGGATCAAAAAACCCAACACTATTAATAGATTTGAGAAAGGAGTTTCTGAGATAATGCATAAATATTCTTCTTTTTTTAATTATTATGATGCATTATTTACCTGAGATTGTATCTGCTTTCCCCTTCAAGGGGCTCCTTTGCTTTTCAAGTTGTTTTATTAGCCTTGGAGACATGCAAAGCACGGCTTCAAGCTTTCCCAACCACTTTAAGTCAGAGGTACTTAACTGTGGTGGAGGTTTTGTAATTGGAGGAAATTTTACATAAATGCATTTCTCGGTTTCACTTTTTCTTATGTCTGCACAGACAAGAAAATGAACCCTGTGTTTTTTGTGATATGCTGCTTTGATGATCATCTTATCTGAATATCTGTCCATTAGAGATGTTCATGCTACCCTAAAAGACATTTCATGGAAGCAGCTAAAAATGCATAAAAATACCTTCCTTTAGCCAAAATAGACCTAAAGAGCAACATTCATATCTCTTCCTAATTACTGAATAATGTGCTTTTTTTCTTACAACCTATATTGGCTGTAGGGTACAGTAGCTGATCAATTTTCCTCTCTTTGTTGGATGGAACTTTTATTTCATATTAGAATACAATTTTTTATAATGCAATTGAAAATAATCCTCATTTAGGGATATTTTTAGTATTCTTAGAGTAATCTTTTGAATATTAGCTATGACAGGTAATTGTTATCCAATATTTGTTTTTAATTTATCAGATTATTATTCAGTTATTGTAGAGGTAGGCAAAGATTACATTGCCATCTGACATATGAATAATTGCTTGACATACAGGAAAGTCCAGACATACTTTTCCAGGTACCAGCATTAAAGTTATTAAATAAGTACGACTATGTGTGGTGTATAAGGGTATAAATGTTTTGAAATTCTACTGTTTTCTTACAGTCTGATATGCTACTTTTCTTTTTTGTTTGTTTTTCTTTGTTGCTCTTTCTTTTCACAGCTAGTATCAGCGTGTATGATAGAGCAGCAACCTTGAAAATTGTCAATTCCTTGAGTGAGGCTCAATCATTACAAGATCACCCAAGGCAAATTGAATCTTAAACTCTTCTGGGCAGTGAAGCAGGAATTTCCAGCGGAGGTAGAGAAAATAAAAATTTAGTCATAAATTTATACTGTAAAGGTCTCTTTTATCTGTTCCATATTCAGGTGATGATTTCAAATTACAGTAAACAATAGCATCTACAATACTCAGAGGAATAATAGCTTCCTTTATGAGGGAGATCTGGAAGAGGATGACATAATTAATGTAGAAAAATGAGAAGTGAGAGGGGACTGTGTTTATTTTCTCTAAATGCATGAAGACACAAGTAAGTGCCAGAGCAGGAAGAATCTATTAAAATCCAGTGCTGGCAGAGAAGTAAATGAAGAAATTAAGCATGAGTACATTTTAGTGGAGTATTTTAAAAAGCAGTTGTATAGTCTAGCTAGAAAAAGAGCAAACATTCTGGGAAAAGGGAGAATTCTTATCACAATGCTTGACAGCTTCTGATAATTATAGCTAGGTTTGTTTGGCAGCAAGAAGTTGGATTCAGTGACCTCTGAATTCTCAGATATATTTTTGTTGTCAATTTATCTCTCTTTCTCAATATGCAAAATCTTCTCTTGTGTCTTTGGATGCCTATGTACTTTTCTGAGAGAAAATTTTTTTTTTTTTTCCATTTCTTTCCCTTCAGTCAGTAAGTCTTGCCTAGGAGAACTGCAAAAGGAAGACTAAAAAGATGAGTAAAACCAGCTGTTCTGCTGAGTGCTTTAATTGAAAATAGCAGGGCAGTTGGGACCAACTTCAAAATGTGTCTCTGGATTCCAGGAGAGGATCTTGGTAGTCAGGCTGTAGGCAAATGTAAAAGGTCTTTATAGTCCTCTGTGGGTTTGGCCAACAGGGAATGGTTTGAAAAGGGAATATGGTGAAATCTGTGGAAGAGTGGATTTCTATTCCATATGGGCACCACTGAGCGAGTATCACATTTTAATAGCTTTCTTTCATTCTTCATGTTCATGTTACATTAAGTAAAACTATTTAACTGAAGAGATTAATAGTAGAAATGGATGTAACAAGCTGATACCATGAAAAAGTCTTGAATTTCAGAAGGGGTCAGTCTTTAAGGGCTTTACTGATAAGGTAAATCACTGTAAAAAACTATTATGGTACAGCAAATCCATTATCCCAAAGTGAAACATAACCCTTCCTGTGGGGTGATGTATGGCAGCTATTCAATATCACACACAAACACTGGAAAGTACAAAGAGATTAAAAGGATGGGACTGTAACTGTATGGTCACCACTGCATTAAGTATATAAAAGGGAAAAAAACTTTCAGATAATGAGAGGATTTTTTTTCTTTACTTCTACTGGCAGAGGTTAATAAGAAAAACTGAAGAAATCCTCAGAGAACCCATTGTTCACAGTGCTGAATTATTTTACAAATGCCGAAATTCAAATTCCATCTGCTAATAATTCAGCTTAGAACACACTTGAAAAGGCCTGTTATGGGATGAACTTTTACAGCTAATTTTAGTCTTCATCAATAATTCTTTTGAGAGCTGTTGAATTGTTGGAATTGGAAGCAGAAAAGGCCATTTTTGAGTATCAGCAGTGTGTATTATGGCTATCCTTGTTGGTATTTCCCTTGGAATATTGGAAGCTGTATGTAAGAGCAGATCCTATATGAATATTTCATGTTCTGTCTTGCTCATGTTATCAAACTTCTAATTTGAAATCTGCTTTAAAAAAAGGTGTTTGAATTCAGCAGTACCCAAGAATGAAATTTTTGACTGGTTTTATCCAATTTGAGAAGGCAGAAGCAAAGATAGACCAAACTGATGTCACATATCAAACAAAGGTCTTTGCATAGTAGCTTCTCTGTGATTGAAAAAGATGAAAATCCTCTGTTTAGGATCTTGAAATGCTGGAGTGTACAGAACAGGCTGCTTGGAGCAGAGGCAGGACATGGCCTCTGTTCATGCTCACAACATGTGATCCTTCCTTTAGTCACAGCCACAGATGGGTGTGCTTGCCAGTTTTCTCTCTTTCATTAGATTGAGTATTTCTGTAGCTGTGCTCCTTTTAGGATGACTTTTGTGCTGGTGAAGGGGATCAATCGACAGCCCTGGAGATTGTAATCCTTTATTGGAGATTAGAATAACGTATATAAATGCAATCAAGTGTTTGAAAACCTCAACCATTAAAACCTTGTTTGAAAACTGAGGAAGCTCTGTCTCCACAACCTATTCACTAAAGAGTTTACAGGAATTCTCCATCCTTCTGATTCTTCTATTAAAGCAGCACTGCCATCACCAGCTGGTGACATTACCTTGTTCCATGTAAATGAGGAAACCAAGAGGTAAACAATTGGTAGACTGCCCAGACTTCTTCAGTGAATTGATTATATTCTTCTGAAACGATTTCACCATGCTTGACAATTTTGCAGCGTTCTTTTGAGGATTGATCTAAGTTTGGCTTTTGGGCTTTCACCAAATTGGACTTTGTTGCCACAACAATAGAGCCCATCTATTGGTTTGAACAAAACACACATACAAACACACACATTTTTCACCCTAATACATTTGTGCTATGCCTAGCCATTCAAACTGTTGAAATACCAATTCCAATTAAAAACATGCCTCTTGTTTGTATAACATTTATATATCTCTCATTAATATAATCTTTATAGATCTCTGGTTTGCACTGTAGTTGAATTTGCATCTTATGCTGAGTTCAAACAAGAAAATTCGAAGATACCAAAATATCACTGGTAAAGCAGTGTTATAATGTAACTCATAGTGGCTGACTGCTGCATTTCAAGTAATTTTTAAATTATTTTTAATGCTCACAAATTTATAAAAATTAATGCTTACAAAGCCGGCCATGGTTCAGTGTAGAAATAATTATGATTAAAGATATTTTAGCCAGCTTTTTTGGTTTTTTTCTTAAGTGAAAGAATAAGATTTTTTTTTCTCTAGTTCTGAAATGTATTTTAGACCTTGCAAACAGTTTACACACAAAGCAGCACTTTCTTTTCTGCATTAATACTGTAGCTAGAGGGAAAGGCCTTGCAAATTAATGCTAATAAAACCACAACATTCAATTCCTTTACAAAAAAAGGAAAACCAGCACAGCATAAATAATTTGTAGGCCAAATAATCTAATAGTCCATATACTATATCTGGAGAGGAAGAGTAAATGGAAAAAATATTTGCAGTAACTTTGTTTACCTGAAGACAAACTGCAACGAGCAATTTTTAAAAAAGTAACAGTAAGTTTTATTTGAAATTATTTAACCCTTTTAGAACTGAGACAGATTATAGGAATTTTCTCTCTGTGCCTGTGTTTTTGCAGAAGGATAAAATCTGATTACACAGATGCAATTCTTAGGTAACAGAGGTTTTGTGACCCCACTAAACAGTGAACACTGCATTGAGGGGTACCAGTGAATGGATGAATCAACTCTCCTGCTGCTCTACAACTGAAAAAATTTGCAATTTATTTGGAACTTTTTGTAGTGCTCTGTATTCTGCTGGTGTCCAGCTCCAGCACTGAGATCTCTCTGAAATCTCTCCTAATTAAAAATTTGTCTTTGATGGTAGTTTGTTGTTTTTGTTCACTTGCTTAACCATTGTTTCATTCTCTGCACCACATCAAATTTAGCCCAAGTTTCTGTGCTCAAGTTTTAAAGAGCATGATACAACAGAGATGTCTCAAAGGGAAAATATATACTCTTGAGTTTCTGAGCTCATGCTGTGTTGCATCTTAAAGATGTGATGTGTTTGTGATGTGTTGCCTTCTACAAAAAGCAGCCCAGGTCACTTGTTTGGGTATGTTTTTACTAGAAACAAGAATAGAACAACAATAAGAGAGGTAACATTCATAGTTGCTGCATTACACTTGTGATAAATTTGAAACATTTTGCACTTCAAATAGTATCTAAAGTTAATGAAGGAGCTTGACATCATAGTTTTTCAAATAGCACTGTTGAGGTGCTCGATAAGAGTTTGCATAGGCAATGGATATAATCTTTGGTTGTTAATACCCTAGATTAAAATGACCAATGTACTCATGTACAATACTCATGAATATCAATGAAAATATACTGTTTTGTTTGTTTGTATGTGTGTCCATCTAAGAGTAAGGTAAAATTCAAGCCTAAAATCATACTTAGCTTTCTCAGTTGGTACTGCATCAAAGATCACTTACTGGACAATGTTTTTATTCAGTACATATATAACTTTTAAGGAGACAGCCTTGAAAAAAATTTCTTGTACAACTACAGCCAATTAAGATGGCCTATGGAAGGAAAATCAGTTGGTTTATAGTTGTTGTATGATCTTTTGACTGATGAAAGAAAAACCAAAACCCCACAGTTTTCAAGTAGATTGAATGCCTAAAGATTAGTGCCTATGTGAATATTTGACAATATTTTTTGAATGAAGGCAACTTTATGTCATGTTTTCCATCTTTTATCCAGGCATGAATCCATTTCGAAGTTAAACAGGTTATTGTAAAATCTGTATTTTCATCTAATTTTATATTATTAGACTTAGCACATTAAAGAAGTATGAAATTATTTCATACCTACATTAAAAAAAGTCACATCTAAAGTCTGACATACCAAAAGAAGTTTTTACAGATAGAGTTCATATGATACCATGTAGAATGAGTCCTTGGCAAGAAGATTTTATTGTGCCATTTGGACTTTGTGTATCATTTTCTTTCACATATTTCCACAGGAGCTGGAGGCAGATCACTTGACCATCTTATCAATATGTCAGGGTTTATTAAATATGTTCAGAAATTTGGGAAAAGATGGAGACATAGAAAGGAAAAATTCAGAGAGAAATAGGTGCTGAATAACTCAGAAAAATTAGCTCTTCTAGGATGTTGAAAGCAAAAAAAAATCTTTTGTAGCAAGCTGAATTAAACATAAACTTCTTTTTCAGTCATTCTTCACACCATATTGAGCCTAAGGACATAGGCTATATGGCTGAAAAATTGACTGCTAACACTTCACCAGCACTTATTGACTTCAGATTAGAAACATTTAACTCTTAAACCTCTTAAACTGTATAAAATAAGAGAATATTAATTGTATTCCCCCTATTTGTTATGATTAATCTTCAACTATCTTTGCAGAATTAAAAAATTGAAAAATTGCTCCTTATGAATACATGCCTTCAGTCTCATTGCACTCAATTCTGAATAGTCACACTGTGCAGATTACCTCACCAACTAAAGCTTACAACCTCTGTTACATGACAAATGTAGGTACAGTATTAAAGTATTCCTACTAATTATAGAACTCTGTCTTGCTAATGATGATTCTACCTCAGATTCTGGTGATTGAATTTGTTAAGGACACTATTCCTAACCAGAACCAGACACACTTTCGTAGCCAGTGAAATCTGTAATTTTTAACTGATGCACTTGTAGGAAGCCCTTACAGTTTCTAAAAACAAGAAAAAAAATATTTTGGCACTTCCATAGTAATTGTTATCACCAGATTAAATAGGCAGAAACTGGAGGAAGGGTGGTGTGTGTAGCACCAGCTTGATGCTTTTTAAATTTGCAGTGGAGACTTGATTTAGTTGCCTAAATCTAGCCTCCAGCTGCCTTTCCAGATGGGCATGAGTCTCCCATAGATCCTGTTATATCTGCCAGACTCCTGACAATGTCTCACATAATCCTGGAGCATGACAAATAGCATTAGACGTTTTTATTTAAGCAACAGATTGAGCCCTGTATGTTTAAATACCAAGAGTATATGTCATTAAGCTTTTCAGAGGGACTTCAAGAAGCATTGTGGAAAAGTAAAACATTTCTGAGCTGGGATCAGAACCAACTCAGTAGTTTAATTCATTGTGAGTCAGGATTTAACTGCAGGCCATCAAAGGAGACATTAGCCTGAGTTCCAGAGATGAAATTATTTTTTTCTAGACTCAGGTCAAAATCAGTATTCATTTGGAACAAGATTTTTAGCTATCCCAAATAAAGCGATCTAATGATTCTACATTAAGAAGAAAAAGAACTACAAAAACCTGCCAGACAAAAAAAGCCCAGAACAGAAAGAAAATACAAAAAGCAAAAAAGGAATACATCTCCAAAAAAAGCAGTGCTATTACTTCTGGTGTCTTTGCTATTTAGAAGTTTGGCTAATTCTGCTCTGTCTCAAAGCACCCTATGGTTTTTAAATGGATAAGATATTTACATCTACCTACTAATCTAAAGGGCTGACAGTGTTCATCTGTGCTGTTAAACCACTGCTGTGTTCTGTCTCATAGTTGGCTGCACTTCAGTAGTAAATGGAATTAGTCTATTATTATAGAGTTGTGAAGTGCTTTGAGGTCTGTCAGGATGTATAATATCTTGAGACTGCTTGCCAAATAGGTAAATTTCTCAACCATTTTACACTCTTAAAGAGAAAAAATATTAAACTATACATTGTCATATTCATTATCATTATTACCACTTTTTAAACTTTACAGGAAACAAAAATCCTGAGGAAGAAGCATTGTACCGAGAATTTTCCAGTCACCTTTTTTTAGAAATACACAATAGGTATTCCAATAGCAGTGAAATATATTTGTCTGATTTCTTTTTCTAGGTTTCAGCTCCTAATTTTGTTACTTCTTTTAATATTTAGGCAGGTGAGGAATTAATGCATCACTGTATGTCTTTGCAAAAGGCAGGAAATTTGGGTGTTTTTTTCACTCTTTTGTAGGAAGGAAATTCAACACTCAACAAAAATAAAAAGGAGGGAAAATAGTGTTTTTATCTGATATGTTTTAGTGACCTCAATAGTGATATCATCCAAGAATAATTTATTTTGGAAGGGGCCTCTGGAGGTTGTTTTGTCTGGCTGCACACTTGAAGCAGAACCAGCTTAATTTGGATGAAGATGTTCTTGAAGCTTGTTCAGTTAAATTCTGAACATGTCCAAAAATGTAAATTCCTCAGCTTCTCTGGGCACCTGCTTCAGTATTTGATCACTGTCAGTGTGAAAGGATTTTTTCCTTATATCTAATTAGAATTTCCCTTCAGGCATCTTGTGTCTGTTGCCTCTCACCCTAGCACTGTGTACCTCCAGATAATTCTGGAGGATCTGGCTTTACCTTCCAACTAAGTAGTGAATTGTGGCAATAAGATCCCACGTTAGATTACTTTTATTTTAAGAATAGAATTAAGCCAGTTTTCTCAGCATCTTCTGGCACATTGGGTTCTCCAGTACTCTAGATGTCTTGCTGACCCTTTGCTGATTTTGCAGGGCTGGTTATCCATTCTGTATGACAGTATTTTCTTTACACTTGGAATCTCAAAATTACAGCACAGATTTGAAAATGTAGTCCCACAGATAGAGAATGGAGGGCAATAACCACTTGTGTTAGCTTACTGACCACAATCTCTATTACTGTGCCTAGCTTGGTATGCTTTAGGTCACCTTTGTAACAAGGACATATTGCTGTTGTGCTTCTTTGTTTCCAGAGAGTCCTGTTGCACAGGTTGATCTATTCTAAATGCAAGAAGTTGGCATTTTCCTTTATTAAGCTTCATTCATGCTGTGCATGAATGCCTGCAGCAGGGGAATCTCACAGGAGGGATGAGAAGTTGGTGTGCAGTCCCAGAGCTGTGATCTCATTGGAATCACCAAGTGGTAAAGGATGGGTTATGTAATTCGAGGGCTGCTTTGGATGTGCACATGGTGCTGAGAGGATCAGGATGGGAAGGAAGAGGAGATGTGCTTTGTCCAGTGGGGAGACTGGAGCTGTGTCTCAGCAAAGACAAGGAGCCATTAGGGAACTTCAGAGCAAGGACCAGATCACAAGTGTGGCATTTTGATGGGCATCTGCTATAGACAACCTGATGAAGAAGGAAAAGTAGATCAAGCCTCTTTCTGGAGAACTAGATCAAGTGCCAGTACCACAAGCATTATTCTCCAGTGTGCACTTGAACATCTTTGCAAAGACAAAGGGTGTCTTGTGAGCATCCTGATACAGGCAATGAGGAAGCTGGGACCAGGGAGGATGATCCAGCAGACCTGCTAGTGCCCAGTGAGGAAGGCATGGTCAGACTTGTGGAGTCTGGTGGGAGCAGAACCATGGAGTTCTGTGTGTTTGAGGTTCTGCTAACTGAGCCTGCTTGAATTGTGTGACAGACACACTGGGAAAACAGATGCTAAGGTGCTGTAGGTTGGTACTGAGAGTTTGCACTGGGAGCTGATGATACTGTAGGTGTGTGCTGGAGATTGGCATAGAGTGTGGTCTGCTAGAATCTTGATTGCCACTATTTTTTTAGTAAACTTGTTTTGTGGGGTGGGTTTTTTTATGTTTTTTTTTTTTTTTTTTAACTTTGTTTTGTTTTTACTAAAAGATATAAAAATATCAGATAAATAAGGACAGAGGTATTTTGGGAAGGTTGGCCCCAAATAATGAACAGTGAAACGTTCTCACAAATTGCTTTGGAACTCCATTATTTATACAGAGGGGAGAAGGAATCCTTTCCCCACCCAAACCATTAAGGAAATACCCCTGTATTTGCTTCAAGATGGATGATCAAGAAACACCTATTGCATTTTGTTAATTCTTCCTGGACAAAAAAGGGACAGAATTTACAGGATTTAAATTTTTTTTTCAAGAAAAACCAGTATTAGAGAGACAGCATAACAAATAGAAGCAACTTACAGGGAGAATGATTAAAATTTAGTGTCTAAAAGTAGCAGTAAGGGCATTTTTATTCCTTTGACTCTTATTTTATACTTAATATCTGATAGTTTTGAAATAAACTGCTTCTTTACCCAGTGATCTGAAAAAAAAAAATTGACTTGGCAAAAGTGGGCTGATAAAATCTTGTAGTGTCATCTTTACAATGCCAGAATCACAGATTGTTTTCCACTGTAAAATGAAGGGCAAAGATGAAACGAATTAATGTTGCTTCTAATGATGTACATTATAGTCATTGCAAAATATAGTAATTGCAATTTTTATGGTATTTGGCTTTCAAACAATAATTTAATTCATGTGAAGAATCTACTATGAACTCATGTAAAATATTTCTTTTGATATTCAGGCCTTAGCAGAGGGAATTTCTATGAACTGCCAAAGCAAGACTTGCATTAGAGTGCACAGAGTTTTAAGTATCTTCTATCATGTAATTGTAGAAAAAAAATAAAAAATCTCTTATTGCAGGGCTTGGTATTTCTTCTGGAATGCACTGATGAGGAATTGTTTGGAGAACAGTGAAACGAAACAGAAAACAAAGCAATAAATATATATGGGGTAACAAAAGTTTGGTTTCTGACAGTAAGAGTGCCTAGTCCTTTTCTCCTTGCTGGCATTTATGAAACAAACATAAAAATTACAGAATAATAACAAAAGTACTCTGGTAGAGAAACTCCAATAGAATGGCACTGGGAATTATTAAATTTTCTGTCATTTTCCAAAACGTATGTAATTTACTGGGAAAGAAGTAAACAGACTTCTCTACAGCCCAGAAATTATGATTCATGGTAGTGGCAAGGCTAAGTTGTAATACAGTCTAAAAAGAGAAGACAGCACCAGGTGTGTTTGAATAAATAGATTCCAGGTGGTATAATCTCCAAATATTGGATGCCACATGGAGGATAAATTTTTCATGAACTGCATCCCAGTATACAAGATAAGAGATGAAACATTTGCACCAAGGTTAAAAATACTCAAAAATAAGTGAAATGTCAAGTATATTTCTAGCTGTTATTTCAGTTAGCAAAAGCCATTTCAAAATCTCTTGACAAACATAAAGGAAAACATGTGTGTATGAATTTTGAATAGGTCCCCTCTTCCCCGATTCCAATTTAAAATCCTGAGAACTGCTGGCTGTGAAAAGATTTCAATAGCACATGCACTGTGGGTCACAGTTCAGCTGGAATCCTGAGATTAATGCAAAAAAAACCCAAAGACACTGCTAGCTACAAAGCCCACAAGTGTCATCACTGGTTTGTCATAACATATGCACATTTTTGATTACAAAGTGCACATATTGCATTCAATAGGCATTTTTATTGATTTTGTTCCCCCCTGATCTGGAAATGACTATGTACACAGTGTCTTTTCAGAGGGACAATTTGCATCGAATGAATAGTTTTGAATGTCTGGAAATTCTTTTTTTCTTTTCTGTAAATTTGGACTTAGATTCTGTTTGAAGCTGGCAATAACCCTACCAAGTGAAAGCTAGAGTGGGATCATATTCCATTCTCTCAGTCTTCTTGCTAAGCCATATGGACTTTGGGTTCCCTATAGCTCTGAAAAGTGTCTTTCTGTCATCACTCTGGTTTCATTTGTAGAAATCTATTTTGCACTTATTTCAATAAATCCCAGAAGGATGTGTTGAGATTTTTTTTTTTTAGTTCTTCAGTGCAAAGCATCTCAAGAATGGACTGGTCATTCCGGCAGTCTCTTATCATTCCTGGTGATAGCAACAGTTGCAAAGCACCAGAGAGAAAGCAGAACACAGGATCTCCCCTGCTCCTTTAAGTAAATGACAACATGTAAATGTTGCTTTGGTGGCACAAAAGTAACCACAGTGCTGTGTGCTGTGCTGGCATCCCTGCAGGAAAATGTTTGGGAAAGCAGTAGGGAGCTGAGGAAGGTGTGGGAGCATCTGGCTGGAGACAGGCTCTGGGAAGGAGCTGCCTTGGAGGGCTGTGGCTAAGAAAGAGCTGCAGGAAAACCTGGAGGAGCAAAGAACATCTGAGAAAAAGGCCAGAAAGCAAAGTGGGGGAGAGTAAAGCAGGAAGAAGAATGAAGCGTTTGAGGGAAACCTTTGTGTACATGACCCCGACATCCAAGTGTTTGCCTGTGTTCTTTTCATGCCCCAAACCTCGCTTGCCTTTCCACATTAATTAGCAGTAAATTAAACTGAGTAGAAAGTCCCCAGTTTGAGATTATTGTTTGTTGCATGTACACATAAGGCTGAAAAAGGAGACTGTCTACAGAGCACTAAAATAAACCAACAGTGACTGAAAACCTGAGGAGCTTAATTTCTAAAACTAAGCCTGTTTTCTTAGACCATCTGTATTTTAGCTTTTCAGCCCGGGCAAGCAAATATTTGCAACCAACCATATTTCTGGTGAAGTATTAGATTGTTTCTCCTCCCTGCCTCATACAGGGATAAATACTCTCATATAATTGGCTTTTCATGTGAAGGATACCCAGGAGGTAGTGCTTACATTTGCCCCATGAGATTTAATATAGTCCTAAGCATTTTCTTAGTTTTAAAATAATTAGAAATTATGAAAAAACACTTCCAAAAGCACATGTAAATGTTTTTGCTACATTTTCACTGTCAATATGCATTTAAATAAAACACACTTCCCCCATATACACCCACCTACAGAACCTACAGGAACACCCTTAAGAATTCTCACTCTCTGCATTGCAAATGTCCCTTCATCCTTAAATTTTAAATTTAGTGTTAGGACTGCTGGTTTTAATAGTGCCACTCAAATGCATGGTTATGATCACGTGCACTTAGAAGCTTGTTGCCCTTTCTTTGTGGAGTTTAATGGTCACAGATCATCTATGCAAATCAATTTTTTGGTAGAATTTTGAGGGGAGCAATCTGTTGCTGTGTCTTCAAATGTCAAAGGAAAGACATGCCCCATGCCTGCCACACCCTCAGCTTCTGGAAACAAGTTTGAAGATTTCACATTCTTCCTTCAATGTGATTGAAGATCTCTGAGATCAGCCACCAGGAATGATAAAACTTGGTGGTGACATTTTCTTTACTCCAGTGAGCATATTGTGTAGAGGTACCCTGTGAATGCACTTAGGGAATCCAAGTATCACTGTATTCATCTCAAAAAAAAAAAAAAAAAAAAGGAAAAGAGGAAAACAAAACCAAAAAAACCCTAAAACCACCAAAAAAACCCTACAAAGCCAAAAAATAAAAAAAACAAAAACATGAACATCAAGGAATAGTTCGAGTTGGAAGGGACCTTAAAGATGATTTAGTAAGGATGATGTTTCAAAGGTAAAGAGGAGCACATAGGTAGAATCAAACAGTTTAGAGTCATCAAGATAAAATACTATTCTGCTTGTATTCTAGGGCAGTGTTAATTTTCCTAACAGATAGTTGGATAGAATAAAAATACTAAAACAGTGCAATTATTTTCTCTCCCTTAAGCTATTTCCTATTGCTTTTAAACAAAAACTATAAGAAATATCTCTTATTTCCAACTCTGTGCTTTCTATGAAAAATTCATACCTATTGCTTCTAAATTTCATTTCCTCTATGTAATTGCACACAAACTACCAATTTGCCACAAATTTTCTTTGTGCTTTTACTGTAGGACATAGAATACGAGTTTGAAGCAGTGAAAATCTTGCTGCCTCCTATGCTGTCACTGCTGTTTTTACTACCAGCTTCCCTGACATTTTTCAGTAACAATCTTCTGTGTGATGCTGGGAGTGACAGAAACTCTAGTGAGCAAAAGTCAACAGAAATCCTTGGGCTGTGTGGAGGGAGTGGAAAGTTCAAAGATTCCAGCAGTGAAAAACGTGGGATTTTGGTATTTCTTTCACTGAACATCATCTCCACTGTTTTTTATGCTGTCCCCTCTAATCAGTGCTGTTCTTGTGCTGTTCAGCCTGGAAATCTAAGCCCTGTGCAAGATGGAATGTTGTGTATAAACTCAAAGGGTGTGCAGTGTAACTGGAATGGGGTAAAATATAGGCCATGAGATTCCAAGCTGAAGTCCAGGAGATGCTCTCCAAGGAGAAGTCTGGCCAGCCTGCCAAGAGGCATGCTAAATGGGAATGCATTATAGACTGTGATTTAGAGGTGCAAATTATATTTTAAACTTAGCAGATAGTGCAAAGAATATCTAGAAATAGACTATCTGTTATTGGTAAAGATCTTTTCTCTCTTAAGTGTTTGATAAAATTGTTTTTAAAAAATCATTTCTATCATAGATCCTGAAATATATCTAAAAGAAAATTAGAAAAATATTATTTTTCCCACTAAATATGCAAGTATATCATAATTTGGTATTGATGATTGGTTTGCCTTCTTTATATTCCATTGTTATTATTCCCAATGGAGCTATTCTATTCTATTGTCTGAAAGTTATTTTTCTATTTTCTATTTTTTAAATGCAGCTTCGCAGAGAGTTAAATTCTTATTTTAGCCACTGTGGAAAATACAGCAATAACATGAGCATTTTCTTACTGCTTCCTTTTGAGTTAAATGGTACATATATCATAAATTTACCAAGCTAAAGGGACTCTGCTTAGCTGCACCTTATAGGCCTTGTACTGCTAGTAACTAGGGGGGATTTTCCTTGGACATAATTTTGTAGAGAAAAGGGATCTGAGATCTATTTGTACATTGACCCTAAAATTTCTGCAGGAGTGATTCTTTATTTTGCTCAAGGTTTAGTTTTTCCTTTAGGGAAAAAGCCTCAGTCACATGGTAGCATATCAGGTAAAACAGAAATTGCAATCAGGGATTCATTGGATATTGTATATATCACAAATGTGCCATTTGGGAGGGGTGCAGCAATCCAGCTGAAATGGGCAGCAAGTGGTAGGAATTTGGCTGCTGTGTCATTTCCTGCTGCTTAATCTGTTCATTTTAGTGTCAAAAGGAATTACCAGCTAGACCAATCACCTGAGTGACATTAAGAAAATCTGTTCTTTTCATTGCTCTGCCTGATGATTTAACAGGTGAATTGTGGCAAATAATTTTGCACTGACTAGAGTAAGCATTAGGGTCCTTGGAGGGTCAAGTTTTCCTTCTTTGACTGAATGTGTAACACTGCTTTCAGAACCCTCCAAATGGCCTAACACCTCCCTCATTTACCTCTTGCAATAAAGTGTATTTGACACAAAATGCAATCTCTGCTCCTCTCTCAAAGGACTCGCTGGAGGTGCAATGGAATACAGGCCTATCATCCTGAATTACCCCGTTTGGGAAGAAGGTGATAATGTCTATAAGTGCCTTCAATAATCTACTTCACTCTTCCTGGGAAAAGCATTTCCAGCTTCTCTTCTGGAAGAGAGCAGGAGCAGTTAGGGCTTGAAATACCTATAGAAGCAAAATACCTTCTGATCTCTTTAGTTTTACTGAATCTGCAGAACTAGACAGCAGCTCAAGTTTGCCTTGACTTTAGGACTTCGTTTACATTTGAAATAATTGTAGAAGATGGGACTACAAAGAAAGATGTTGATGAGAAAATTCAAGACAAAGGTTTTGCTTGGTCTAATTGCTTAATTTTAGATAATTTTTGGTGGTATAATAGCATGTGGCATATAGTACTATAGTAATTAAAAAAATAATCTTATCTCTAGTTTACCCAACAAATGAAACATTAGTAAAAATGATTAACACACATATTGAACATCTAGCTTAAATACATAACAAAGCTTTTTTTGACTCTGCTCTAAATCTAACTCACATTTACTGCTTCATGATATCTGGCCTTGGTCAAATCACTGAGCCTCCTTACTCCATTTTTCCATGTATCTTACTGCTTAAGGATGTGAATTTTCATACATTAGCCCAGACAATCACTGCCAGTGATAATTTCTGAGGCTGTTTGTTGTTTCACTTAGACAAGCACGTGAGAAATTATATACTTACAGTTTTGTAGAGTCACATGCAATTCAACAGAAAATTGAGTTAGCTAGTCAGCACAGATGTAATATATTTATGAAGCCATGATTTCATGTACTTGATATTCTCAGTTGCCAAGCTGTGTTCAGAAGCCTAGATAGGACATATCCTGCTTCAGAATTTTGATATAGGAGAGGGCTGTGGAGAAATTGATGTGGTTCCACTTCTTGGAGGAAGAAGAGATTTAGAGAGATAACAGGTTTTAAGCCATGAATTTCAAACAAAAATACAGCAATTTTGATAAATACTTCACCAGAAAAATTTAAATTTTTGGTCTCTGTGAGTATTTGAAAAAGATAATTTGCACTAAAAAGTCCTTTCTGTCTGAGATTATATAAAAGGTTACAGCACAGATGCCATGGATCTCTTTTTAAACTCTTGAGAGTCCTCTAAGTATGAGCTATTATCTTCAATCTCTTTATTTATTAAATCATATATTGAAATAAAATGTAGGTTGCTATATTTACTAATTGTCACTTTCCTTTTGAAAAAATACTTATGTTCATTAAATGTTCAATCCTTATATATGTGTTTAATTATACTGGGATTGCTATTTTTAGTTATGTTTAAGGTCTTTGTGTCTATAATAAAACCTAATCTAATAAACTTTTCCAGTATTGTTAATAATACCCTTTTAAATATTTCTTATCTTTTTGTGTCTCTGTAACAATTTCTGATCTCCCTTTCATAAGTGTGTGCCATCCTTAGTAGAATTTCGACTGTGTCCATTGTAGTATCTCATATTGTATCTTTTCTTTATCAAAAGTGAAAATTGTCAAGAAATTCTGATAGTTATCACTGTCTCTTTTAAAGGGGCATTATGTTCTCCGTGGAGTCTAGCTCAGAGATGGAAAAGAAATCTTCAATTTTTCTGCTATTCTTAGAAAGTTTTCTTCTTAAGAAGTATGACAGGAGGAAGTTTTGCAACTAAGGTTTTGAAACATATTAAGATGTTATCAGTTATGATGCCATGATACACATATATGTTATCCACCAAAAATTAGTAAATAATACCATTCAGAAAGACTTGTAAAAACAAAAGTTTAAAATGGGTAAAATATGCATGGTAAAAAAATCAATGCATGGAAATGTAGTACAATGTGCTTAACTTGCTCTATGAAACTTGCTACTTTTCAAGTGTATTTAGTTTCAAAAACAAAACAGAGGATAGTAGTGGATAAAAGTAGCTACTTCTTGCTAAAAATAGGTGTCATTATATCTTCATTCAAAATACAGTGAAAGAAAATCAGGTTTTACCTTTCTGAGAGTACCTTGGTAGGACAGCCCATCAGCAAGAGCCTGACTGTACCTGCCAGAGACGCAGGACATTGTCACAGTGCCTAGGGGGGCCCTCTTTTCCACAGCTGGCATTCAGTCACGAGTGACAGTGTGTTTGGTGACAAACACGGCCCGATGTGCTGCATCTGCCACTCCTGTTCTCATGCTTTTCCGTGGGAATGGGTGTGTTAAGGAAAGAGGATGAAAATACCCTCTGGTTAGATGTTTTCATGGATAGAAGATATTTTCTGTGATAGAAGCTGATAATTTCCTATTGAATGTATCCCATAAATGAAAGCAACCCATTACTTTAAATAGAACACGAATCTGCTTAGAAAATACAAATAATCATAAGAGAATGATACCAAGAGATAGCACCTCTTGTGCCTTCCTGCTGAAAGCGTTTGCTTTGCAGTAATGTTTAAAGGTTGCTCAACAGGAACGCTGTTAACAATGATAAAGTATGTGGCCTATGGCCTATTATCAGAACTAACCATAGCACAAAGAGAGCTCCTGCTTCCCCTGAAGGGTCTTGCAAGCTGAACTACTTGCTATTCTTCTATGTTTCAGTGAATGTGCTAAACAATAGTGTACACTAGGGAAAATAAATGCCATCTCCTTCACGGTCTCAGTGGCTAATCTGATAGAAATTCAAGATAAGAACCATTGTATTGGGCTTGAGTGGGAAAGTTTTGAGATTGCAGAGTACAGGGACAGCTTCAGTAAGAAGCTTTAGAGCCACTGACCAAAGCAGAGCCCATCAGCAATAGTAGCAGTACCCCTGTGATAACTTATTCAAAAACAGGGGGAGAAATCCCTGTTGCAGAGCAGCAGCCAGAGTGAGAATATGTGATAAAAACAGCGCTGCAGACAGCAAGGTCCGTGCAGAAGGAGGAGCAGGAGGTGCTGCAGGGCAGAGATTGTCCCGCAGCCTGCAGCACAGCCCGTGTTGGCCAGGCTGTGCCCCTGCAGCCCATGGAGGTCCTTGGTGGGGCAAATATTTACTGTCAGCACATGGAGGAGCCCATGCTAGAGCAGGTGGATGTCCAAAGGAGGCTGCTACACCCTGGGAAGCCCGGGCTTGTGGGAGACTGGAGCAGGCTCCTGCAGGATTTGTGGCTCCACAGGGAGCTCAGGCTGGTCCTGAAGGGCTGCATGCTGTGGATGAAGCCACGTTAGAGCAGTTAATGAATTGCAGGCTGTGGGAAGGAGACGTGTTGGAGAAGTTCATGCAGAATTGTCTCCTGTGGGATGCTGAAGCAGGGGAGGGCTGTGGGGAGTGCTCCCCCTGAGGAGGGAGGATCAGGGGAGACGTGATGAACTGGCTGTAATCCCCCTTCTCTGTGCCATTGTCATGGGAGGCTGGAGAGAAAATTGTGGGAGTGATACTGAGCCTAGGAGCAAGGAGAGAATGAGAGGAAGGTGTTTGAAGGTTTAGGGTTTTTTGTCATTATCCTGCCGGGACTTAATTGGAAATAAATTATTTCCCTGAGTTGAGTGTGTCTTTCCTGCCATGGTAATTGTGAGTGATCTCCCTTGTCCTTAGCTGGACCCATGAGTCTGTTGTTATATTTACTGTGCCCTGCCCAGATGAGCAGGAGAGGGTGATAGAAAAGCTTGCTGGGCACCTGTCATGCAGTCAAGGTCACCCCACTACTGTCATTTCGAGTTGACAAATAGGTAAAGAAGATGAGACCACCTTGATGCCGATGTTTACCTACTGTGGTACGTAGGTGTGAATTCTCAAGGTTGCTTTAAAGAATTATTGGGTTGTAGTTATTTCACTCATGCATCCTAACTCATCTCACTAAAGGAAACCTTGGTGATGAAGGATGACCCCTCAGAACAAATCATAGCTAGGAGGCTAGACCAAACACCCAAATGTGAGTTTGCACAAGTTGCTACTCTAAACTGCAGTTGAAATACTTCAGGGACTCGTAGCTGACAACCTAATGCTCAAGAAAGACAATGAGTGAAAAGGTGGATAATTGTAAGGAAAACATCTGACAGATTAATTTGGTTAGAATTCTAATTGCAGTTATTTGGAAAGATTGCTTTTATTTTGCTTTGCAAGGGACCACTTCTAGGAGCAAGTGCAGGAGGCAGCTCAGTAAAAGAATGCCTATTTTGATCTGTGACACTGACAACACCATGTATTTTACTGAGAAAAATAACTATACTAGCTGTGTAACACAGCAATTGTTAGCTTTGGTGAAGGGTGATTTTGGATTGGGATTTGATTTAGATTTTTACAGCCAATATGAATATTATCTTCTGGATATGTTTGTAGATCTGGACTTCCCTAAAATAACCCAATATGCATATATGAATTTACATAACTCCTTACCTCCCTGTTCTAAAACAGATCAAATAATTCAGAGTCTGGACTAGTATCTTTGTTTAGCATAGTAAATTGTGCTATCCCTTGAGGGATTGAGTGTGAACATCCCTATCGTGTGTTTTGCTACACAGTGTTATGGTGCTCTTGGAGTGGGAGAAACCTTTGAAATGGTGCTGGTTTTGCTCTATGTTACATTTTGTCCTTTGTAAAGCGTTATTCTGAGATAGACTCGTGAAAATCCAGCTGTTTCATGGGACAGAAACTTCTGCAGGGATGGTTCAGTGCTTTCAATAGGTTTCCACTACTTTTGAAAGGCAGTGTTACTGCTCTTCATTACTGGGGATGCATCACTGTTTTTCATTACTTGTAGAAGAAGCTGTGTTTCTTTCCTCTTGTAATGCTGTCAAATACTTAGCAGGGATATTACTGAAAATAAATCCATGGCAATAGTGCACTAATGCAAGTGCTTCTCTTTCATGAGAAATGGAGAACAGCAATGTTAGCAGGGAAGGATAAAGGCAGCCACACCTCATACATATCTCATTGGATTTTGTACACAAGCTCTGCATTTAATGCTCATTTGTTGTTATAATTGGATTAAGTAAATCTAAAGATGAAATAAAGTTGAAATCCGGTGAGAAATCCTGAATTTCTTACACGGTTTTCAGAGAGTGAAGAAGTGAAAACATTACTTTAAAAGCCTATTTTTTCTTCCAAGAGATAAGGTTGTTAAAAGAAATGTCTACTTTTCAGAATTAATAGTATAATTTCATCAAAAATGAGGTGCTTTTTGTAAGAGAGAGGAAAAAAATCTGCACTGTTGATGAGTCCAAATTTCACCTTCTGTCTGAGACTGCTCAAAATGATAGACAGTCAAACAAAAATGACCACATAAAGAAGTTTTGAAACATTGGAAAATGATGTACAAAATGTGCAGAAGGATACGAGAAGGTCCTCCAGCCCATCTTTGGGCATGTCTATGTCCTTGTCCTCTAGAAGACAGCACCTGCAGTGTACACTTCCTGAAACATAATCAAACTGAATTTTAGTGATCCAGAGTAAGGTATGTGTTCTAATAATGCTCGCTTGTAGAAATTACCCTAAGCTGTGTTTATATATTATATTTTATATAATATATATATATATATATATATATACATATTTTTTTTTTCTTATAGCTACCCAGAATGCTTAATGGAGAATGGAGAAGTTTAATCTCTTTGCAGTGGTCTTTTTCATCCCTCAGTCATGTCTTCTCTAAACTGAATAACAGCTATTTCTTTTGCTTTCACAGAGTACAGATTCTAGATCACTGCTCGCTGTCTAGAAGTGTGACGTGCCATTATGGAAATAATTTTGAGTTGAAACTTTTCCAGGGCAGAGTAGACTAAAAATACAATTTCCTTTGTCTCACAGACAATTTCTAGTCTACACTTTAAGTTTTCATAATTACTTTTTTCATTAAGCCTGCTTATTCTGACTTGAGGTCACTTTCTGACATGCAATATTCCATTTTCCATTGATCTTTACAGGTCAGTAAGTTCAGTTGCAATTATTTAACCATAAGGAAATACGGGGGGTTTTTTTTGTCTGTTAGTACATCTGGATAAGATTAGGTTTTATGCTCAGAAATGTGATGGAAGTCTCAACAGTTCTTCTACGTGTGAGATTTTCAAATGAAGTATTTCAGTTACCAGGAGGTGTTTTGCTTGAAGTGGCACCCTGACTGCTGCTGTGAGTGCTGGCTCTGGGCTGAGCCTTGCTGTGCAGTCTGCTAAGGCACGCTGTCTTACAGCTCTTCACTTGAAACACCTTCACTCCCTGACTTAGGAATGGTTTTCCTTGAACCTGCTGAGAGTATCAACCTGCCCATGGCTTTTCATAACATGTCTTTTTTTGCTTGTCTTGATCTCATCTGTGTCTTTCATGTAGCGTGTCAGTAAATGGATGTGAAGTTCAAACTCTTTCTTTGAAACCCCTTACCTTTTAGTCTCCTCAGGTAACACTCAGAATAAACTAAGGCCTGTTGGAATTAAACTTATTAGCCTTCTATATTAGAAATATTAGTTTTTGCTTTACTCTTTATGCTTGTGGACTCTCATATACGTGATTCAGGTCCCCTGCATATCAACTATAAGGAACAGAAGATATCAGTTTTCAGATAAGGTTGCTCATTCATTTTGCTTTGTCTGTGTTTGTGAATGGATTATTTTCCCAATGAGACATTTTAAGGATTTATCAACTATGAGTTAAATTTGGTAAATGAAATGAATTTTGAGAATTTATTTCTTTTATCATTTTCAAAGTTGGAACGTGAGTTTTACAACATTTTACAGTTTTTTATTCATTGGTAGTTATTTCCTGGAATAGAAAGACTACAAAATGTGGTAGTTGGGTCTGCCTCCATTTAGATAAAATTAATATTCATTTAGTGGTTTGTGTTTTTTTCATGTTAGTTATTTTGTCAGTTCAAGTAGCTCCATCCACACGGATTAATACCTAAAAACATCACTGAATCATGTCTATGACTTTTATGTTTTTTTACACACACATTGATGTAAGAGGCATTATGTGTTTACAAGTTGTGAAAGTCCAGATGGTTTTGATGCTAAGGACCCTAAGTACCCATATGTGGCTAAATAAAAAAAAAAAAGTGTGTTGATTTTCAAGCTTTTACACAACAAACATTCCTACTGACTAGAGGAAAAGACCAAGGTACCAACCAGAACTTCTAGAATACCTGCTGCCTTTGTTTGTTTACTGTTTGTAGTGTTTAACTGTGCATCCATAAAGAAAAAGAGGAAAAAAAATTATCATAGTACTAGGATTGACATCTTTTCCTTTTTCACTTCTCAAGTTCCACAGAATTGTATTCAATTTTTTAAAATGGCAAGAGAACAAAAATAGCTTGCTGTTCTGTTAGAGAAACTTTAATTATAGTGCTTGCAGGTGGGAAGAGAGGCAGTAGGTCATGTCTTTATTAAAACATATCTAATTAAGTAATGTGGATAAAGCTTTCCCTTCTTACAATATATCTCATTTTTGATAAAATTCTGACAGCTGATTGGGCTAGAGTTAAAGAGTAAGTTTCGGGTCAACCAGTGCACTCAGATGTTGCTCTCCCATTGAAGCTACACTCAGCCAAGGCAACAGGAGTCAGTTTTAATGAGGCTGGAGCTGCCTCTGGAGGAGAAAGATCATAAATAAGTCATACAAGAAGAAGGAGACATAAAGGGACGTACAGAGGATCTAAAGCAGTTTTGGCAAGCAAAGAAAGGTGATTTCCTACTGATGGCGCTCACAAGTCCTTCAAAATGAAAGTAACAGATGGCAGGGGCATTTTCACTAGGTTGGGATGACATTTCTTTAGAAGCTGATTATTGTCAAGGATATTCCTCTGATAAAGAATCAGAGATGGGCTTTTCTAATTTTTGGTTGATATCTCCTATTTATCCTCATGCACGGCAGACTGCTTTGAACGGTGTCAAGGTTTGTCCCATCCCCTAACTGAGAGATCCATTTTGTGTTTGCAGCCACATGAGCAAATCATGATGTCAAAGCTGTGAATCTTGATGAAAAATCTGAAGCCTGATTTAATGGTAATTAAAAATAAACCTTGAAAGAAAATATATTTGGAGAAGGGGCTGATATTTCTATGATTTCTTTCCTACTTCATATTCTGGAGTGTGTTGCCAAATGCTAGGAAATTTATCCTCATAATGAAGTTATGATTTAATAAAATACTGTTACATCTGTTTACTTAGAAATAACTGAGGCAAAACTTGAGGAGACAGGCCTTAACAGCTGTATATTTATTTTCTTTTATTATTTATGATAATTTATTATTTATTAAATTTAACTACAAGCTTCTCAGACCTTTTGAAAACCCAATTGTGTATTTAGAGTACATATATTGAGCAGCTCTACTATATTAATGTTGATCTGTAATGTTCAACCATCCAAACCCAGCAAAACTCTTGAGGAAGCAAATTACAGTTTAGTATGGACAGAATTTGAGGAAACTGAGGCCCCCTATAATTAAGTTACTTGGCTAAGGTTGCATGAGTAGTCTGAAATAGAGTTGTGGAGGAGTTTTATGACTGGACCACAAGAACAAGACCATCCTTTCTCCTTGTAAGTAATGGATCTGAGTAGAAATATATCTGTCTTCTTGGTGGTTTTAGATAAGAAAATGGAGTTGTCACAAATACACTTACTGACTTTTTTCAAAAAGCTCAGAAAGTATAAATCTTGATATTATTTTTCTGTATGAGCTGTCGTTCTAAAAGCTATGCCAGTTATAGTTTTTTTAGCCAATTTATTTGTTTGATACATCATAAATCAAATAACTTGCTAGTTTTATTCACTCTAGGCAGAAATACTTGTGTTATTCTCAACTTTGCCAGTACAGCTAATTCTTGCAGTTCTGCAAACTTTAACTACTGTGGGTGGTTCCAGCTAAGTCAATTAGTTTAATGAAGCTTACTTAGAGTAATAGGAATTAAGTCAGTGTTGAAAAATAAGCTACTATAAACTATGTTCTTTGTGATAATTTATGCAAAAAACCACTGTTGATTCTAGGATACAATGGCAAAATATTCCAGTAATTTAACATGTCAGAACATATATTAAACTGTTTCAAGAACTCCTTCCTGGCATAAGATAACATTTTCTTCTTGAGATGTTATTTGAGTATGTAGAATGTTACAGTCTGTGCTCAGCTGAATTAGCACAATTGAGCATTCTCACCATTTAAAGCATTTAAAACCCTGAATCGGGTCCTAAAACCTCCAGTCCCTTATTTTCTGAATTTAAGTATTTGGATAGTAGAACATTTGTTTGGTTTTGTAGGGGATATTCTTTGTGAGGATTTGGTGGGTTTTGTTTTCTTTCAAATTTTTATGCATGCAGCATTAAAACTTGGTTACTGAGAAAAGCATAAAAAATTACGATTTTGCTAAACAGATTAATTCTTGGAGTAGTGTTTTAAAGAGAAACCCAGCATAACAAAATATGCTAAAACAATAGGACTTGTCAGCACTACTAATGATGTAGAGCTCTTTTCAAATAATCTGCCTTCTCCAAAATGATTGGTGAATTTGGTCATTATATCTAATTAATTTTAATGAAAGACAGATGATATATTAGCATTTGTGTGTCTTTCTGTGCCAGTGTTAATTTTAGGAAAGCAATCTCAAAGCAATTTTCTAATAAAACTTGTATAGAGTGAAAGCACAATCAAGAATGGCATGAACCAGTTTCTTCAGGGCTCAGGGCTCCAAGGCTGCAGACCTCCCAAAGAAAATGGAATATTTCCTGTCCATACTGCTCTTCTGTTTTACTTAAAATGTATTACAATGTCTTGACTTTTCTTCTGGCTGCCAACACGCCCACAGAGATGAACCCCTTCCTTTTCTAAGAGAAATACACCCATCAAGAAACCCCAGGACACATGACTGTATTCATTTATCCGGATTGTGATGTTTTTGCCTGTTAGCTGTGCTTCAGTGTTGGGATCAGTGAGTATGAAGCTGTATATTTCTGAATTTTCCCCTAACTAGCAAAGAGTCATTTGATGATCGTTTCCTCTCTACTCTGAAAAGTTTTCTTGACAACTGAACAGTGACTTTTAATTGTTTTACAGGAAACCAGCATGCTTACTGGAAGAAAGTAAACTTCCCCAGACTTTTCAGACCTTTTCCCCTATTTATTTTTCAATGCCTAATTATTTTATAGTTTCGTAAATGTACTAATTTAACATTGAAATAAAAAAATCAAGAGAAGAGCATAGAAACAGGAAGAGTAAAGTACCCGCTAGTTCTTACTTCTGTTCTGGTCAGGACCATATTTTGAATATTCCTCAACTACTTCTTCAGAGTCTTATTCACAAAAACAAAACCCACTGATTAATCTAACTGAGAGTCTTCTATATACTTTTGAAGTTTCCTATTGATTGAATCTTATTTTTACTTGATTATTAAATGTATAAATCTATAATTATTCCAAACGGAAAAATAAAACTTTTTTTTATTTGACATATTGAACATCTACTAATAAAGAAGACTTATGTGCTCAAATGAAAATAACTAAAATACATACATTGGCCTGGTTTGACAACAAGTTTATAAGCTTATATTTCATTTTTTTGGTGATGGAATTCAATGTTTCAGTGGCTCCGAGTATCTAAAAAACAATTCAGTGAAAATCATATTGGAAAGGCTGGCATTTCAATAACAACCAATACCCTTATGACATCAGAAAAATGCAGATGTTTAGACAGTATGCCGGGTTCTGAGTGGATGTAGTGGTTTTTTGTAAGCCAGACTAGGTGGGTTTCTGAAGAGAGTTAATCTGCTCTCTGAAGCAGTTGCTGGAATAGAGCTGCCTTGGGTTCTGTTCCCTCAGGACTTTGCTATACAAAATTTATTCTGCTCAAGTGAAGCTGCCTTTGCAGCCCTCAGCATTTGAAGTTGCAGATAATGCAGTACTCTAACTGCAAACTGTGTGTTCTGCAAGGTTCTTATTCTTAGCATCAGTCAGGTGTGAAGATAGGCTTGTGACTTTTGGATCATATTTCTCCAGTAACTTATTAAAACTGACTCTCATGTTTTAGAGATGATTGTTAAGGTGAATAGTTCCGTTGAGATGAGTGGAGAAAACATCTTTTCCCTGAAGTATCTTTGCCATCTTTTCAGGCCATTATTTGCAGCACGACTTGATATAAAATTTGCATATGAAAAGTTGTTTTCAAAATTTTGAGGTCCAGCAATATTTTCTTGACTTCTTCCTATGCTTAAGTTAAAGATTCAGTCCTTCAAAAAGTCGTAAAATTTGGCTGAAATCAATCAAAAATGGCTTTCTGCATTTTTACTTCTTGTTCTCATGGAATTACTTTCAAAAGGTAACAAGTGCAACAAACATTTAAAGCTTGTCAGTCTGTTAATTTTTAAGTCAAAAGTAGAAATTGGTTTTCTTTTCTTCCAAATACTTAGAGCACTTGTAAGCTTGTGAGATCCTAAAGGGGAAAACTTAACAGAATATAAACCTGCTTTGTTTGCTATCAAGCAGCAAAGTATTTATCTTTTCATGTTGATAATTTTCTATCAAATTTGATTAAGTAAATCTCTCCTGGTCTTGAAAAATACACTATTGGTTTATTTAGCTCAATTGAAATGACCCTCACCCCCCAAATCTCTTTTATGCAGTGGAATTTTATAGTGTGGTATTCAACTGTTGGCACATTGACTGCACCCAATTGAGGATTGCTTTACATTTACTCATATTTTGATTCAATAGCATGTTGAGCTATGCAGATAATTTATTCACATAATTTAATTCTTTGTTTTGTAGCCAAACTGAGATGAAACATAAAATAAATGGGTTTGAGTTTTTCCAACAAGAAAATTTTTCATTTGTCGTGTTAGGTTTAATGGATGCATAAGAAATTGAGACATGCTTGATTTCAGAGGGGATTTTTTTGTGGTTTTGGTTTTTTTTTTGTTTTTTTTTTTTTTTGTTTTTTTTTCTTTTTCAAAAGCAGGGCAGTTTTTGAAATAAATTCTTAAATTTCATGAAGACTTGGAACAGAGCAAGAAGTAATGGTTGTGCTGATGACACATTTATTATCCTTTCAGAAAATGGTATTTAGAAAGCTCAGCTGACAGGTAAAATGGTGTGATTTAGCCTTTTATATCTTAGAGTGTTTTTAAATGGGTATTCCTCTTCTGAAAGCAGCACCCTTTGCCTTGCATGACATGGTACCTATCCAGGCTGATGGATAGTTAAGTTACTCTAAGACTTAATCACTGTAAATACGTTTTACAGATTAGTAATTTTGAATAATAAACTTAAATTATGAACTGTTACTAAATATACTTTAAAATAGTTTCAATTCAAACATAAAAAAATACTTTTGTTGTGATATCTTGTATATGACTAGCTATTTTTGTATTATTTGTAGCAATTTCAACATTAAATACTTCTAAGTAAGATTATACTTTAAATTAAACTTTTGGTTATCACTATTCAAAGATTTATATGAAGATCTTTACCTAGAGCTAGTTCCTTGTCATATATGTTCATGTATCCAGTATATGTATTTAAAAATAACTACTGCAGAGGATGAAGTGAAAGCATAATTCTTGGTTAAATATTAAGGTCTCAGGATTTTGCTTATACCTTAATTGTACACTGTGTAATGAGAAAAACACATACGTATTATGTTAACATTTTCTATTAGAAAAATTAAGGAGCCTTCTAAAGAGCTTTCTGAATCTGAAACAGAAAACAAATTTTCAGGATATATGCATTAGAAAAAGTAGACAAAGCCAAATATCTTGGTTTACTTAACAGCATTTTTGATATAGTAATAGAAAATACCCTTTTAAGGACAATCTAGACCAAGGTAGGAACAAGAATTAGATATACAGCAGAGCTTTCTGATCCTAAAATACATTCCAGCCTCTTTATGTGCAAACCACACAGGAGCAGGTGGTCATAGCTGCTGAGAGTCCCTCTCATTAGCATTGCTGCTTTTTAAAAGAATTCTCTCTCCGATCTGTACCTAAGGAATGAGTTTGTATAGAACTGAGGTAATTTGAGAAAATCTGTGAGAAAGTAAGATGAACACGTGAAACCAGTGCCCTTCTTTTACCTGACCCGCTCTGTCCTTCCTGGAAGGCTCAGTTCAGAGCTGGCCATGTCTTCACCCTGCAGCCTTGGGAGCTGTGGCTTTGGCCAGTGCTCGCCTTCTCTGTGTCTGCCAGCACAGGAGCTACAGTGTCCTGAACAGAGGTTTCTCCTCCAATTCTGGAAGGCACAAAGGGAAGGCAAAAAAAGTGTCAGCTTCTTGGTTTATTGCTGATGTAGAAATTCTTCATTTCATAAGAAACAAGGAAACATAAGCAATTCCCAAAAATGGCTATTTTGGATAGCTGTATTCTGTTATTCCTCTGGGCAGCAAAAATGTCCTTGTAGAGCACATTTCTTGAATGATGAAAAGGATATTCTTCAGTTTTGTGTCATTTCTTGTTTAGGAGCTTTTATAAACTATTTATAATGAGCTGTGAATTTGGCTGAGGTTGCATGGATTAATTTTAGTGTAAGTTGGAATGACAAATAATGGCAGGAAATCAGATTCATGATGTTCAAGTATACTCCACAAAGGCACACTTATGCACATTGAACAGATCACCTGCCAAAAGGGAACCTAATGCAGTTGACTATAGCTATACTATAAAATCTGTTTATGTACTGGTGGCATGCAGAAATCTGTAAAATCTTTGCAGAAAGCAGACTTGTTGCCTAAAAGTCTTTTCTGTAATGTAAGCACTTGGTGTCAACTGGTTCACAGGATCAAGTCTAAATGAAATGAAATGTGCAGTAATCCTGGCTATTAACAGCAAAAAAAGTTAAATACAAGTCAAAAACAAGTAGTCTAAGTCTAATTTCGTTTTAGGGATTCCTTCGTGGGCAGAAACTGTACTGTTCCATAAAATTCAAGTTTTAGTTTCTGGTCTATGTCTTTGAAGGTGGTTCACAGGCTTGCCCTGACTGTAGAACCAGAAGTTCTGGTACATAAGTCTCTCATATTGTAGGGGAAGGATCCATGTCTCCAATCCATGCCAAAGTTAATGTTGTGTAAGTACAAGACTAGCCAAGTATCTGAGGGTTTTGAGAGAATATTTTTAGTTGGCTAGACTATGTCAGGATTTCCTGATTACTGTTTGCTAACTGGCAGAGGATTTATTTCTGAGAATTCTGTTTGTGTTATTAAGGGCAGAAAGTAAGAGGAGATTCAGAAGAAAATTTGGACACTGGAAAGTGTTAGAGAGAATCCCTGGGGGTATATTTACTAGGCAGTGAATGCATATGAATTGCTGAAGTCTTCAATTCTATACAGACAGGTAATCTCTTAAAATTAGGTCTTATGCTCTGGAATGTGCATTAAAATATCTTTGGCATAAAAAGGAAAAATACCTGAGCATACTTAGTATACAGAGGCATATATTACTAAGTTAATATATATCTATTTTTTAATTCTGTTGGATTAGAACTGAAGTATCAAGGCCTGAGATTTTTGCCAGATTTGTCATTTGATTAATCTTCAATTTTCTGATTAGGTGAGAACCCAGGCATTTCCTGTGTCTGGGATTTCAAATTAATATTTGAGAGAGAAAGAAACTTAATTTGGGAAAATTTGAGTCATCTTGCTTGCTTTGTTGTATCTTTGTAATTTTTCACATAAGTGAATTCAATTTTCAGCTTTGAAAAAAAAACACAGAAATGCTTTGAGATAGGACCTTTTATTTCACTCTTTGTATGGTTTCTGGTAAATCAGAGAGTAATATGAATACTTTTGTAAAATAGTTCTTTGTATAATGAATTTCACCTCATTGTCTCAGTTATTTATAAAATGTGCATTCCTAATGATTGTTTTTAATCTAGGATTCCTTTTGTTTGGGGTTTAGATATGTTAAAAGGAAGTGCTGAAAATGAAAGACAGAAAAAATAATTTATCAAATGAATCATATGAGAGAACTCTGTGCAAAAATTCAGCAGTCCTCATTTGACTACTAATTGGAATATTTTCATGAAAGATTGTCTACCTTAATTATTCTAGTTTAGCAGAGAACAAATAAAAAGAAAACTTATGTAGCTGATTGTATTTGATCTGCTGCCATTAAAAGATCTACATTGAAATATAGTTCTTCATCTAAAAATACAGATTACAATGAAGTGAGAGAGAGCACGAAGAAAGTAAACATAATTAGAGGATAGTTTGGTATGGTTTAAAGATCTAAAATTGGCTAGAATTTTTACAGAGCTAATTTTCCCGCTAGAGAAATGGAAAAAATGCATTCATCTTGAGTCCTAAATATAATTGAAAATTGATTATAAGTAGAAAATAAAAAGTATACTATTGAATAAGAGTTATATGACAACAGAGAAATGTTACTTTTTTGACAAAACCAGCTGCATCTATAATACTTTCTTGGGAGTTTTTTGTTTATTTGTTTGTTTTACAAAATCAGAGCCTTTAGAAAAATACCTGTTACCTTATCTGAGGGGAAGATTTAATGATATGTTTCTTTGGGAGAATTAATTTTATAAAATCACTTTTTGAGATCCCCTTAAGTATCTCTCTTTTCTGGATTATAAAGTGAAACTGAATATTCATGTTTCAGTTGAGTTTCTGAATGAGGTGAAAGACAGGAACACAGTGAAATGATTCAAGTCTGAAGGTGTATGGCAGTGAGTTTCACAGAATCCTAGCATGGTTTGGGTTTGAAGGAACTTTTAAAGGTCTTCTGGTCCAACCTTGCTGTAATGAGCAGCTTCAGCTAGATCATGATGCTCAGAACCTCATCCAATCTGACCTTGAACAATTCCAGGCATGGGAATTTTTATGGCTTTTTTTGGCAGGGTCAGGAATCCAGAAATTCTCCCTACACTAGAACTTCTGTTTGTGGTCAGCACCAGGTTAAAGGCAATTTTTTAGGTTTCAGGTTGCATCTATCTTACCGACATAAAAGCTGGATATTGGAAGTACATGGACTTCAGAATTTGCAGATTAACTAAGTTATCTGCAGATGAAATATTTTACATTTTTTGACAGGAATTTCTGTATCCAAATACTTTCAGCTATGGAAACCCGGTACAAGAGAATTTTGGAAGCAGAACCAGACTGTTCTGCTTAATTGTTTGGATGTTTGGCCATGACAAAATAAAAGGTGGTGCTGCAGGCATATTGTGATGATAGAGAAAGAGCTGCAGTATTGCAAAACGCTTTTGGGTTTGGTTTGTTAGTTTAGCTTTAAAGGAAAAAGATTCATGCATCACTATATAATGAAATATATTTACAAGTAACAGAATTTAGTATTATAAAGGTTGGGAGGCGCCTCAGCTGTAGTGCCCATGAGATTGTGGACTTTGCTACAGGCCCAGGAGGAGGCAGGGAAACAAGTAAGGTTGCAGCCATGGACTTGAGGAGAGCTAACTTAAACTTCCCCAGGGATCTGCTTGGAAGAACCACATGGGAACAGCTTGTTCAGGGAAGAGGTGTCCAAGAGAGCTGGTTGATATTCAAGGATCACTTCCTCCAGGCTCAAGAGCAATGCATCCTAATAAGCAAGAAATTGGGCACAGGGGGAAAGACACCTGCATGGGTGAATAAAGAACCATTCCTCAGGTAGAAGCAGGAAATAAACAGGAGCTGGAAACACAGTGGGGTCAAATATCAGAGTTACTACTGCCTGGTAGAGTCCTGTGTAAATATAATTCAGTTTGACATTTGTCTCAGATTATTGTTGTAGTTTTTGTATTTGGGACTTGCAGTTTTGGAATTCCTCAGCTACTGTTGTGTCATTTGGAATAGTTTCTCCTTACCAAGCTGGAAAATAGCTGATTTCCTTGCCACTTACTTAAGTTAGATGGGAGAATGGCAGGTTGGTTGGCTTTTTTTATCAGGTATGAATAAAAGTGTCCAGGCACTTTATCCTCCTGTCCACACACAACACTTTAGTAGGAGAAGTAATTGTTCAGGGCCACTCTGGCTTAACCAGAGGAGGTGACAAAACACTGCTGTGGTAAGGCGAGACATGGCTAAAAGCAAATCTGCCAAAAATATAATTAAGGTAAATGGAAACCTATATTAATGAAACTCATTAAGAAGGTGATGCAGGAAGAGAACATGGTTTGAGAATAATTATTTGAAAGCAAAATCATCAAGGCTTATTCTGTGAAGTAAAAAACAGTTATGCATTCAATGACAGTTTGAAATTAAAAGAAAGTAAAAGATCGCAAATCAATAACAATAAAAAGTGCACTAAGCTAATGGATCCCTTGTTTCAAATTGAAAGTGACAGTTTTGAATTCTAGAGTAAATCTTTAGTGATGGCCCTTTTCATTACCACACAGCAGCCCTTGCCATTTTAGCTTCCATAGCTGTACTCACTCAGCTATGTGCTGCTTTGATCTATGACTCTATTTGCCGAGCCTTTCAGGGATAGGGAAGTGGGAACTCATTACTGAAAAACACCCAAGTGATTTGGAAGATAGATTTTCATGTCACCAGCTGATCCCTAAGGCTCAACATCCATCCTTTGAACAGAAAGTTAAGTAAAACCTGAGAAGATGTTTTCCATGTTGCTTTTTTGAAAGGGACCTTGCTGACTAACTGATTTAATGGGCATATCTGTTTACAGGCACTTCTGTGTTTTCCAGTACAGTAAATGCTTTCCCTTGTAGAGAAGAAATAGCTCGGTGGTTTTTTTGGTCCTGTCTCTTGCTTTTAGCTGTATGCTATTCCCATTATACTCTGCACTGCTGATGCTTGACATGTAGGAGTTGAAATAATCAGAACTGATTGGAATAATCAGGATGCAGGAGCTCAATATTATACCATAGGAAAAGCTTCTGTAGGCAGAGGTGCTTTAATCTCCCCCGTTTCCCTAATTTCCTTTATGCTACAATGATAATTTTCTTTAAGACATTTGTGATGGTTTTTCCTCTTAACTACTTCTAAAATATTTTATTTAGAGAAGAAAAATCCGATCTACCCTATGTTTACTGGTATATTAAAGCATGTGCTTCAAGACAGAAGCTGGGTTGTATGAATAATTAGTTTTGTTTCTCAGGATAAATAAAGGATGACTCAACCAAAATTTACACAAGGCTTCCTTTTTAACTTTATTCAAAATATTCCTACTTTTGAATGTTTTTAACAAGAATGTCTTTCATTTTTGTAGTGAACACGTGAAGAAAAAGTGTTTGCGAGGAGACAAAATCAAGTTTGTATTAGTAAAACATTATAAGCCTTTGAAATAAATATTTCTATGGACGTTTTTTCAAAGTGGCTATAAAATAATAATAACCTGTTCCATTCTACAAACAGAATAAATCTGCTTAATAAGTGGTAGACAGCTGCTCTGCTGTCATGTAAAATATTGGAGGAAGTTAGATTGCATAATCTAATGACCTTATTGTCTAAATAGTTTGCATTCAGGTAATTCGAATTTTTTTGGCATTTAATTATTCCTTAAATTATGCCTAATTCTTTTATCTTTGTATTTGGGGCCTAGTCCTCTGCCACTGCAGCTTTGAGTTTTAGATTATTCGTGCACTCATTTTCCCAGGAAAAAACAACAGTTTAAATGATCCAAGGCTGGGAGAGTTGGGACTGTTTAGCCTGCAGAACATAAACTTCAGGAGGGAAATTGATGAATGTCTATTAATAAATTACAGGGGACTGTAAAGAACAGAGACATGCTCTTTTCAGCATTGCCCATTAAGAGACCGGAGGCAAGGGGCACAAGAAGTTCCCTAAGAACATCAGGAACAGCACTGGCATAGGCTGCAGCAATGGAAAAGGACATCATGGATCTATCTCCTCTTAGGAGACTCAGGAGCCATCTGGAGATTGTCCATTTTAGGTGTCAGGATGTCAGCACAGCTTTGGTATTGTTTGCTGGGGCAGTTGAGCTTCCAGCAATGGAAGCAGCAGTAATGCTATTGATTTCAATGACAGAAGTAGATGCTTAGTTAGGAGTTCTGTTTTTTATTACTGTTGTGCACACAGGATTAAAGAAGAATTAAAAGTGAGAACTTCAGTTTGAAAGTTGTATTTCTGTGACCTGGGGCAAGCTGTTTTAATTATTTGTGCACTCATTTTCCAATTTGTAGAACCCAGACAATAAAATGTACCCACCTTGCAGGGTTGTTGTTTCAATTAGTGCTTGTGAAGTGCTCTGAACTCCAGTGATAAAAGACAGCATAGCAATAGGAGCTATTGTTATTTTTATATCATTATAATACGTGTTAGCTCTGTGACATTAATCTTTGTCTATCAAGAGAGTTATAACTCACTCCTGGCTACCTCTCTTGTGCATTATAATTTCCTCTATATACCAAAGATATATGTCACATTGGTAAATAACTGTACTGAATTTTATTTCTCTATGCACTCTCTATGTGTTTCATGGGATAATAGATATTTTTAAAAGCTGGTGGAAATAATTCTTGCTCATTGACTGTAGTAATTTTACTCGAGTGATATTTTTAGCTGTTTTTAAAATGTGTTGTAAAAATACGTATTATTAATGATGCATTAATAATGCATTGTTTTTAAGCAGGACTAAAATAAAACGTTCTGTCATGTGGCATTACAGCACTTGGTTGAAATGTACCGGTATGAAAATCAAAATGTGCACTTGCTTTGGTAACTGCATTATTGCATATCAAACCTTAGGACAAGTACAATGTGTCACCTTGAAGAATGAAACTTCTTTACTGCACACAATGTCTAATATATTACTTTTATTATATCTGAATTAAAGCAGGGTTTGTTGCATGACATTTGCTTGCAGGCCTGAATCCCTCAACTATTAATCAAACACATTACATAATTCCAAAACGGTTTTGAAGAGAAAAAGTCACGCAAAGTAGCATTAGCAATAACTGATGAGGTGTCAACTAATTGATGTTCTTGCCTTGTGTATCAGAGATCATTTTTGGTGGCTGGTAACTTGGTGAATGATGGTGAAGGGCTAGAAGGGAAAACATATGAGGAGGCTGAGATCACTTGGTCCATTCAGCCTGGAGAAAAGGAGAGAAAAGGAGAGAAAAGGAGAGTGAGACTGATCTCACTGTGGCCTGAAACTTCCTGACAAGGGAAATCAGAGGGGCAGGCACTAATCTGTTCTCTCTGATCATGATAAACTCTGTCAGGGCAGGTTTAGGTCGGATATTAGGAAAAGGTTTTCCACCCAGAGGGTGTTTGGGCACTGGGACAGGCTCCCCTGGAAGTGGCCACAGCACCAAACCTGACACAGTCCAAGGAGGGTTTGGGCAATTCTCTCAGGCACAGGGGGTGACTCTTGGGGTGTCCTGTGAAATCCTTTTGACTCAGTTTATTCTGTGCATCTCTCCATCACGTGCAAATAATTTTCTAAAAATATTATCAGCTAATATTAATTATTTACATTAAATAATATGAATTCATCATTGATTGTTTAAAATTGTTTCATGTAAATGATATCATTTTTGTGCATTGTTATTGAGATAGCATAAATAAGAAGTGAATATGTAAAGATTATATTTGATTGTGTAATCTAATAAATTTTTAAATTGTTTTATGTAGTTATTATATGGTGTGTTACAGTCAGCCAAAGTTATTAATAGATCATAAAGACGAGTGGATGATGGCCAAGTGATTGCTGTAGAATCTAGCAAGGACTTCAGTTAGGTGTTGCTGCTTTACACTGTATTTTTGACCACTCTGCCCTCTCATCTCTTGGGCCATAGGACAGATTTTTCAGCAGATTTTTCAATGAATCTCAGCAGCATTTTAATGTAGTTTGTGTGGGTTTGAGTAAAAACACATTCTATCCTTCCATGCAGAGTGTGCCCTGACAGCAGAGCAGTGCTACCTGTGTTGTTACTTCTGCTGTCAGGTGGAAAGCTGTAGCAAGGAGGTTGTTAGGGTGGAAAACAGAAAGGGACACAGCCAGAGAGGCTTTCTGCAATTGTTTGACCAAAGCCAGATTTCAGCCTCTTTTGATTTAAATTAAAAAGTAGGTTCATACTTCAGTACCATGACATGTTTACATGTAATTGTATCTGTAAATACAGATATCTATACAATTATTTGCACTCTGAAGATTGAATCCTGAGGTGACTATTTGCAGTCTGAGGTTTAATCTAGATTAATTATCATGTTATTTCATTTCTAAGGGTATGCTTTTTTGTCAAATTCCATGTCATTTTACAAGTTTGTTATCCCAGTAATAGTGAGTAATAGGAGATTAATTAAGCATTGCTTCTGCCACAAACAAAAATATTGTACCATATGTTTTTCATTAGTACTTCAGTTTCTTCTTTTGCATTTATTAGTTTTACACACTGAAATAAAAGCAGCACTAAATAAAAGGAGTCTCTAATGGCATTAATGTTGCCAATTTTATTTTGAATGGATGTTTTGCAACCACTTTAACCTCAAGCAAAGAAGCTGTTGCCCCACTCAGCTTAACTTAATTGATGTCACAGCTGAACAGAAGTGATTCATCCACAGCAACTCTAATGTTTTCAGGAACTTAGGTCCATAATGAGATAAAGAGTACATTCATGCCATGCAGAGTATTTAATCTGGAAGTTAAAGTATCTACTCACAAAATAAGACTTTTAACAACTGACAATTTTAATTTTGAATGTGCCTCTTTCCTAGTTACACAAACCTTGAAACATTTCAATGGTCTGTACTTGTATTTTGCAAGACAGACTTCAGAAGACAGTTCTTAGGCTCCCTGTAAACAAATAGATTGTGAATGCTCTGAAGTTAGAAGAAAGCTTGATTAACGTGTTTCAGAATATTTAAACTTGACAGAAATATTGTTCTCAGTAGCAGCTTTGCCCTGGATTGAAATGGAGTGGGGGGTTCAATCTCTTAAGTCTAAATACTTTGTGCTTTATCCAAACTGGGAAACTGAAGTGAGCTGTGAAAAAAAAAAATTTCAATGTCAGACATCGAATTTGTGGTTTGGCGTTTTCTTCAAGCATGACAAACACTCTTTAGCAACCACATTTCTCCATTGGCTTTTCTGGTATTGTTTTAAAATTCCTTTCTAATCATCAGTTTGTGTCTTCTTATTAAAATAACTCACCTTCATAAAAATGTATTAGTTGTTCCTTTCCTTCTTTCCATCTTTCCTTTTTTTTTTCTTTCTTTTCTATTGCCAATCATAAGTCAAATTGGTGACTATTATGTCAAATACAATGTATGAATAGTTTGGCACAGTTTATGTCCAGCAGTCTTTTATCAGTGTTTGCTTCCAAGTGAATATTTTTAATTGGGACACCAGTAAGAATATTATTCATTGCTGAGTTGTTTATATCATGTATGTGGCACTTTTTTTTTTTCTTTTCACCTGCGTGCTTCTGTTAAAAAAAGAAGGAGAATAAAAAGAGGATTTTTAAAGCAAGGTATTTGATTGATTTTAAAGTGAATTATATGAAAGAAAACTTGTCAAGATTAGCAGGTTTTTGAAAGTACTTTGCAGTGAGTTGCATTTGCTAAAATAGTACTAATGAAAGTCACAAATTCCCTTTCATTCAGTAATAATGAAATAATGGATTTTAGTTACACATTGTCTATTAAGAAAAAGTCACTTTGTTGCTGCCAAACAATTTTTTTGGATGCAAAATGTTTTATTATGTTTTCCCAGGGATGTTTTTTGTTGACACGTTATTAAGCAAGAGATTTAGTGAAGTTTTCATAAGTGACAATAACTTTTGCACAGAATTGGACTGCTAGCTTCCTGAAGTTGTAAGATGTTGAACTCATGCTCAAGTGGGGACTGTATTTGAGTTCTACTAAAAAAGGCTGGAAAAGTCACCCCGTTCAAACTGAAAAAGAGATTTGAGAAGTATGAAGGACAGAAAGAATGGAGAACATAAATGGAAGAGAGGATGCAATGTATGCAAACCTATTTCATAGAAAGGCCAGGGGAAGGTCTAAATGAAAAATGAAGCTTGTGCAATCTTTATGTCTGGTAATGTTAGAGAATTACTATCTGATGGTATAAACGGATGAGTCAGAAGCAGGATGATGAAACAGATTTCAAAATAATGAGTAACATTTTTTAGTACAGCTAAATGCTGGTTTATCCTGCTGTTGGCACAGTAATTTATACAGAGCTGGTGATTATTAAAATGGTAATCAAAATTCTGAATCATATATGCTTAATGAGACATTTGATGTGAGATGCAAGTTTGCATTGAAATGCAGCTCCTCATTGCATAGTGAAGGGAGTAGCCTACCATCACAACATTTCTGAGAGTATGAGAAATGGCACAATTCTCACCATATGGGGTATGGATTTGCTTATTGCAATTTAATTCACTGTTATCTTGGAAGAAAGACAAGAAAATCTGTATAGGCTCTCATCTTAGTGTTTTTATGTGGTGTGCAGAAAGTACTGCAACTCTCAAGTTAAAAGCATTCAATTAAAATTAATCCTAATTTAATTAAGTGATTATATTATTGAGAAAGCATCACATTGCTTTTGCTCACAAAAACATGCTAATATTATTCAAAAAATGCATTTGCTTACATTCATGAAATAATTTTCTAGTCTTTTTAGCAGAATATTTGATCCAGAAAAGTGCCAATCTGCCAAAAATCCAAATTATTTTATTGAATTTTCATAAACTAATTTCATGTCAAGATTAAGATTTTTTTTTTTTTTTTAATGGTGAAATGTCCTTTCTATACAGTATGTACCTCTAAATCACTTGAAGGAAAAAACCCAAATAAATCTCTATGGAGTACAGAATTTTTCTTATGGAGCATTTTAGTCCAGTATTACATGAGAGGGACAAGTTAGAGGCTACCTTTGCCTTTGACTGATGAAATATTTATTTTTTCCCATTAAAAAGAAGCTGTCCATTAAAGTACAGTCTGGCCTATGTATTATATATAGATATAGTAACATAATTATTGTTCTTAGAGCAAAATTAGAGGAAATAGTTTGATCCCGGCAAAAGGAAGTAGATTTGTAGTTTCCAAATTATGAACAACAAATGATTTATATAGGCTGAAAAAAAGAAACACTGATTTCATTAAGAAATTCTGTAGAGAATTTTCAGATCATCCTGAACCGTGTTGGTCTGTAAACTAAGTAGTTAATAATGCATGCTTTACTTGGGATTTCTGTGGCATTACATCATATAATCAGGGATGCTGCAGATTTTTTTGTTGTTATATTTAATAAAACCTGAAGGCTCCAGCACAAAAAACATGCGTTCCTTAAATAGCAGATTCATTTAGAAGTGAGTAGTTGTGGTCAGTGGTCATTAACATCAGGCAATGGCAATTAATTTGTGCTCATTTGTTTCTCTTGATTGGTTTTTTGTTGTTGTTGTTTGGGGTTTTTTGTTTGTTTGGGTTGTGGTTTAGCTCCAGCTGGCAACCAAGCCCTAGGCAAGGGGATGTGGGAGAGATTTAGAAGAGGAAAATAGAATAGACTTGTGGGTTGAGATAAAGACAATTTAATAACTAAAGCAGAATCTGTCCTCCCAAGCAAAGTAAACCGAGGAATTAATTCACTGTGTTGATGGGCAGCTGTTCAGCCATACCCATGAAAGCCAGGGCCCCATCACATGCAATGGTTACTGAGGAAAGCAAACACTGTCACTCCAAATGTCCCCTCCTGCCTTCCTCTTTCCCCACGTTCATATGCTGAGCATGACACCAAGTGATCTGGAATGTCCCTGGGGTCAGCTGTCCCAGCTCTGTCCCCTCCCAGCCTCTTATGCATCCCCATCCTCCTTGCTGGGGAGGAGCAGGAAAGGCCTTGAGACTGTGCAGGTGCCACTCAGCAGTGACAAAAGCATCTCTGTGTCACCAACCCTTCAGCACAAATCTGAAACACAGCCCCATGCCAACCATTTGGAAGAAAATTAACTCTGCCCTAGCCAAAACCATCACACTTTTTCTTTTTAAATGGTGACCAAGAGCTACACAGACGTTCTGTCATTTGTAGAATTGGTCAAAGTCCTGTGCAGATTCTGACACATTGTTAATTTAGGTCATAATTCGAAGTTGGGGAAAGGAAAAAATGGCATTGTTTATACTTAGCTAGAACCTCTGTAAGATACTGTTAGATATTTTAATATGTTTTAACTGAATTTTTAAATTATTCCAAATTCAGGAATCATTGTGTAGTTCTTATCTCTGCTCTATGCATTGTGGCAGTACTAATGTTTCATCACTTGGAGTTATCAGACCATGCTTTCTTAATGTTCAGTGCTCCCTCCAGCCCCCATCCCACTTTCTGCTCACAGAATTATTTTCACAACTTAGTTCACAATAGTGTGGACGACTTCAGGAGAGGAAGCTTAGTGCAACAGCTTTTATGCTCCAGTACTGATATTTGCTATGCAAAGTTCAGAGAATCAGAAAATTAATGTTAAAAATGGTTGAGATATTGCTGTGTAGATAGGAAGGGAGCAATTGTATTAAATGTCACATTTTCTGTTATCACTTTTCTGAATGTGACAGCACTATAAAATGCTTCCAACATTTGTATGGTACCATAAATGTATCTAACAACTGGCCTTCATCTTCTCTTATAATAAGACATGAATTAAGTATGTTTACAGTTGGCAGCAATCCATTTCAGTGCTGGGATATAGCACTGGAATTATGTACTTCTCCCCAGCCCTTTCTCTCCTGCCCTTTAAAGAGCATGATGACATTCTCACAATTTAAAAGGTATTATATGAAAAAAAATGGTAAGCCTTTGTCTTCTGACAGTAGAATTACTGACCATTTAAATGTGTGCTTTGTCCAAATAAGTGATTCATACTTGAGTTTTCATAATGTCTTTTGTTAGTTTCAGTGAAAAGGAAGAACAGCATGAAAAATATAGACTCACACTTTAAAAAATATTATTAAATTATGTTTTAGAGTAAAAGCCAACATCCATCATTGTTCCTCCTTTCCAAGTGTACCTCTAGTAATTCAAGCCAAAAAGAAAATAAACAATGTAGTAGTAGAAAAATGTCTTAGATTTTTACAACGTTATTCTTGTGTGTTTAGTGTTGCACCATTGAGCTTGTATTGGCTCAAATAATGAAATTCACTTTCATTAGGTATTTATTCTACAACAACTTTAATTAATTCTGCAAAAATTACGTTACAATTTTCATCAGATATAGTGCAGTTACTGTAAAAAATTTGAGATGGAATTATGGATGATTAAAACGTTTGCCATGTGAGGCAGGATATGGAGAGATTGGTATAATTGGTGACAAGAGAACGAGTAAAGGTCCACTGAAGATAGTGTCTCACACTCAGGACCAGTCTGGATGGCTTTTGCTCTACAGAAAGAGATGGCAAGCAGGATATGCTCCATTTAAAAGTAAAAAGCAGTAATTAGTTGACTGAGAAATGAAGGAAGTAAGTAGAATTAGCAATAAGCTTAGGCTGACCACTAACATGCCTCATCACCCTGCTGCCCTTTGGAATGGGATCATCCTTGATCTTCCTGTATTGCCATATTCCAGCCCTTAGATATTTATGCTTTTTATCACATCACTGTTTTTCCTCTTGAATCCTGAGCTGCCTCATAGTTCTTCTCTGTTTTACCTCTGCAGTGTTGCCTTTCCTGTCTCAGTTGACACAGCTCCTTCCTGTAAACCAATGGCTTTACAGGTTAATGGTTTTAGAAGTTTTAGTCAGTGTTATGCACTGGTCAAAACCAGTATGGAGTCACAGAAAAATGAACCCCTCCAGAGAGAAATAGAGATCTATTTTTTAATTTCAGGAACTGATCTTCAGCTCAAACCTAAAGTGGTGTTGGTTCTATTAAGTCAATACTAGTGTTACTGTTGAACTAACGAGGCCTAAAATTTCATCTTAAGTCTCTAGATGTTAATTCCTGAGACTTTTCAGCAATTACTCTGCTTAACTGCATTTAAAATTAATAATAGTGGTTTTAGTTTGATACTCACTTAATACTTAATGCTGCTTTTTCAAAGATGATATGCATATCTTTTTAAAAAAATTTTAGATGTACATTTTGTAACTCATTTAACCAATAAAAAGGTGACCTTTCTTTCCCAAGAGCTAACCTAATTTTTAGAGGCAGGATTCCACAAACATTTTAGATTCTTGAAGAGTCAGGGAAAAGTAACATGGACATAGGTTACAGCCGAAATGGGTTGATACATTTATAAACAGAGGTGTGCATTCAGGCTGACCAGGATGAAACTTTCATTTTGCATGTTTCCCTTCTGATTTCCAGAGTACTATAACAGGTGCAGTGACAAGGTTGCCAAATGGATTGATCTTTTCCTTGTCTTTTATTTTTAACTCTACACATCTCATCCATTAAATCCTTCTTCAATATTTCCTAGCATCCCTCTCAACTTTGAACCAGTACCAGGAACAGAAACAAGTGGCTGAAAAAGAGAGGGGATTGGGAAATTAACCACTGACTTTGTAGGAGAATGTAAAACTGTTCAGTCTCTCATCCAGCCATGACCTGCTTGTCACTGTGTAATGCTCTTCCTTCTAATGTGTTGGCTCTAAAGTGTCTGCATGGGGAAAAAAAAATGCTTTAAGCTCTTCTTTTGGAATCCATCCAGAGATATTTTTCCCTAAGCTTGTAACAAACAGCTGCCAGGACTCCATGAGTCCCTAAACATCCTCCTCATAAAGATTGCATTAATAATGTGCATGGTCAACAGTTTCACAGAGGACTGATCCAAGGATATACAGAGAAGAAACCAGGACATGAGTGACACTGCTCGACTTCCTGCCAAAAAAAAAAAAAAAAGAAAAAAAAAAAGTCTTTGTTTCATGCTCCAGTTTCACAGCTGGTTCAGCTGATTGGTTGTGAAAGCAGAGTATCTACTAGAGATATTTCGAGTACAAGCTGTCTTTCCTCTTAATATATTGAGAAGTTTGTTTGTAAGTCTAGAGTATTTCCCCTCTGTTGTAAACTCTTGGCTGGGCAAGCCCATCCCGTAGATTTACACCTCATATATGTATTTCTGAGAAGGTTATAAAGTCATATCGACTTTTAAAACCAAATAAAAGTTCGACCAATATCCATTGTATCTGAATTTCCATTTATGTAAAAATGGTTAACTGAATGCAGGAAGAACAGGGACACAAACAGGAAGTGAAAAGACTGTAAAGAAAATGCTGTGAACTGAATTGCCTGAGTTGAACTAGATCAAATGTCATGTGTGCTTTGGAACAAAATAAATTGTGTATTAGTAGCTTTTGCAAAAAACTGAACCCCATTGGATGATGAAACTTTAAAGAGAATTAAAATCTATTTACTAGTGATTCAGTAGGTGGTGCTCTTCCCTCTACAGATCATTTATGAATCAAACACTGAGGCTGTAATAGAACAATGCCTCATGCACCTCGACCCCAGACATCTGTGGTTTTTTAGTTATTCAACAGACCCATGTCACAACAAAAATGACAGTGAAGATTAACAGCACGTTTCAGATGAAGTTTGCATTTCTCGGTGTGCATATCTTTCCTCTTGCTCCTTCCTCTGAAGTGTAATCGTGGACTGGAGCCTGAATATTCTCTTAGTCCTGTGTCCCAAAGCAGTTCTGAGCATCTCTGACTCAAGTAACCATGTTGACGTGTTTCTGTCTCATTTGCCTAGCAGGTTTCTTAATCATAATTAGTCAAATTTCCTATAGTTTTTAATTTCTTCACTGGAGGACCAGCACTTCTGTAGCTAAAAAATATCTTTTCCTTGCCCCATTGCCCTTAAAGCCCCCTTCTCATCACCACCACCACAAAAGAAAAATTAAAAAAAAAAAAAATTAAAAGTGGAAAGCCAAAACCACTTATGACTCTCTCAGGTGTGGATAACAAAGAGTCTCATGGGTTTTCAAGCAGTCACTTTTCATCTATACCTTCCTTGCAATGTTTTACCAGTAATAGCCCCTCCAGCACACTCTTCAGAACCCAAGAAAGCAGGACACTGATGTTGTCCTGGGTCTTTCCACACCATTAATACATTGAAAGGAATCCCAGATTTAATTCTGGATACTGGTCTATTCTAATAAATATTCATTGCACCAGTCCTTTCTCAGGCACCTCGACTACTTTTTGGTCAAACACATGACACTTATGTTTCATGTAGTTAGGGAAGAGACCTCAGAAGATGATTGTGGAAAGCTGCTCATGGGAAATCTGTGAATTCCTCTTGACACTTTTTTGAATGCTGTCACACAGCAGCCAGTCAGCTGTGCTTGGCATCTGGAATCTAAAAGGAATGATCTTGCACTTCCAACTTACAATTTGGAGGTGCCAAAGAGGTACCATTGAGTTGCCAGATGTTCTTTGACCTTACTAAGCTATGTATCAACATATAATATTGACTCAAGATTTCTGAGTCAAGGTGTAACTTTAAATACAAGCACATGGCAGTATTTGGTGAGTTAATAATGTTCCATTCTTCTGTCTTTTCCACAAACTTTAATACATGAAACCATATTTCTGTAGGCAAGTGAACATAAGCTTATATGGACACAATTGTTACAGGATGAATTTTTTTTCCTGAAGGCATATAAGTCTAGCTTAAAGTCTTATATAAAAGATGCACAATGAATTTAGGCTGCTAAAGTGCTTTAACGTTAAATGAATCCTGTTTATGTACAGTGGTTGTCATAAAAATGTCAACTCTTGCCAGAAAATCGTTATAGATTCAATTTTTGTTTTGTAGGAACATTCTTCTGGATTGCTGGCATTCATATATCTGTTGACAGTTTTTGAGTTTTAATAATTATTGCGTGCTTCTTCTTTTTATCATAAGTTCTTTTGTTATGAATATAGCTAACACATTATCGTGTTTCCATTAATGTTTCTTTTATTTGAGACTGAGTGTCTAAAAACATGGTAAAAGGTAAGTAGATCTTTAAGACTGCTCTAAGCTTTCCTTTTGTATGATATGTGGTACTAATAATGCCCTACAGGAAAACAATCTAAGAACTTCATTATGATAGTGTGTTTCAGAAAGAAAGCATGACAACTGCATATTATTTCTAATTGAAATTACCAAGCTTCTTAGCACCATGCAAGTCTTTGAAACAGAAACTATTCAATTTAGATTATATGGATTATAATTAAATCATTTTACATTTACTCAGGAGCAATTGCCATCTTAGTAAGACTTTTTCACAGAACAGTGATGCCATATATTTTTGCATCTATATTGGTGTATACTTTTGAAATACTTATATTAATCAAAGTTTAATCTTAAATAAATACAGCAGCACTTTCTCTATGGAAATTTTAGTTGTAATGGAAGTCCTGTTCTTGAGATAAAGAAAAGATATTTTTCTTCAAATTGTTTTTGTTGACAATTTTCTTATCAAGAGAGTGATACTGGATCATTTGTGTAACTGAACGTTGTGTTGACTTTAGCACAGTTGCAGGAACTACTTGACTGAATTAGTCTTGTGATCTTATTTAAGAAACAAAGGATTTATTTTTGTTTGCAAGATGACTGCTAGTTTAGGATCCTGGGGTGCATCACTTCCACACACTTCATCTTTTTGCTTGCCATAGATTCAAGTTGCCCTTAATTTCTTTGAAAGTCAGTTTGAAATGCAGGTGCTTATCAGCCCTTCAAAAGAGGCCATATATGACTCAAAGCTGTAGGCATTGTCATGTAAAGTTAATAAATCTTTTACCTTTAACAATAGACTCCTCCAAGTGGGTGGTGATGAGAATGAGCTAGTAGTACAGCTACTGACACTGTTTCTCCACTGTGGATGAGGAGAAAATTTAAGTCTCCAGGGCTGTCAATCCAGCCTGAAATTCAGATATTTTTAAAATTATTATTTTAGCTCTGTGAGTCATTCTGTGATACATAAGGATATGTGCAATAAATAGATAATAGGTTAGATGTAGCCAAAGTGTTTCAGTGTGACACTGGAGATGCACTTGTTATGCTTTTTTGTCTTTGTATCATTTTGTAGCAGGATTTCTAGAAATGTAAAATCAGTAATTAAAGTTTAGGTAATTAGACTTTAAATTGTGCTCATTATCTTCATAGTAAAAAAAAAATCGACGAAGAAAATATCTCAAGAGTGTGTGGTTGTCATTTCAGACACAGATTCATGTCTCAGTCTGAGTCAGTTCCACTCATCATATCTGATCTCTCAAAACAAGTCCTGCAACAGAACTGATAGCACATAATCCTGTATGAAAACAGAAGAACTTGTGAAGATCTAAAATTCTCTATAATTCTAGTAGCAGTTTGTTTGCTGCACAAACAAGAATTTTGATTATCATTGATTTAGCCTTAATGAACACAGATGTATTTAGTCATGCAGTTATTCAGCATTTAGATATCTAGCCATAATATTTCACTCAGTGATATTGCCAGCATTGATGCTGAGAATTTAAAATTCTAAACACTGCTGAGTGTTCTCAGTAGTATGTGGAAAAGTTTGTTTTCCATGTTTGTTGTTTGTTTTTTTTCCCCCAGTGGAATATGTTAAAGAGCAATAAGGGAGAATATATTAAATGCTTCTCACAAACCTTCTTATTGTGCAAATCTTGAACTCCTGTAGAAGTCCTCCACATGTTTTTTAAGTTTCAGATTTTTTTGTCCATTGCATATCAGCATACAGCAATAATTGATACCTACAGATGAGTTAAAATCTGAGTGTATACAATTTGACATACTCAGATTTTAGAGCTGGATTCCTCTACAAAATTAGGAGATTGTCTTAGAATAATAATTGTAACATCCATTTACCATACTAATCACTTTAGTGTTTATCCTCCTTTACCATGTTGATCATAATTTAAGCTTCCTCTTGATAGTGTGTTTCTATCCCTTTTTTGTATCTTTCATAATATACCTATAACAGCTTGTTATTAATTAGATGTAAAAAAACATATAGAGTTTTAGGCACATATAGTGTCCCACTGTATGTGTCAGGCACCAATATCAAAAATCTAATTACTTCCAAACTGTTCCTATCATATCTCTGAACTACTTGGTAGGCAAGGTAAGTTTAAAATACAAAGTTGGTTTGACATTCACTTTGCTCCATAGAGAATTCTTGTTAAGGGCAGGCATTTTAGAAAATTTTAGAAATTCTAAGAGCAAGAGGAGAGGACTTTTGATTTAAGGTTAACCCAGTAAAACCCCACCAAAGAAATGAGAATATTTCTGCTAGTGAAGAGGTCTGTGAGTTACCTATCAAGGAAAGGTATGTGATATTATTATTGTGTCATGAATGTGTCCTCCAGAAACTAATTAGAAGCATCTAATGGGAATGAATATTTCAACCAGTACTAGGGAAATGGAACAAATTCATGGTTTAGCAGTTACACAGGTGTTTATTACATATTCTTTCTGTATGATGGTCTCTATACTCTCTGATTTCCTGCAACCACATTTCAGGAAAATGGATGAGAAATTTGCATGGTAAAAAAGCTGATACCCTTTATTTTCCCTAGTTTTGGTATCTTTAGGAGGAAAAACAAACATGCAATTATATTTTGTCATTCGAATTTCAAGAGTTGTATCTATAAGTTGTGTTAGTTTTCCCAAAACAGGGTTATAAATAATAAACAACAGATCTGATCCTGTGTATTTTTATGTTTAATTTCTTTACTGGGAAAGAGAGATTTTTCTTATTACTATTGGCTTTTTGTTGTCAAATAACTTGAGATGGTGGTCTTATAATCCAAACTGTTTCCAGGGACTGTTGTTCCAGTATTTGTGGGGACAGTGAAAAAGCTTTAATTCAGCTATCCTTGACACAGCAGGACTTTTTGACACCTCAGCCTGTTTCATTCCTTGGACATCTAGAGACTCTGCCATCCTCTCATTCTGGTTCACATTCTTATTTTCCTGTAGTCTTCCATGAGATGAAAAGTCTTGAGACACTTCATCACCTCTCTTTTGCCCATGGCAATCAATATAAGGATTCAGAAAGTGAATATACTGTATTTTTGGGTAATCTGCTACAGACAACTCTTTCCAGTGTGGTATTTAACCAAGATACAGGCCCTATATAGGTGAAGAAATCAAGGTAAAAGAAATGGAGGGGTTGACAATGTTGCTATGCTTTGGTGTTACATCTCATTAGTGTTTAAAAATGAGTTATTTCTCATTTAGTTTAATATATGTGTTTTCATTTAACTTGGGGAGTTTTTTTCCCCAGTTATACAAATCAAAAGTTCTCTTTCCTTTGGGAGTTTGAGACAGGACTAGGTATTTGCAAAATCAATAAGATGAAGTCCTGACATAGAATATAAAATAATTCCATGGGAGGAAGAGAAATAGGACCTTTATTTATATTTGTATGTTGTCTCTGAGAAGTTACTGTTATGACCCTTGCAATTTTATCTGAGGAGAAATATTTAGCTGGATAAATCAGTAATTAAATGTTGATAGGGTGGCTTGTCTATATGTAGTGCTCAGCAAGTTTTGACTGCAGATCTGAGAAGGTTTCCAATTCCATTCTGTTTTTCCCCTCAATCAATTTTTTGGTCTGGAGAATGCTAATCTTGGTGTCTTTTTTACTTTGTGTTGGAGTTGCCCATGTAGTTCAGCTGCATCACTATTTTGACACATTTATAAGAAAAAAAGAGGATAAAACAAAGCCTCAATAAAAAAAATGCTGGTAAGAGTTTGTTTCTGTGTTCAGCTTTCACTGTTTGTTGTGTAATCAGTAGAAGAAAATGTCTGGAATATTGCAACACCTACTCAATGTGCATGCATATCATTGTATCCACCCATAACAAATCCGTCAGGAAAGCTGGGGTGATGAGGAACGATTAATGGTAGGAGCTACTAAAGTAAACAGTCACAGAAGTGGGAATAATTGTAGAACTCAATTTTTATATGGATTTCTGGCTGGTTTTGAGAGTTTTCGTATTTTATATATGCCTAAAGTACCATTGTTTTTCTTCTGAAAGGTAAGTGTCGTAAATATTTTTGATTTCCAAAGCAAATACTGTATTTTAAGGGTAATCGTGGGCATCATAATAGAATATGCTAAATGGCTTATGTCACTGACTGATTTTCAAACGGAAGAAATGTGTATTTTTGGAAATAACTTATGGAGAACAAGTATGTGAATATGGTCAAGATAATTCCTCTGCTGACCAGAGACTAAAACCAATTAAAACTGATGTTGTTGTTGTAATACACCTGACTGACACTGGGTCTCTCTTCTACAAGACCACCAGATCATGTATTTCCTTTCTTAAAATCAATTCAGCCTATCTTAAACAAAATTGCCTGAATTTAGTTGACTGTGTATTTGAAAGGACAGTTGTCCTCACTTCTGAGAGTGTAAGTCTATTACAGAAAATGAACCATCTTAATATCCAGAAGTCTTCTTCTGTTTTTATTAAGAAATGCATTAGGGTATGCACATTTGATTTTATGACACTGCCCTTTACATTAAGAGTTCTCTGCATCTTTCTAATTTTAACAAGCCAATACATTTATAGACTGTAATTGTATCTTCTCTTAACCTTCATTTTTCTGGAGTGAATGAGCTAAGCATTTTCCAATTCCTCTTATAAGATTGGATTCTGTTCTTTCGATGATGATCCTGTTATCTTCTGCAGCTTGAATTAATATTCCTTGCACATGCATTGTGATCTACTGAAGTCCAGATTAGGTTTTGTCCAGTTGCATTAAAAGTGGAACAATACCAGCTGATTCATTATGGTCATGTTTACTTGGTTGTCCTGTAACTTCTAGTAGCATTAAACTTTTCACCTTTGTCCTTCCATAAACAGTTTATCCGATTGCACTATTTAATGTAAATCCTTTTTACTCAGTGAGTGAAGGACCTTGGATATACCAGTAAATGTCATCCAGTTTCTTTTCTCCATTTTCAGATACTTGAATAAACACAGATAAAACTATCAAACTTTATGAGCATGAAAAAACCCCAGCTATTTTCTTGTTTAAAGTATTTGTCAAGGTAGGGATGGATAATATGCCTTCAGTCGAACTACATTGCTTTGTATTACATTTCACATATATCTACATCTTGGATTACTTTTATCTTACGATTTTTTTTCTGAAAATTCCCACATCTGCAGTTCTTGGGAGCATTTCTCCAACTGCTTTTGAGTAACTTTAGTATTTATTAATCTATAGTCAAATATAATCCTATATATGTATCTACATACACATATGTGTACATATATGTATATGTTTTATATTATTTGTACACATAGATATGTCTGTGCTAGTAAGTTGTATAAAAATCTTTTCCTTCTTTTCCTCTTTATTTTCCTGAGACTTTGGCTTTTGCTATGTTCAAACCAGAAATTATAGCAATTATCACAAAAGGAAGTTATGGCTTTCCAGCTGAATCTATTTAAATTCCTAAAAAGTCTGAATGAAGAGGATAGAATAATCTTATTTCCTGGCATCAAATGATAATGCTGGATATCTAGACTGCACAGTCCAGCCACTTCAATGCCAAATATCTCTGATACCTACATGCCTGATGAATGCACTCTATGCAAAGAAGCAATGTATAGTTAAATTTTTAATCCCTCTGTGGGACTATTTTGCTTTCCACTGTTGTAAACACATCTCCAGACTTGTTCTTTCAGTACTGCAGTGATTTAAAGATCATGTCACTCCATTATTGATTGTTTGTTATGGATTTTAAAAAATAATAAAATTGGCTGCTTTTATTATCTTTCAAAATTGTTATGTTTTAATACAGTACATAAAATTTATTTTGTCCTACCAAGGTTAACTTTAAGGTTCATTCAAGTTTACTTAAGCAGGGAAAAAAGTAATCTTTGTCTCTTTTTCCATCTAGTCTCTGCACGGATATGTCATACTTTCTTGGTTTGCATCTTTGCATGCATCTCAGATAGTGATTTATTTTTCTTTTGCTTTCCTTCTTATGCAATTTAGGAAAGTCATGTGCAACTGGTGTGTCAGCAGTTATGTAATACTCATGGGACCTTAAAATATTTGCAAGTATAGATTGGGACTATAAGTCCACTGTGGAATTGCTGACTTCTGAATTTAATTAAGAGGTAAAGAGGGGTGACTAATATGAATCATTACAATAAGCTGTTTTAACATTTTACAAAGTAGAAATACTTTTCTTTTGAGTGGAATATTTTCCTATTATCTGTGGGCAGAAGGGCAAAGAAACTCCCGTGATCAGAAGTGACATGATCCTTGATCCGTGGCCATTTGGACATGTATGGGACTAATGGGAGATGATCATATAAAACAGCAAACAGGGACGATAGATTATTATCATGTCTGGCTTTTTATCTCTCTATCCACTTAGTTGCAGAGGTTGAACTTCACTGAGATTGTCAACAAAGCCATTATTCCACTCATTGGTCAATGTGTGTTCATTTTCTGCTGATTGCTGGGGCGATCGATGCTGATCTTCTCTCAGGTTCATTTTTCCAAGGGCGCTTATGTGTAATTCTCTTGGTGTGCTTTAACCCCAGCCAGCAGCCAGGTACCAAGGTGCTCTCACACCCTGCCTCACCCACCTCACTGCAGTGGGGTGGGGAGAGAATCCCACCAGCAACAATACTCGTGGGTTGGCAGAAAGGTAGTGTAATAGATTAGGCAAAAATCATGCATGCAAGTAAACCACAAAGCAAGGAATTCATTCACCACTCCCCGGGGTTCTATATGCATAAAGCTTACTGGGGAAGACAAATGTCATTGCTCTGATCTTGTTCCCCACCCAGCCCTTTCTTTCTACCCTGATATACTGTGCATGATGCCTTGTGTTGTGGAATGTGCCTTTGATCACTTGGGCTCAGCTGTCCTGGCTGTGTCCCCTCTCTGCTGCTTCTTGTGTACAGCTCCTCACTGGTGGCGTGGGATAAGGAGCAGGAAAGCCCTTGACTCTACTGTACTGCTCAGCAGTAACTAAAACATCCCTGTGTTGTCAAAACTTTCCAGCACAAATCTAAACCCAACCCCTTAGAGATACTATGAAAAGAATTGACTCTATCCCAGCCCAATCCAGCACACCTCAGTTCATCTGTGCCATAATAATAATACATCATAATTTATGATTTACAGGTAGCAAGCTGTTGAAACAATAATTGACACACGGGGAAAATCATGGACAGAGGAGTGATAGAAGCTTTCATCTCTCCTTTATGAAACTGTTGTAATAGAAGCTATGATTTGTGTGCTAATTTTTGTTTTATTTTTATTGGTCTGGTAACTTTTATTTTGTCTTTTTAATCTATTAAAGGAGGTCATATATTTGTTTTCATGGACTTAGAGGGGAGGTTCTGTTAATAGACGGATCTGGGCAGATGGAAGAAATTGCAAATCAGTAGGTTCTCAGGAAAAAAGCCAAACTTTTGTCTTCCATTTACCTTAGTATGTACCTACAGGTATGCCTTATTGCTGAAATAAATAAATACTACTTAAAAAACCCAACTTAGTTCTTTCACCAAAAATGTTTGCTGTTATTTCATGATGGGAAAAATATATTTTAATTGAAATGAATCTCTGGAGGGTGAAATTACCTATTTGTAAGAATAGATATAGCATTCTGAACTACATTTAATGAAATAAATCAAATTATACTGAACATAAACAGAACCCCATGACAACTTTTTATATAATGCTGCCTGTGAAAGGATCTTAGAGAAGATAAGATATGGTGGCTCTATCCAGTTAGAAACACTTGTTTGGATCAAAGGTTTTTGAGAAAATTGAGGTTTAGACTGATGTTTGCTTGATCTATGCTATTTCTAGTACATATGGATTAATTTTACCAGAAAATATCAATAACTACATCTGTAAACCTACAAAAGACAATAAGAAATATGTATTTCTATAAAAGTTTAGGTTATAGGTTTTCAGGTGGTTTTCCATTTGCTTGCTCGCTTGTTTCATTTTTCGTTTCAGTCGTATTTAAGTAACAATGATGGAATGGTTTGACTTTCTCAGGAATAAGAATCTGTCTTACATTCATAAATTGCAGTATGTATCAGCTTGATACTTGTAAGTATCAGCTTGTCTTTAATTCTGAGCAAACAGTAAGGGAGAAGATACTTTTCACAATATCATCCTACTATGAGGCTCAAAATCTGTTTCCAAGGTATTTGAAAAATATAATGCCAATTCCATAAACTCAGGCTAATCTGTTTGTAAGATGTTGCTTATTTATACAGCAATTATCTATATCCATATATTTATAAGAATAAGATAGTCTGGTTTTGACCTTAATTAGGTATGGACTAAGGTTTTAGATGTCTATGAATTCTAGGTGTATACAAATAAATTCTGTGATTTATATTTTTCAATTGCTGATGAATAAATATGAAGCTTTTTTATTTATTTTACAAAATGTAAATATAAATTTTTTCTTGTTTAGCCAACTTTACTTTTCTGATTATAGCTAAATACTGTCTTGTCTTGATAAATTAAATCATGGAAGCTTGCCAGTCGTGGTGTGGAAAATAGTTGCAGTATCTGCATACATAAATACTAATTATGATATGGTTATTCCTTGAGTCCAGAGGTTGGTTTTCCTATTTGTGGTAAGGAAATTCTGTGTTGACTTTCCTAACTGAATAGCATTTTTCACAGAGTATTTGAGCTGACTTATGTCCAGATACAACTTGTGCTGAAACCCTGTAATGACTCCTAGCTTCAGTTCTTTCAGTGTAAGCCCCAGTGTAGACATCAATGCTCCAGAATGTGTCATATCTTGATTTAGTTTAAATTAGCTAAAAATGACTTAAATCGATATAATGCAGTGTTAAAGTTAGGAATGCTTACACAGAGGCTTAAAATATTGCTAGTATTTACACAGACATTTCGTGCAAACTGTATACATAAGACATCATTTAAGGGCTTTACAACCAGTAAAAACTTGCACTGCTGAGCCCCATTTCCCAGTCTGTCTCTAACCTGTCACACCTCAAGCTGTTTCTGTTACATTTAGGAGTTGAAGGGACACATTGGAACAGGATGTGAGAAGACTTTCCTCTCGGGAAACCTTTTGTGCCTGGGAGAGGGCACTTGGAATCAGCTGCTGGTGCTCCTTCATGGTTTATATTTGAACCATGCAGCTTCCTCTGCAAGGATGAGGGGGAGGCTCTCCTCCTGTTATCTTTTGGACACAATTGCATCCTGGGCTGTGATTGAATATCCCCATAATTAAGTGCAGCTATTTTCACTCTGGTTTGAAGCATATGTCATCTTCCATACCTGTGTGACATGGGTATAAAACTTTTCTGTTCTGATCTGCTTGCCGTGTGCTTTGTGTAGCATTAATTCTGCACAGGTGGCCTTGCTGACTCTGTTCAAAGCCACACACTAGGGAATGGCTTGAAAAAGGTGGTTCATGGCAGTGAAAGTTTTTTCCTGTTGTGTTGCTCACACTTTTTATTTTGTTAGGAATGGAGAAATAGAGGAGGGAAATGAAATTATCATTGGGAATGGGGAAATACCCTGTCAAAAGAAATCCGACAGTCTAAAGCACTGACAGAATAAGAAAATATCTTTATAAAAAGTTCCAAAAGCATGGTTTATTCCCTATGCAGTGGTAAAGAAATGGTTTGTTAACCTGTCTTTAATCAATTTTACATGGCTGGAAACTATATCTCCAAAAGCTGTATGGTGGTTCATGCATGCAAGGAATTTATCTGTATGATACATGAATGTTGTTCAAGAAAGAAACCAGTAATCCTTTTTTAAAACACTATAATTGAGTTCTGAGTCAAGTAACTTCACTGAGTGTCCCAGAAGTCTCTCTCAGAATCAAAGTATCAAAAGCATTTTAATTTATTTTCCCTAGGTGATATGTAAGAGAAAGAGATGTGCACATTTTATGCCATGTTCAGGCTATGCCAACAAATTGTATGATTTATTGTCTTAGTAGGAACAATTGAGTCACTTCCATAAAATCTCAAGTATAAATCCAGCCAAAACCTCTACAAGGTAGTATGTTGACTTAATCTATTTGGGAGTCAGATTCTTTTCAGCATGGAATCATCATAAAACAAGATAATAGCACTGAATGAGGTACTGGAAGTTTGCATCCTTTAGGAAATTCTAGGTAACTATATGAGCTACAGAATGCATTTTTTTATAGTGTTATGCAATGGGAAAGAGAATCCAAATAATTCAGTCTTAGTCATCACTCATCAGAGAACAGCAGTACCGTGGATTTTTCTGATTTCCACGTTTGTAATGTGAAATAATTTGATCTTGCAATTTCTGTGAGGGACAAGAAGGACTACAAAAGTAAAGGCTTTATTTAAATACAATATATTGAGAGATGAGAGAATTTGTCCTTTCATAACCATGTAATCTTTGCTGTGAAATAAGAGAAATCACATCAGACTGAGAAATAGCGTTTTTAAAAGAGAAAATGGAATGTAGTGATATGTACACTGACAAACTGTCAGAAAACAAAACTTAATCGGAATTTGAAATTAAAGGGTCAAAAATAATACAAAGTTTTGAGGCACTAGCAGGTTGCTGAAATATAGCAGATTATTTTAACAACAAAATTCTGTGCTACTAGTAGATGAAAGATCAGTCTTTTCTTCAGTGCCATTGTATGGTAGAAACATGATCAGGAAATAAGATTCTGTGATGTTAGAGGCAGGGTGAGAAACAAATAAAACAATGCTTATTTTAGCACATCCTCAAAACATTACACACCTTTTAAACCTTGGATTAGATGGTCTTCATAGATCCCTTCCAACCTCAAGGATTCTCAGTGATTCCAAAACACAGAATGAAAATTGCTCAGTAATTAATCATAACATGTAATTGTATTTATACTCCAGGCAGTTTCTCTGTGGCAATTATAATATCATACTTGTTTAACAAGAGAAGGATTATCGATTAGTGCTGTTATTACTTCCATTATGAAAACGTCTGTATAAGGTTGTTATCGTTGTTATATGCATTTTATAAATAACTCTATTGTTTACACATACAAATATAAAGTGTATAATCACAGAATCACTAGGTTGGAAGAGACTTCCAAGATCATCTAGTCTAACCTGTGCCCCAACACATCAACTAAACCATGGCACCAAGTGCCACATCCAGCCTATTTTAAAAATATTTTTATATTATTTTTTGTTATCGTTGTTATATGCATTTTATAAATAGCTCTGTCTGTTGTTTACACATAAAAACTCTGTGGTTGTTGAAATACCTCAGCTAGCTGCTGGTAAAGTTGAATTAAGATTAGGTGCTAATTGATTCTTTGATATATTAAAAAACACAAAACAGATTGAGAAAAATTTTTCTTGAAGAATTACCTTAACAGTTTACTATGAGGTGGTTGTTGCATCTGTAATTATAGAATAATTTGCACTGCTTCTGCACAAAAGTGATCTAGTTTGCAGGCTGGAATGTCAGCTGATCCCTTCCTGTACTGTTGCCAAAGGTAGTTATGTCATCCTTGGGAAGGATAAACTACTGATGGCAGGCAAAATAATTGAAGCTAATTTAAAATCTAGTAATTTGTAATAGTAATTTGTAAGATTATATGTACCTTCTGGTTTTTGACAGAGTGGTTCTCATAGTTTTATTGGTACAATTAGGCCAAATTCTGATCTTCATGCAGCACAGGAGAGAAATCACTTTCTACAATGAACTTTTCAAATTATACCAGTGATTAAGTTTCAGAACAGCTGTGATTTTTTTAGTTTTCCCTTATATAATAGTAAATTAAGCTGTGGTATAATCTGTGACTGTGAATGTGTCTGATGGGTTTTTCTCTCTTGTGTCTATTTTTGTCCCCTGATTATTCTCATTTATTATGGAAGATGAATAATATATCAGTGGTGTAGGTGTATGTATAAAGCATTTTTTTCCTGCTTTAAAGAACAACACTTTTAAACTTTTATATTCTATTTCCTATATATTGTATTATTATAATTTTTTGTATAAAATTCAATATGTTTCCATTTCTATTTTTATATTTCATAAATATGAAAAAGAATATATTTTTAACGTCTGTGCCCAAATAGAAATGCTTTCTTATGATAAGAGACTATTAGACCCGTCTAGTTAATTTTTAAATAATGATTTTGCTTTTCTGGGTACCAAAGCTAATCTTCCTCATAGGAAGCAGTCACCAGAGACAATTTACAGTTAATTAATAAACCCACTGGATCACAATGACCTAATAAAGACAATTGATAATGTGTCTTTAGGGTAGAAAGTCACTCTTAGGAGAAAACAAGATAGAAGTGTTCAAAACATTTCTTTCATTTCCACGCTGCCTATTAACTACATACATCCATTTTAGTAATTCAGAATTAATTTATATACATAGCTTATATGATGCATAGGAGAAACTGCAAATATTACAATATGTCAAATTAAGGAATGTTACTGTATTTTTGTTTCTGAGTTTTCCTTCATACATTGCCTCTGAACACAGAAGAAATGAGTCCTCTGGTATTCAAGTGATTTGATATTTTCTGTGGAAGTATTTGATGTTTGGCACGAACTTGTCTGTGATCCACTGATTAATTAGAGATCACCCTATTTACTACCAGATGTTTTGTACTTCAAAGGAGAAATTGCATTTCCAAGTATTTGAATAGCTACATTGTGCAAAATTAACCTAGTACACACCTGCCTTAGAATTTTATTTTCCTCAGCAGAGTAACTACTGCTATATACTGCTATACTATAGCTACTATAAAGTAGCTCCAGAATTATAAAATATATAAGTAACCATTAATGACTGTCACACATAAATAAAACTGCAGTGGAATCAGAATGATGAAAAGCTTGTCCTAGGGGATAAAAATAATAATAAAAAAAATACTGTTCCCATCTCAGATCTGCAGTTAGTAGGGAAGATTTATGTATTTCATGGTGAAGATATCTGCATTTAGTTCCTGTCAGGAAGCAGCTCTACTTTGAGGGGCTGTTTGTGCACAAAGAATTCCCAAGTTCCCAGGTGCTCCTTGGCATTGGACATTTGGCCTTGAATGTACAGATCCTGCCAAGTGCCATAAAATTCCATAAGCACTGGAAAAAACCCAACCCACAATAAAATACCTAGCTGCATTTCAATGTATGCAGTTCAAAAAAGGATAATGATGCTTCTTTGTCATTGAATTCTGGTGTGCATTGGCAAATATTTGTCTGGTAAATGGGATAAGGACTGTAGCATAGACTATCTATTTTGTGGTGTCTCAAGAACAATATTATTAAAATTATTGTTGATTAAGAGAATCAGAACAGAATATAACTCCTAGTCAAAACCAGATGAACTCTTTCATTTTCTTTGTTTATAGATTATATATTTTAGGTGGTCTGCCTAAGAAATTTCAACTGCTTGCACTTGAGGTGTTTCTGTTTCATAATTATTCACAAGCTTTATGTTCATTCTAAAGCACATGATACCATGCTCTGTCAGTATGAGACACACCACACCATGAAATTATTTTTTTTTTCCCCCTCAACATGCACAGGTTCCCAGAAAATAAAGGAATGTGCAATGGAGATTAATACGGACGTACCCTAAGACACAGCATACCTCTTGGGAAAATAGATACACACCACTTGGGCATGAAGAACAATTAACAGTGCCATGAATTACTAAGGACAGGTAAACTAAAAATTACTTTCCTTCCATTCTTTCATTCATTATTGTGTGTCTGTTAAGGCCTGCTTATTACCTTCTATCCCAACTTTGTTCTTGCCTGTTCATTTATAACTTTTCCTGTATTCACACAAGGTTTTATAAAAAAAAAAAAAAAAAGTGTATAAATGGATGATTGGTGATCAGTGTTTATGACAGATCTCAAAATGACTTTTAAGTTTGTAAGTGTAGATTCTCCACTGGTAGCAGACACAAATTATAGGGAATGACTTTATTGTGACTCATCTGTGTCAGTCTTGCAGTCGTTTGTTTGTGCTTCATGTATAAAGTAGAGCTAAGCATTAATCATTAGCAGTCAGAAAGGTCTGCATGCAGTCCAAGGGGTTTGGGGTGGAATATTCGTGGATATTTTTATTAGAACGTTAGTGTTTGTTGATGGGAGCACAGTCCTGTGTTTTGTATTTGTACAGAGGAATACAGAATCATGAGAGAAATTTAGGGTACGGAGCATTTTTCAATCTGGTTTTTCACTTTGTTGCCTTTTTTTGTGCAGTCATGATGGTGAAAAGGGAATTCTGATGGCTACCAGCACTGGAGTGGGAATTTTACATTTTCATTTTTCATAGAGTTAAATAGTTTTGAAAACTTTTGGAGGTTAAGAATCAGTTTTGATTTTTCTTTTTTTCCTTGTATTAGCATTTTTTGAGACTTTATTCTACAGACAAGTATGCTATTAAGTGAGAATTTTTTTGAGTTCCATAACCATCCATATCTTAAAAAAAGCTTTCGAGATAAAAAAAGATGCCAATCCTAACAGAATTAGAAATAATTCCCCCAAAGAAAGACAGTCTGTATAAATCAAAGAAAATGTTTTCTTCTAAAGAACAATAAAGAATATATTTCTTTTCTTTTTAGTGTTTTCAAATGTATAAAAAACATTTTACTGAAGAGCAATTTTTAGTATGTCTAATAGTAGAACATTGCCATCTTTTCTAATAACAGTAATAGAAATTAATGGCCAGTGATGACTGTCATGTTTTGGAGTCTGCTGAGAGGTGTTTTAAGAAAGTTTTTGGTGTGTTGATGCAATACAATTGGAGAGCTTATGGTGATGAGCTAAATTAGAATTCATTTTCATGAGCTGATATTCATTTAAAGGCAAATTAAAAAAAAGACAGAAAATAAATGTGAAAGAGTCATGGTTGTAGAGCTGTCTGAATTGATATTTAGTCCTTTGTTCTCTTCCCTGCAGGAAAAAAAGAGTTAAAACTAACATAGCAATGTGGATATTTATTACTGCCACTTGTCTGTGAGAATTCCTATCTCCAATCTGTTTACCACCTGCAGGGTGGAATTCTGCTCATTTATTTTATACGTTTTAGAGCTTCAGGTTTTTGTTGTTTGATGGGTGTTTTTGGCTGGTTGGTTTTGATTTTTCTGTTTTGGTGTGGATTTTTTGTGGGGGAGGGGTTTGTTTGTTTCTGGTTGTTGGTTTTTTTTAAATAATATTTGCTGAGTAGTCATACCAAGAACTTTTTTGGCAACTGTATGAAATTACTCAAATAATTTGTCTGGGTATATGTAGTATCACTGTCAGTCTTATATTTACAAAATTATTTTTTAAAGTACATTCTGGGATTGCTTTTTTGCACTGCAGAAGAGAAGTGTTGTGTGTGGTTTAAAACTAACATTCCACAAACCTCTGCTTGAAACGTACAGGTTTTTATAATCCCTGATGAAGCACCAATGGCATATATAGTGTTTATATTATTTAATTACCCACTACTGTTATCTTCTGGATAAACTTAGAAATTCCCAGGCTTGTGTATTGGCTTTGCATGGTGAGGTTGTGGTAGCTGGAGGGTTCCAGGGGTTGTTAGCATTAAAACACATAATCCCAGAATGATTATATGCAGGGGCTTTTATTGAAGAGCTCTGGGAATCAGGGGTGCAGACCCAAATCTGAGTCCCACATGGATCCCAGATGGACATGTTTTTATACCCTTTTCTTATATAACTATATATTAATTATTAAACCCATATTGTTCTATTGTATACATATACATATGTATACAATATGTTATATTGTATACATATACAATTGTATACATATACAATTCTTTTCCAAGCATGAATCCTTGTAATTTTCATTAGGCCCCCCAAACATCCTTTCTCATTATTCTTGTTATGATTACATCATTTCTCATGATTCTTATTATGATTAAACAATAATCATATTCAATTACCAAACAATGGTTACATTTAATTTAACAATCATATCATTTATCATATGATGATTACACAGGTGTAGCTTCACACGATCTAGAAAAAACAAAGCTCAATATTCGTTCCCTTTCCCAGGCCTACCAGAGCCAGCCTTTTTTTCCACCCCCTGAATCTATTGCATGCAGTTCCCATGATTTCAGACACTTTTTAACCCTATGCTGTCAGGGTGGTTTCTGTGGGAAGCTGTCAGAGATTCCTGCTGTGTCTGGTGGAGCTGATGCCATTGGGTCCAGGATGGATCCCCCAGTGACCCATCAGCGATGGGGGGAGCACCTCTGGGATAACATTTTTAACAAAAGGATGAAAAAAAACCCAGCTGCTCAACAGGCAGGGGCAGTGACAAGAGGGAATGCATGAAGGAAACAGCTCAGCAGATGTGGACACACTGTCCGAGATCTAGGAACATTACAGCCAGGAAAATCATTGCCAGGCTGGGGCTTCTCCTGGTTCTCTCAGCTCCCTTCCCAAACTGATAACTTGTTCAGTTCCAGTAGGGAGGCTTTCACTCCCAGGACAATTATTTTGTCAAAATAGAATGGAATTAATGACATTAGATGATCACCTGGTGCCGACTGTGGCACCCATTCTGAAGCAGTGTCCCAGAGGTGTTGTCCCAGTTATCCAGTGCACTGTCTTGTCTCAGCTCTGCAGAGCACCCTGTAAATAGGAGCCCTGCTCTCAGTGAAATGCCTTCTTTCCCCAGGGAGGTCCCTGTGTGTGTTGCTGTCATTGCTCCCTCTCTACACATGCACACACCAAGGTCAGTGAGGAATGAGGAGGAGCAGGTGTTCTGGGCACCGGAGCAGAATTTCCCTGCAGCCTGTGGTGGAGCAGATCCAGCTGTCCAGCTGAGGAGGGGAGTGATAGAAAAGCTTCAGGGACAGCTGCTATCCAGCCAGGGTCAGCCCACCACAGCTTGCCCCATAAGGAAAGGATGTATTACAGCAGTAATTTTTTATTCTTTTTAATTTTTTTTAATTTTTTTTCCCCTCTCCACCTCAAATGGTAGGTTTGCACGTTCTCCCAGAGCAACAAAACTTATTTTCTAATATTGGACATAAATTGCATAAAGCCTATAGCATTTAAAATACTGTGCACTAAATACACTTGTTTTGTTATTGCCATTTTTTTCATGGGTGGCTTAGCTTTAAATAATGTCTGTATTTAAACATATTTTATTTTGATGGACACAGAAATTGGAATTTATGGCAGATTTTAATGCAAAACAAATCAGGTACATTATATGTACTTTAGCAACAATTCCTTTATTAAAATCTTAACAGCAAAAAGTAACTATCTTCTTCAGCTGGCATAACTTGAAGAATTGGAAGGTGATAAACCTGAATGTTTTTTTTAGTATCTATTATCTTTTGAATATCTGTCTTTTGAACAGCAATGGGCTTATGTAAAACTAATCTCCTTTCTGAAAGACTTGGCCCATCTACAATTTGCTTACAATGGAGCAAATAGTTTCAAATATGTCTCAGAAAGCTCTTAGGCTGAGCTATACCTTCCATCACTTAGGGGATAAATAGAGGTCCCTTAGTAATTGTGTTATTATGGGTCAAATTCCAGAATGCCTCTCAAGGTCTAGACAACTAACCTTTTTTGAAGGAAGAGAAAGCAAACATTCCAAATAATGGCTGTTATAATCCATCAACAAGTGACATATCAATAGCATTTATTTGCAAAAACTTATTTAAAAAAAAAAATAAATTCATGCTCACATTAGGTAATGAATTGGACCTGCTGAAGCTTTGTCCTCTCACAGTTTGTCATCTGCATCAGCAAAATTTCGTTGGTGCTTTTCCCCAGGAAAAGGATGAGAAGCAATGCAGTGTCAGAAAAGCAGATATAATGCTTGAAGTTCTGCAGGCTTTATGTACTAAACAGCATTTGAAAATAATGGCTCAATACTTGGCAACTTTGTGACTTTGTAATCCAGATTGTATAGTCCTCAAAATCCTCTGCTATAAAGTATGAAAAATATTGTTAATATTTAGGCTTTAATGTGCTCCAAAGGATCAGACTGACCATGAATTTACTATGCTTAAAGACTGATGCTTGAAAAATCTGTGAAATGGTAGCCTCGGGACCATAAATTCATATATCCTCAACTTCTTGGAAAATAGTCTTTCCTGCATAAGGTTTTCTAACTGGCTAAATTTCAAAGCAGCAGCTATTTTAGTAACAGTTTCTATTCTTAGGTGAGAAATGTTAAAAACTTCAGTATTAGTGGTTACTGGTGCTCTTTAGCTTCTCATACTTAGAAGTAGGAAGAAACTAATTACTGTGTGACCAAAGGGGGAGGGCAAAAATAGCACAAGTCCAAAAGAAAAAAAAAAGTGTCAAAACCAAAAAGCTAAAGCAAATATATTTTAAAATATTTTAAACACTTTTGTGTCACCTTATGTGACATTCAAAGAGGAATTATTCCAGTGGTTATTCCAGAATGTGAAGAACTGGCTGAAAGTGCTCAGCCCTCAAGGAACTGACCTGCCATCAGCAGGTGAAGGTATTTTGGAAGATAATCTAAATTCTTGCAGCCAGTAGCTGATGACACCTGCTTCCTACTGTTCATCTGCAGAAAGGTGAATCTGCTTCGTGCTTGGAGGATGGCTCATTTCTCTGATGTGATCGGGGGATTATGTTCTCCTGAACTCTTAGTGACATTGGAGAACAGAAAAACTTTATCCTGGTCCACAATACATCCTGTATTTATGGTTAAAATTTTTCCCATGGGTCTTCTTCCTTTTTAGAGATATAATTTGCCACTGAATCCATGTGTCTCAATATGGTTTCAAAATCTCTAGAAAACTTGGATTGTATTTGAATTATAATGAAATGTGAAAACGGAGGAATTCTGAAATTTTCCAGGGTATTTCAATTTTTAACTTCATATAATTTAAAATTAAATGTCGGGCTATAATAGTTGTATTTAAAAGACAACACAAATGCCTGTCAATATGTAAAAGTATGTTGGAATATAGGACTTCTTGTAAATACTGAAATTAATTGTCTTGGAAGAAAAGAATTGGAGAGAGGCAAATATTATGAGCATCAGTATTTTTCATCCATCTTATTTTCTTCATATTGTAATTTTAATGTAGTCAAAGAAGACATTTTCACAAGTGAAAATTTGAGCACAGTTCCAGCTGAAACACACAAGAATCACGTTTCTCATTTCCTACAGTGTCTAAAATATTTAGTGTAAATCTGTAGGTATTGTGGGTTCCCTAAGGCATGTGGAGTTTGTGGCCAGCCCTGCTTCTGATTCAAGGTGTGGGCTGGGCTGCCTGGACCACACTGTGCACTGCATTGCCTGTCTTGTGACAAAAACTCTGGGACTCAAGTCACCATTGCTCTTCACTCTTCCTCTTGCCATCCCAGGTTGTTTTCATGGGAAGCCACGTCATTACATTGCTGATCAAACATTGCACTTTTTTTTTCTTTCTTTAATTCATAGTTCCCTCACCACGGTTTAAAAAATAAAAAAAACCCCAAACTATTAAAAAGATAGCCAAGTGATTCAACCTAGAGATGATAACAGGCACCATCTTGGAATGTAACATAATTAAGTAGCAAAGTAATCTTATGAGTTTTGTTTATCTTCTTGGTCTGCATATAGATGTTTTAAATTTTAAGATCCAAACTATTTGAATGGATAAATTGTTTCTCTGTCATATATCTCTTTTCTTTCTTTCTTTTTTTTTTTTTTTTTACTCACAACTCTTCGTATTTCCAATGCTGCAAAATTATATGATACCAAAACTTAAAAATTCAGGAGTGAAAATTTTCCACATCATGGGAGTGAAGATGACTGAAATAAATATAAAAGATATGAGTCTCTGTCATGGCTTATGAGACAGTATTATAGACTGTGAAGGTGAATTAATGAGCAAAGTGGTGGGTATGAGGGAAGCTTCATGGTTAAGTGCATTATCATAGGAGCATCACACAAAATTGTATATGATCAAATGATTAGTTGCAAGGCTAGAAAGGTCTTAAAAATATTATCTTCTACTATCTTGAGTCACATAACTGGCTTCATGTGTATGATTTAATGAAAATTAAGTTCTTAAATTACTGATACCAGCAGGTCTCTGTATTTTATATAAGTCATTATGGGTTTAACTGCATGTTAGAAGTCCACATTCAATTGAAACAATAGGAATTAATACAGAAAGAAATGGGCATAAATTTCAGTGTACACTAGAAATAGGTGTAAAATTGTTTGAGTTGTATATGAGAACCCCCAGAGCAAGGCTGACATATGGCTGGTGATATCCTGTAGGGAACTGTAGAATGCAAGGCAGTAATAATAATCCTTCTTAGAAAATAAAGGTCACAAGTGATAGCAAGTGCCAAGAAAGCATCAGGGATTTTTTTAGAGCCCACTGGGTCAGTAAAACCTCAGTAGGCTCATGTTTTTCTTTAACTGTAAAAAAAAACCAGATTCAATTTGGATCAGGGAATATAAGGATTTGTGAGTGAAGTAGAGAAAAAAACTTCTTCCTACCCTGAGTGAATGCCTGGTTCTTCTAGGAGGATATATTAGTTTTAGGATGTTATGCATTGGAACCATTGACCTGATTTCTAGCAGTGTTGATTTCCTGAAAATCCAAAGTCAGTAGAAGCCAAGGCAGTTAGCATTTCAGGGAATCAGTTCCTATATTTTTATATATGGATACGGTTATGGATAAATAAAATAGATTTCTGTATATTTCATATACTATATAAAAGTATATTTCAAATTAACATCTATTTAGGGAAGTTCTGTATTATTAAGTGATCGATTGAAGTAACCAGGAGCTCACTTTTTTCCTTCTAGATTATTCTATTAATTTCCCATAGAGAATTATGAAAAATAATGATCTTTTAAAATATATTTTAATGGTAGTGATGATCACTTCAGCTTCTGAATGATGGATATTCATATGGCAAAAGTTATTTTTGCCAACAAGTTAGCTCTAAGTGCAGCTGGCATGTACTTGACTTTTAGGACCATGTTGAGAAAGAGGGAATAGAAATTAAGTTATGTTATTGATGCAACAGGGTAAGTGTTAAGGCATGCAGCAGAAGAAAATGCAGCAGGAGTTAGGATGTCTATTAACTATTTTGCACATGGAGATATTCAGATTTTAAACTATGTCTTTGCAATCTAGTGGTCCACTTTTTCTGTCGTAATTAACTTCAGAAATATGTATTAATTTATGTGTAACTCATGCAGCTATATAAAGAAATACGAAAATGTTTGTGATATGCTGAGATTGATGGAAAAAAAATAGTTTGAAGACTTCATGTAATAATCTCCACACTAGCAAATGATTTGATTAGCCATACTAACCTTTATTTGGAATTCAGCTATTGTATTGTGTCTCTCTATTAAACATCTCTTTGTTTTGGCTTGGAGAAAATTTGCCCCTATCTTACCAAATATAATAGGCTGCATTTGAAAGTACAACTGTTTTTCTTTTTTTTTTTTGTTAGCTTGAAATTGCCTTTGGGGTTTGTTTTTTTTGTTCCATACAGGTTTTCCTCCCAGACCAACCTTTATGTTTTCAATCAATTTGTCACAAATGTCTTTATAGCTAACTTCTTCAAAAGGTCTCTTCACAGCTTTTCCTTTCATGGTGCATGGAATGGTTTTCTTTGATGTGCAAACTGCTGGTGTGCAGAGATCCATTGTTCTCTACATTGGTATCTTGCTGTACTTTGGCTGCTGTGTTCCTGTTCCTCAGCATTTACTGTCCAGTTCATCTGTATTTATAAAAAGCTAGCATGATGCAGCTTGTGTCTGCACCTGCACTACAGGAACAACTTCTTACCATGGCTGCCACCAGAATTACTATCACTGTTCATGGTTCCCTGCTGATAGAGATTTTTGTGTTTCTCATCTTTATATAAACTGCATTGATTTGGGAAATTTGACAACTTACAAGATTGTGAATACCTTCATTTCAAAAGTCAGTCTGTCTATATGGTTTAAATTACTTTAACTAACTTGAATTCACTAAACTACAGTTTAACTATCCAGTATAACTCATCTATCCATCAGGCTTTATGACGAATTTTTGCACTGTGGAACTCGTATATGAAAGTTTCTGGGTTTTTTCTTAGACATACGGATAACAGCAACAAATTAAATTTAAAAATAACAAATTACTGATTTGAATTCTGTGAAATGTGTATGCCAGGAAGAATGCTGAACTCTTACTTTATCGAAATATTTTAGTGTCCACTGATCTATTTGTCTTGTTTCCAGATGTAAGGTTTCAATCCACTACTCTTTTTATGTCTAAATAATCTGTACCAGATTTCTCGAGAAATCCTCAGAATATAGTCTTGTATTTTATGCTAATATCAAAAATCAGTGCTCCACTATATTTTAGTATTATTGTTAATCTGTTTCCTCCTATTTCTTCTCTTTAAAGAGAGCTTGCTCAGTATGGTTAGGATTCTTTGTTAGAAATAGTTGATGGCATTAGATAAGTTTGTATTTCTTTAGCAATTGCATTAATAGAAAATTCTTAGATTCCTATAGCCTTACAGATTTCGGCCATAAGAATTTTGGTTTTGTAAAAGCCTTTGTAAAAATAAATAAGGAACTTAACCCATAATGTTTGCTGTAGTGCTTTTCCTAGATTACTGCTAGTATGACTGGGCAAATCACTCATGAGATTATTCCAGCAATTATGCAGAGCTATAGATCTAGCAAAGTGCAGACCTTATATAATAAAACAATAAAAAAACTAAAATAGCAGAGTGAAGAGTGAAGGAAAGTAATTTCACAGTGAAATTCAGCACTGTGTTCACTCACATTTGATCTTGGGGCATGCAGCTCCTCACTCTGTCATCTGTCCTTCACTACAGATGCATGAGGTGTACAGTGTGTGGACCTGGTTCAAGCCAGCATTCTTTAATTATTATCTTTTCAGTGCTCTGAGGAATTGCCCTCTCATTGAATTAGGCTACATTCAATCCTTTAGCCTTTAGAAGGAAATAAAGACTGACTGTGAAACTGAGTCTGATGACTGGGAGGCTGTGTGCAGCTTTTTAACATTAGCACTCCTTTCAGAGTAACAAGCAGGTGGGATCATGGGGAAGAAATGAATGCTTTTGTTCAGCTTTTGCATTTGCATGCTCTTTTTTGTTAGATATGTAAAAATTTAATAGATGCAAATCAAGCATTGGCTTTATGGACCTTTAGCTTAGTAAACAGCTCGTGCTTCCTAAATGATTTTACAAAGCAAGATTTAGGTTCATTACACTTCCCTAAAACTGCAGACTTTGCCTTTTATTTCTTTTCCCTTTTTAATCACAAATGCAGGCCAGATCTCCTAACAAGGGCAAATTTGGTCCAGTGTTGCTAGATTTTTATGCAATTCATTGGCAGTTGAAAGGTCCCTATATTTAGAATAATAGGGAATCAGAGTATTCTAAAGGCAAAGACAAAGCATGAGAGGAAAATAACAAAACTGTGAGTTTTTTCACGGTGTGCATTGTGGTAATGGCTTTTAGATGTCATGCTGTCCAGGTGGATCCAAATGTGAGGACCAGGGAGACGAGGTCAGTCTCATCTCGTCTGGGGCTGCTCAGTGTGGCTGTTTCATCTGCCCCAGGTGTCTGCAGTCCTATTCCCATTCCTGTCACTCCAGAGACAGCTCAGGAAGTTTCTTCCTCCTGGCTTCTCACTGAAGATGTTAAGTATTTCAGACTCATTGCTGCTGTGTACAGATCAAGAAAAATGAATCATGATTTTAGAAACCCCTAGATTCTGCACACAGGAAAACAAATATCCCCCCTTCTCTCCAGTGTTGTTCTATAGGAAGATGGAATGGTGATAAATTTAGAGAAGGAAATTTGCTTTAGTACTATTAATTGATGAAATGTTTGCATCACATAAAAATTTTCATGTTGTTACCTGATTTTTGAAGAGTGTGGAGAGTAAAACTGTAATGCTTTTTTTCTACCCTTAGTCTCCATTCCATTCAGACATAAGAAGGAGTTTTCATACGGCCACTGTGATGTTCATTCATTTTGTGGTGGATGATAGTTGTTACATAAAATGTCTGTTTTTATTTTATTCTACAAAAAGGATCACAACATGTCTCATCTTTGTACCACTAGTGCCAAAATCTTCCTGTGCCTGGGAGCTGCAAGATGATACTGTGTACCTCAGGAAACTGGTATTAGCAGAGTAGTTCATGGGTGGAGGATCATAACAACTTCTTGGGGGTTTTCCTCTGAGAGAAAAACACCATTAAATTAGCATAGCCATACAAGAAGAAATAACATGTTTAGATGGTAGCTAACTACTACTATTTTTTGAAAACTTTCTAGAAAATAGCACGGCTTTCCTGAAGTCAATAGAGCAGGGCAGATTTAAGCCATCTGAAAATTTATTATTAATATTTTAGAAACTATGATTATTTCTCATTAAGGCTTGACATGGTTTCATTTTACAGATGGGACTGACATCAAATTTCCAAAGACACTTTCCCTTCAGCAAATGCATGGCAAGTCTGTTTTGATCTCACTGTGCCCGTTTAATCATTATTTTTTGCTGCTGTTGCTAAGAATGGTGCCCATTTTAGTTTGACTGGTGATTTTTCTGAACATCAGTCTGCTATGCACTGTGCTTAGATCCACCAAACTTATTTCAAATTACAAGTGAGAACATCCCACCCTTTACTCCTCCACACACTGCTCTTAATATAGGGATTGTATTCACATCAAAGCTGTCAGAATGTTTCTGTGATCTCATTAGCTATACTTATTTCTACCTACAGGATAAATGAATCATCAACTGAAACAGCACTAAAGACCAACTGCTAAAATTCACATGGCTATAAGTATATCCATGCTGAGAAGAGATAGCTTCTCAAGTCTGGGGGTTCAAGTTGTTAAAATGGTCTGCAGACCTAAAAAGGGGTTAAGTCATTTTTTGAGATTAATTTCGATCTAAAGTCTTTAACATGGAAATATTTTTTTAAAATCAATTAACAAATAGTTTTATAATTCCACATAGCCAATAAGTAAAATCCTGTCTGTTTATATAACACTGAAGGAATTGAACCAAAATTATGTTCCAATGTTTGTGGATTTTTTTGCTCTGTTTTTATTTATGTAGTTAAAATACAGAGTTGTTTTATTTTACAACTGTGAGAGGTAAATTAGATAGGTGGTACCAAACAGAAATTAACTCAGTTAATTCAGCCAATTTAAATCCTTATGTATATAAACATTCGCTGTAGGGGAGTGAAATCCTGTTAAATGAGACAATGAAGAGAAATTGGACATAGAAGCTAGGTGTTAAGTAAATGAGGTAGATATATTGGTGGTGGATGACAGCAGGTATAAGATCTGCATAGGGAAAAATTAAAACGATTCTGATGTCCAGCTGCTGGTTACTAACACTGTTTGAAGATCATTTTAGCAGCTCAAGTGGGGAGTGTGGTGACTGGAGACTAAAATCTGTAACAACCAGCAGCCATTTCTAGAGGGGCTGGGCAATATAAGTGTGTCAGCAAGTTGAGGCAGATTTCTCTCTGAAATTTGAGGACTCTCCCTCTTCATGGATGAGAGAGATGAGTCGAACAGAGGGAAAGATAGAGAATTCAGACTTGGTGTGCTGGTCATGGAATTCTTCTAATTCTGTATATGCTTTCTTTACTGTTAAGGGGGAAAGAATTTACAGACTTTTTTCTTTTGACAAGTAAGATGAAGTAGGAGAAAACAGAAGACACTGCATCTTCTCTTTCTCTTTCATTGAAACATAGATATGCAGTTCTTTTTACAGAGGAGCTCCATATGTCACTGCCACACACAACTCCTCTGGCCCCTGCAGGACCAATCTAGTGGAATAAATGTATGTCTGACCAATCAAAAATCTCACTCCAGTGCACCAGCACACTCATACTCTGAACTGAGAGAGAAACAGCTTTTCCTGGCACAGCTTTTCAGGAGTTTATGTCTGAATCTGTCTCACTTTAATACAACACATTAGAACTAGGATTAAGAATTCCTACCTACACAACTGACATTTCATCTTTCCAGAATTAAATGCCTTTATTCTTTTGAAGTTGTAAAGTTCATGCAAATAGAGAAATGAATTTTGCAAGAGGTCGTGTACAGCATAGTGTCCCTTGTGATCCCGTGAAGAATTTCCCAAACTCTCAGTCTGAGATCCAGGAACATCCCATCAAAATTGCATGTCCTTAACAGTCTCTTGCAATCATGCATGTCAGCTCACTATCAGATGCTGGAAAACCTCTGGTAGATATTGATTGGACAATCCTAATTGTCTCCACATCATGCTACATTCTTCTGAGGCAAATTTTCTTAGGCCAGAGGTAAAACTGCTAAGTACCTATTGGGTGTGTAACTCCAAAAGGAAAAATTGCTGTGTATATGCAAACCGTGTGAGAAAGGGAAACGTTCTTCTCACATAAATTGGCTGAACATTATGAAGATTTACATGAACAGTGACCTTTGAAAATCTGGTATTTCAGTATCATGAAGTCAAGTAATAAATTTTGTGATAGAGTATAGCTGATTTAGCTGATTTTGTTTACTGCCAGTCCCCATATGTGTGTCTAGATCAAGGAACTGAGAATTTCAGTGCAAAGGCTTTGAATGTCCTGCAGTCAGCTTGTGTCCAGTCAGGCTGACTGCATTTGGAAACCAGGGAGTAAGAAGGAGTTGGCAGTGGCAGCTTGCCAAAGGCAAATGAAGAAGGCAGCAGCATGAGCTTCAGGAGAGGATGGAGAGGAGTCTGTGAGAGGGAGCAGTCCTGTGATAGTCTGTCTATTTTAATCTATTGCTTAATTTATCTAATTTATCTGTCTTATATCTGTATTTTTTATTTATCTTTATTCTGTTTTACTGTAAGCAGAGAGGCTGTAGTATCCAGAAACACAGCATGAGAAGCAGCCTCAGCCAATATAAATCAATGTATTTTATTTGAAGGCAGAGGATCTGGCCATTAATATCATGTAAAGTTACTGGATTTTGATTTCCAGGAGAGTTGACTGAGCACACACATCTCAGGGTAAAGTAAATGGAAGAGACAGGCTCAGTATCTCTGAAAATCAGGCCCGTGATTTCTAATAGGTCATAGACATTTATTAAAAAAAAGATTAAATTCTGCTATCTTTTAAAGCCTGTGAGCCCACCACCTTAGACTTAGTTACAGAGTTGTGTGTGGTAAACAATATAATTCAGTTTATGGAGACTTCTAGTTTTGGTTTTTGTGGTTTTGTTGTTGTTGTTGTTGTTTTGTTCTTTCTTGGTTTTCTGTGGTTTGGTTTGCTTTTTTTGTGGGGTTTTTTGTGTAATTTTTTTTTTCTTATTCTAGTTTAGTTATGAAGACATGCTCGCTTCCAGGTATATTTTCTGTGTTATGATTGACCATGTTGTTTGCAGATCCCAGCATTTTAATTAAAGCATTTAATAAATAAATAGTGCATTAGGGTAGATGGGACAGGCTGAGTAATACCTATGAAATGTTTGGGGAACTGAGTACAAGCTTTGCTGTGGGGATCTGCTGAAGCTTTAAATACAAATTCTTTTCCAATAGGGAGTAGGCAAAGACTAGAAAACTACTTTGGAATTTACTCCCTTTCCAGTTGAGGCAATTAACATTAACAATATCAGGTCCAATTGAATTTTTCCTGTGCTATGATCTGTCCATCCTCGAGGCACATACTGCCCATGAAGGTGAGAGAATAAGAGTTATTTTCACCAAGGAATTTTCACACACGTTGGGAGTCCTGTTTATTCACTCTGCAGGTAATGATTAAAAACAAAGTCTTATGCTAAACCAGATTTTAAGCTGTGTTACTGTGTTGGTTTGTATGGGTAGAAAAAAGGAAACATGAGCCATAAGTCAAAAACCTGAAGTAATGTAAACTTCTGTTACACTTGACATTTGAGCTTTTCCAGTGAGTTCTTTGTGTAAAAGTCCATTCCTGGGCATTACTGTCACTTCTGCTTTCTCTATGGAACATTAACTCTGTTTTCATTGCTCACATCTAGCAATGATCAGATGAAGCGTGGCATATCCAAGCTGATAACCTATGATTTGCTTTCTTTATGTACAGACATATACAAATATTTCAGTACTGGCTTCTTTTGTTAAAATGCTGGTTGTTCCATGTAGAAGAAAAAAAAATAAAAGAAACCAACCCAAACAACAAAAATCTTTCAATTTTAATTTTTTTTTTCTCTTTTGTTGATGAAATATTTAAAGAAGTGCTTGTGAAATGATACAACTGACCCATCAGGCTGGATGTTAACAGGTCATAAGGCAGCTCAAGCATTATACCCACTAGCTTCTATGCAAGTTGAGTCATCTCTCAGGACTGAATTTAGTTAGGATGAAAAGAATAACAGGAGGGATGTACCTCTGCTGTGTATGCAGCTCTCTTTTGGAGAATTGCTAGAGAAAGCCTTGCCTTGGGAACTAAGACTGATAAGTTACTCCTCTGATCTTCCATTTCTGGAGATAAAACTGCAGTCTGAGATACCCACTGAGCCTCCAGCCAAGAGAGGGTTCCCAAGTGCTGCAGTCCACTTCCAGCTGTAGAGATGAGCTGTTTTGTAAAACTGGTCCTGTGGCAGCCTGAGAGGAATGTGGAGTGGGCAGAGGGGCAGTGGTGGTGGGGCAGCTGGAGACTGAAACAGTGATGAAATTGTTGGTCCGGGGTGAAGTGAAAACATTTCTTTACAGAAGATTTAGTTTTATGTGATTTTCTGTTTATTTACTTACCTGTTAATATCTCTTTTTAACTTTAGGATGATGTGAGCTAGGGTACGAGGATAGAAAGTTTGGTCCTCTATGCATTTTAAGTATTATATAAAGTATTATTAAATATTTTCTATTCATAGGCTATCATGTGTCTTGTAACATAGATGATAACCTAACTATGATACACAGGAGTGAGATAGTCTGGCAGAGGATATAAGGAATAATGTGATGGGGGCAGAGGGATAGAAAGAAAATTATGGAGATTGTAAAATGAGAGTGATTACAACCGAGTAATTTTATTACAACTTTTGAAGTGCTGTTTTTCCCTTACCCTCACAGTTCTTCTAGTCTCTGTAAGAAGAGAAGGCAAAGCTGAAACAGGTCTTAGAGAGGAAAGTGAGACCTAAGCCAATGGCCTCAAGACTTAATGTCCTGTTGATCGTTTTTTTGAAAAACAGAGAATTAAGAAAGGGAAGGTGGAATAATCTTGCATTTGTAGTTATGCTGTATTTCTTCTCTTGAGCATTGGGTGTTAGGTAACTTTGAGAAGAACTGTAGGTTTGCTGCAGACTTAAATATCTCCTGTAGCTGAAGTCACTAACCTGAAGTCACTAACTCACTAGGAATATCTTATGGCCATATGTGACAGTCATTAATTTTCAGAATTGCTCAACTCTTCGTGCAGATCTGTGACATTTTCAGATTCAGAGGCAGCCAAGTGTGTGAACTTCACTAATTTCCATATAGTGTGTGGAAAATTATCCAGAATGTTTTACATTAAAATTCAAGGTTCATACAGCACACCTTCCGTATAGCACTGCTGCAGATTAAATTCACTTAGGCATTAGGAAAGGTGCCAATGCAATCATAATAGAGGGCTGAAGTGCTGAAATGATGAAGTAGTTCTTTTGCTGCCTTCCTTGGCACATGTTCAGCACCCCACTTTGGTTCAAACATCATTCCTTATTTGGTAAGACTCTCGAGAGCAATAATAAATTATCTATTATGAACCTGATTTGATAGGAGAGGATATGAAGCACACAGGAAATCTGGTACAAAATAACCGTAGGTTTTTCAGATCATGCATATAACAGCTCTGGAAATTTAGTTTTCATGCCTGTGTACTTCTGAAAAAAGAACTTAGAGTGGCACTTCAGTAAATGTCACAGGAATATAGTCCTGCTTTGGACATGTGCCACAGACAGAAAAGCAGCCAGTGCTCCAATCTCATTGGCTGGACTAAGCCCATTGAATGTTTTTGCTCACAAAGCGATGTCATCTGTGTCAAAATCATGTAGCATGTCATTTTTCTGTGCACTCAGACTGATTGATTAGTTCCCAGTCGTTCTAAATGTATTTCTGTTAAGCAGTCTGTAGAGCTGATTGCTTTTGAAAGGATTTTTTTTAACAGAAAAAAGGTCATTAATCCCAATAGCACTTTAGAAAGGAGCTGCTGCTTTTGGCGTTTTATTTTTGTTTCAGCATTTTCCGTAGGTATACTGTTTGCATTAATTTCTATTGGAAATGTTATGAAAATGTTTATTGAATTTTCTAGCTTGAGGCTGATCTAATATTTGGTGAATGATACAGAACATTTTGATGACTTCCTAATAATTCCCCAGATGCTTAAATGAACACAAAAGACATTGATTACAAACAGAGTAAGGTGAAAACAATATTTTATACTGCTTAAGAATACTTTATGCATTTTTTCATTGTTTAAATTTAATGCTAGAAAATTTTCTTTCCAGTAATTTCAATTTCAAAATATCATTTGGAGACACTTTAAAAAAGTTTGATAGGAAGATGTTAAACAGATACTGTGTTCCACTTTCAGATTGCAAGATCTGTATGTGTTGATATGCTGGGCACTTCAAAAAATATATAACTATCAGAAATATATATATATGGATGTGCAAGCAGTTGTAGTGAGCAAGAACACTGATTTGTTAGTCAAGGGCAGATAAATAATGGCAATAAACATAAAACTTGTACCTTTTTTCTGATTCTGAAGTAGAGCTAAAAATATGTCTGCATATCTTTTTAACACCATAAATTATTTCTTAGGCAAGGCTGCACTCAAAAGAGTGAGAGCTGTAATTAGGCACAGATTGATGGTATCATTCAACAGTGAAAACCAGGGAGAGATCTTGTTCTGAATAATTGCTCTAGATGGAAATCCAATAATAAAGTCTGGCATGAGGACACCTCTACAAGGAATTTAGGTATAATCTGGGGATTTACCAGTTGGAGGTGGTGGGTGAAGGAGGGAATCTGAACATATTGGTCAGAGAATGACTATCTGCTGACACTTAAGTAGCAGGGAAATGACAAAGCAGGTTCTAGAAGGTATTCATGGGGAATTATTAGCAGCCTTAGAGGAACACTAGTGTCAATTTTAATAGGCAATATGTAGTGTGACCTATCAGGTACTTATATTTAGAAGAAATATTGTGATTTTTAGTATGTTCAGAGTAGGGAGAGAAATATGGCAGCTCAGAGAACATGAGACAACATGATTTGTGTAGTGCAGTCCAGCTGAAGTTGACAGAAGATGGTTTTCTCTAAGCATATAAGAGAGGGAGAATAACTATGTTGAAAGACAATATTAAATAGGAAAAAATATTTTTAAAAACTTATAAGTTATTATTCACTGAAGATCTGCAGTAAGTCATGAAGTGAGGTTCTAAAATGATTTCTAAGTAGAGTCATGGAAACAAAATGATTTTAAGGGGAGGTTTGAAATAAGGGTTAGGTAAATATGTCCAAAATTTCCTGCCATAAGTAGGAACATATTGATATCTGATGTTCCATTTTATCTAAAGGATGTTGAAAGTAGTCTTGGCAGTCTCTAATTTGCACTTTTATTTGTGTTAATTTTAAACTTCAAAGCTTTCCTGGTCATTTATTGAGGTCAAGAAGGTCTCTCTTTTTCTCTCCTTCTCTCCTTCTCTCCTCTTTCTTTCTCTCTTTCTTTCTCTCCCTCTCCTTTCTCTTCTACAGTTGCAGAATTCAGTTTTTAAATTACTAGAACTAAAACTCAAGGGAAGGTAATATGCTAGCAAGTTACACTGGAATTAAATTCTCCTGTATTGTTGGTGTAAATTTAGGTTTAAGTTAATCTCCATATTTAGAATCAGAATGAAACTTAATCTCATCCATTCAAGTTAATGCAGCTATCAGGTTAGACTGTTAGTACAGCTGTCTTTTTTTGTTCTGTCCTTTTTAAAAATCATGATGGTATTTTGAGGATTTCTTTTTTTCCTCTCATTCCTGGGGATGTATAGTTCCATTTTCTAGGGTGATCTGGAAACTGTATGAAAGGAATTCCTTCTATCATTCATCATAGGATATGATATTACAATTGTCTTTGATGTCTTCTGTTCTTTTTCTGTGGCTCATTATGGTTGTGGAATTCAATCACTTGCTGCGTTACACATGGATGGCCAAACAACCTTAGCAAAGAATTACAGAAATCACTGAGAAATAATTCTGACAAAAATGCCTTTTTTTTTTTTTTTTTCCAGTGTAGGATTGATATTTTAGTATATGTGAAGTATACATGGACTTACAAGCTGCTGGAGGAATTTTCTACAGTATTAATTCTTCACTGGGGAAAATGTAATTGGATGAAGAAAAAATAGGTTCTCCCCTTTTGTCTGTACAAAGTAAAAGTTTTATGAGCCCATGTAAAGGGCCAGCTTGAAAGGAATAACTCTGATATGTGAGAAATTTTCTTTCAAAAACCACAGAGAAAGATGAAAAACTGTAAAGCTCAGAGAAGCTATTTCACTTTCAGAAAATCTGTGGCTCTTCATGGGTGTTCTCAGGACCAACTCATGCCAGTAGACAAAGCATAAAACAATTGTGCTTGGAATCATAGAATAAATAATATCCTGAGTTGGAAGGGACCTACAAAGATCATCAAGTCCAACTCCTGGCCCTACACGGGACAACATCAAGAACTGCTTCATGTGCCTGAGTGCATTGTCCAAGTCTTTGTTAAATTCTGATAGATTTGATGCTGGCATGACTTAGGGTGAAAAACCCTCTCCTAATATCCAACTTAAACCTCCTGTGCCTCCTTCCTCTCACACAGAAGTCATAGTCTGTGATGGGGTCTTCTGTCAGTCTCCTCCAGGCTGAACAGCCCAAGTGGCCTCAGCCATCCCTGATATCATTTCCCATATGAGATGGCCCTCACCATTTACACGGGCCTCTTTTGGACACTACACTTTGTGGAGCTCTTATTTATAGTTTACATATACAAAGAGTAACAGCTGCTGCATGTGCAAAGACTTGTGCTGTGATAACTGCATAGTCGAGATATTCTTGTTTTTTTCAATATTATTTGTGTATCAGAACTGAATTTCCCTTCTTCCTGAGAATTCTTCCTGCCTAAAAGGAATGTGAGTACTTAGAGTTTTTTAATCTTGTAGGCAGCCATTATTTTGACTTAGGAATATCTCCAAGAAGCTCTTGTAAGGTCATGTAAAGAGTGGGAATGGTCTGGGGTAAAATCTGTGTATGAGATCCTTGCCCTGTACCACAACTGGAAGATGTGCTGGAGTTTTGATAGAGTTGCTGTAACCTGAAGGGATCTTGAACCTGACATTTAAGTAGTATGTTCACACAAATGAGTAGTGAAACTAAAAATGGTTATCTTGTAATCAGGATGGAGATAAATAAAGGACTCGAATGTCAACTGAATGTTCCAACCTAAATGAAATCTTTGGGTTACTTAGGCAGAGAAAGCAATTTGTCAAGCTGAGTAGATGTAGTGAGAGTGGGAGGCTTTGGGCATGGATGATGATCATTTTGGCTGCAATGCATCTGGATTTTGCCATTAATTTATAATTTTGTTGCTCTCTTAAAAGGCAGAGAGCATTTATCTCCATCCCATTTAATGCAAAAATGGAGTTTACTCGGGGTTTGTAAAGGGTGTCAGGAGCAGTGGATGTTTAGGTGCTGAAGTCTGAATGGATAATGTCTGTGTGTGGGGCAGGGCAGGACTGGGGACAGTGTGGAAATGTTGCCTGGAAAGGCTGACCTGAACAGAGACTACACAGAGCAAAAGGAATAAAATAGGAATTTATTGGAAGGATGCACTTTGGGCAGTGCAAGAGCCTGGCTGGGGCTACCCCCAAATCAAATCCAAGTCACAAGTTTTTACACTTTTATAGTTTTTGTTCACCTACACATTGGGGTCAGTTATCCACCCACAGCCCCAGGCTGTGAAGTCTCAGCCCCCTGACTTGCTCTCCTTGCTGTGTTTCTGCTTTTTGGATACCAGTTGTCCTCGATTCTCCAGCTAGAAAGGAATTGTTTTGTCTAACCACCCTGGGAAGAGAACTTACTAACACCTAATATGAAGTTTCAGTTATATACTAAGCAGCAGATATTCTGAAAAATATAAAGGCTAAAACCCAAGGCATCTGCTTTATAGTGGTTTTTTGTCCTTGTATGTGCTTTTGCTTGCTTTTCACTATTCAGGGACATAAGGCTGCAAAAAATCTGGTCTAGTCAGGATAAGGATTTGCTTTGTGGCAGTCATACTGTATCTTGTGAAATCTCTCATATTGAAAATCTTGGGGTATTTATTGGTTTTCCTTAGTGCACAGTCATGGGAGTGAAGGCAAGTCTCCCATGTGTTAAAAATACCTAGTAATTAGGACTGTAGAATAGTGTACACAGAGTACTCCAAGTGACACCTAAAATTCAGAGAACAGTAGATTAACAAAAAGACCCTTATCATCACACAACAAATCAAATGAATTGATAATTTCTAAATTTTCTCATTTTTATGATTGACATTTATTATATAGGACAGGTCTAGAATCTTTTACAGGTAAAATAATTTTTTGGCTTTATTGTGAACTCTACATTATATCCTCTTCAAAACTTAGAAGTAAACAAATAATATATTCCATCTTTAGTTTCTATCTTCAAAGTATAACGAGAGAACATTTTAAAATATAGCAAAGATATCTCTGTTTAAAAATAGTGTTTGATTGACTCACTGTAATCTCTAACTTCAAATATCAGATTATTTTAATTTTCCAGGGATGCAAAACTGTTATATTGATGGCAATAGTCCCGTTGGAAGTATTTAACACATACCACGTGTGTGAATGAATAGAAGTGTAACAATTATAAATGTTATCATGAGTGTAGGGACCTGGGCTTCCATTCTGATCTACTGTGGTCTTAAATTGTTAATGTTACATAAGAGACACAATTTCCCAGGTGTTTGTATTTTTGTAATGTCATCTGTTAAATGGGATAAGGTGTTACAGTAGCTGGACAAATAAATACTGATTTCAGATATTATTACTGGTGAATATTTTCATTCATGATTTTGAAATAATTTTCTGGGTTGGATTTAGAATGCAAGGACATTAACTTCTGTCAATTCTTTGAAAAATTCATAGGCGTTTTCATTCTTTAGAGATATCTTAGATGAGGGGCAGCACAGGATACATGTAAAAGCAAGTGCTGGCAAAAAAAGGAGATAAAATTCTATTTAATACACGAAATATACAAGTGCACATTAGGAGAATGAAAGTTAATTTTAAATAAGACTGTGTGGGAATTTAATCAAGTGTTCATATAATTTTAGATTTTAATATAATCCTGTGTTTATTTTTATCATTAAACTTAATAACATTTTCTTGTGTGTATGTGAACAGAGGCTTTAAAAACCTTTCATTTTAACAATTGTACATAAATAAGAGCTTCCTCAGGACCAACCCTCTCAATCAGGTTTAATAAGCTGAGACGGCCGATTTTGGAATGGATGAGTGATTAAATTTGTTGTCATGTAAATTGGCTGGGCATAGATAAAGAGAGATTTTCCCAGTGTTTCTTTGCTTCACTGTCATTCAAATGAACAACCACAAAATTTTGCATTATTCTAGATAGTTTTGTGTCAGGTATTATACTTTCTGTGTCATAATTAATAATAATGATGATAACTTTTGAAAGTTAAAAATGTTGATTTAAGCCACCAGGTCTGCTTCATTAGTGATTTCAACAGTGTCATTTAGGAGTAAATGCTTCATCAAGCAGTAGTGATTCAATCATAAAAGGCTGTAATAGCAGAACAATGAGAACTCTCATGATCCAAAGCCTCTCAGTTTTTCTCATCTCACTCTCTAAATGGGACCAGTTTCTATCTGTCTTAGCTCATTTCAAACAAGCAAAACAATCCTTTACTTTTACATACAACCTTTTATTCCTTGAGGATTCCTAAGGTCTGCTGTGTATAGTTGTGAAACATTTACTAAAATAATAAATGTTGTGCAACATTTACTATTTTACCTTTAAATATGCACTCGGCTCTAGACTGGAACAAAGTGGAATGCTTACAGGCTCACATTTTCTGCTCTTTCAGGATGATAGTTCTTTAAAACTGTAAATGGTGCAACCTGTTCTAAAAGCCACGTGCAAGTTATGCCAACACTGGAATCTGCAGACTCAGCTGCAGATACTGGGAAATTTTATAGAAAAAAAACCTTTGTTTTCCTCTTGCAGCTTATAGCCCAGGACCTTCTCATATTTTCTACAGGTTAGTAAGTTTGTCTTCAAAACCTTGTTAGCAGTGCATGTACTTTTTTTTCAGTTTTTCCTGTGTTTAACAGATGCATCTGAGAGATAATCAAACCACTAAACTATGCATGGCTATAATAGAATTCTGAACACTCTCAAATTCTGAGCTGAGTTCACTTTTATAAATTTGCATACGTGTTTGTCCAGCACTTGTGATAAATATTGAAACATGATCCAGCAGTTCTCATTTCAAGCTTTTTCATCAACTGATGAGCTCAAATTCTGCAGCTTCTCTCTTAATCATAGGGAGCAATCTGAATGAAGGCTTAAAATAGGCACCCACATTCAATTGTTTTGAAGGGAACAGCAGTACTGTTAAACAGGATCTTCTTATTATTTATTATCAAGGAATACAGAGGAAAAAGCAGCTCCTCTCTGTGTGGTTTGGATAAATCTTTTTTATTCCCCTCCCTCTTATTCCCCCATGCTGCCCATGCAGATTAAAACAGCTCGGAGCTGACTAGACTGACTGTTCTTTTCTGAACTGTTCCAGCTTAATTTAAAATCCTAATTTTACTGGGCATCTTGTGATTTATACTCACAGGTGCTGTGGCTGCTACGGGATCCATTTGACTGCAGTGTCTTCTGAGGCAAATCAAAACATTATTTTACATGTTATTTATAACATTTGAGACAGATAAATGCCTGATAATCGTCCTGATATTAGGTGAGCTGCATTTGTGCTCCAGTGACTACATAACAATTTTGAATTTATTCCTATCTCTAATGCTTTTGCTTTTCCACCTCCACTCTTCTCTCTAGTTTTTCTGCCCACCATGTAAAATCTCTATATTTTCTTTATTATTAGAAACAATTCTCATAAAAACCTGACTGCCAGTACTTCTAGGGTGATGGGTATTTGATTCCATTTTAACACTAACCAGCTACTCTAGGGAGGGTATATAGCTTATCTTCTGAGGGTCTTAAAATTGAATACAGTCTAAATAAATTCTTGGCGTGTACATTAAGTACAACAGCTTTCAACAGTCTGAAATTGTTTTGTTGGGTTTTTTTTCCTCCTCCATATAAAGCAAAAGTACAAAAATATACTAATGTTTTTTGTCTGCATCATTCTTTTTCTATATTGAGGTATAGATTTGAGAATCAATCTGTTAACAGTCTGTCAATTATTGCTGTGATTATATGTCAATCTTCTATTATTGTTTTGTCATATTTTTGCTCCTTATGTGTTGTCTTCAGAAGACATTTAACTGGCTACATGATCTGGAGTTTGGACACCTGTTGTGTAAATGGAAAAAATCCCATGGCTATATGTCAGCTCTTTTTATTCAGACTGGGTTTAAAGAATTAGTGTTCTAAGGCAGCAGAAGAGTCTTGCAAAAAATAGAGAGATAAGTTGTTGATGTAAAGCTCCACAAGTCCAATAGAAAAAGTTTTCTGAAGGAGCACAAAGGACAAAAAAATGAAAAACAGGAAGGAAGGACGTGTTTTTAAAGAAGGATTAAATACAGCTAAAAATGAAGACTACAGATTTTAAAAAGACTTCTCAGCCTGATAAAGTGTGAATGAAGTAAGGATGACTACCATAATACTGTAGATAGCTAAATGGCACTAGGAAGCCAAGAACTGATATATAAGTTAGTATTTCATTTGGTCAAATAAAAGTTCTATGTGTTTTAAAGCTTAAAGAAGCTTAGTGTTAAAAGAAAAACAATTTTCCTTTCCTTAAGTTAACATTTCTATCTGAAATTTTGTACTGTGAACCAGCACACATGGACTTAGAACTCAGGAAAATCTGGGTGTTTAAGAATTTGTTGTTTCACCATTCAATGTTGCATCACCATTTTCTGTTGGGAACCTCTGAAGATTGAATTTTCTTGATTTAGTTCTAATTAAACCACGTGTATAAGCTTATAGATTATTTGATTATACCAGGCATGAATACATGCACACATGCAAAATTATATCATTTTTATATCTCTATACATTCTTGTCAGTAAAAAAAAAATCTCTATTCTTTTTAAGCAGAAAACAGTTTTAGCATAATGAAAAATTGCTGATCATAGTTGAAAAGAAAGAAAAAATGTATTTCTAAAACTTTTGTGTGTCATTTGTTCGTCTAGAGAAGTAAGCATGACGTACAGATAGGTTTCCAATTTTTAAAATGGTCGCTGACTATTCAATAGAAATATCAGACTTTCTATGGAAACTTTTATTATCCTTCTTCTTCCTCTCCATCTTGAACTTTTTCTCTCCTTTAATGCTTTTAGCTTTTTTCTTTCTTTTTCCCTCTTATTACAGTTTCCTTTTTTTTTTTTTCTCTCTCCATTTATTTTTTAAGGCTTGATTTTACGTTTTTATTAACAGTGGCAGGTCTGTGTGGTGGAAATGATGTGGACTCTTAACCACAGAATCATAGAATATGCTGAGTTGGAAGGGACAATTCCAATTTATCAACTTTTCAGAGTCATTGCAAGCACATTGTGAATTAATTCACAGCAAAATTTTACAGGACTTTAGACTTTACTCATCTACAGGTGAACAGGTCCATTGAGCTGCTATTGGGTGAGAATAAAATAATATTGTATATCAGTGACATAGCTTTTTTATATGGTTATGCAATTTTAGATCCTGTTCTTTCTGCCTAAAAAAGAAATGAAGCCTGCAAATTGTGAAAAATTTATTCTCATTTTTATTCTCATTTCAAGGCTGTTCTTTCATCTAACTTATTATACTGCCATCATCAAATCATGCAAAAGCTGCCCTTTTCATACTGAAGTATGATGAATAGGTATTTAACGAAGGCTTATCAAAAAAATTGTACAAGAATGGAGTAATATCAGCAAAACATTAGTGTGCCAATATCTAGTGCACACACCAGCACAGTAGATGCCCTTTATGGACATAATTAGTGTATTCTTTCAGCCAATATTTATATTTATATTGACCTCCTATCCTCTGCTATTCACAGCTCTGTCTATGGTATCTCATGAGCAACCAGGTCTGATTTTCAGTAATAGCATTACAATTCTACTATTTGGCTTGTTTTGATTGGGATCTCCACCTAACTGCAAGTTTAAATAGCATCGTTTTCTGGTTATAAGATATTTCTAGCATTTAAGAAATTACTTTTTCCCTCTGCCAGTGGTTGGAGGAGCTGAGCTGGAACAGTCTTAGTGTGTTCTTCCTGTCCTTATCTTTCAAGAAATACTTAACATGAAGCTTGTAGCTCCTTATGCATTTTGTACATTCTGTCTTCTAGTATTATATTATAATGTAAATAAGACAAGGTTGTTTGGGAAGAGGGTATTAAAAATTTCAAATTGCTTATTTTCCTCAGCCTTATAAGCATTAATTAATATTCACCCATCTGTCTCCATGCACTTCCTGCTTCTCTCCTTATGCAAATGAGACTATCAGCTTAGTGTGGAGGCTGTCAGGCCATTAAGGGGCGCTTTGTGCTAATGCATTGCAAAAAAAGAATTTTCTCCTTTCTCATAGCTAAGAGGCTGGCTTTGAGAAAGCATACCTCCAAGTATGGAAACATGAATAAAATGTAATGCCAGACAAAATCTAATCATCAGAACTATGTATTTTAACAGCTAATGAGACGTGTGCCAGGGAAGAGTGAGGTGTATTCCTGCAGGAGTTTTCATCATGAAATAAGTCAAGGAGCTGACTAAAAGGCTATCTGTGTAGGATGTTGATGATGTCAACACAGGATTAAGACCAATTTCTTAAGGCCTTTTGCAGCCTAAGCACACACAGAATCAGTCACGTGAACCTTTTAGGTTGGAAAAGACCTCTAAAATCAACAAGTCCAACCACTGACTTATCTTCTCCTTGTGAACTGGACAGTAGCACTAAATGCCAGGTCCTTTTGTGCTGGGTCTTTTCAGCCACTCTTCTGCAAGCCTGGGGTTGTGACTGAAGTGCAGGACCCAGCACTTTATCTTGCTGAACCTCACTCCTTTGGTCTTGGCCCATCTATCCAGCCTTTTTGTATCCCTCTGCAGAATCTTCCTGCCTCCAGCAGCTGAGTGGTCCCACTCAACTCAGTGTGATTTTTAGGCATTTGTGTCTTCCTAAGGTTGACTATTTCATGATTCCCCAATCTTAAAGCCTTGCTGAAAATTATGAGGTTTCCTGGTTTTTAAGTGGACGGGGAGAGTAAGGTTCAAAGTTGATCATTGGTGGTCTGCATGTGTTTTTGTGAATCCTAATCCAACCCTTATTTGTCATTGGTCCTAAATTTTTTAATATCTACATCTATTGCAATGGTTAAAATATTCATTATACTGTGAACTAGAAAGATGTTATTAATGCTATTGTACAAATGAGGAAATTAGACACAGGCTGAATGTTAGATCCAAAAAGAGAAGCTCCTGACTCTTGGACTGTCTAAAAAATTAAGTATCTGAATGTTAGAGTTTATATATTTGCACTGTCTGAAAAGCATCCATAGTTAAAACAGTAAGTAGGAGAGGGAAACTTTAAAAGCCCTCTGGTATGAGAACAGTTTGCATTGCATATAAGTTGCTCCTTTTAAAAGAGGGCTGTTTTCTTTGTTTTTCAAGTGCTCATTTCTGATCATGACTATTCTGAAAAGTGAATCATAATGGAATGAACTTTTTAGCTTCTCTCATTTCCTTGTTGAAATATGCCTTGGAGCTTGAGGATTTATCTCTCTCTAAAATTATTCTATTTCACATGTTCTCATTAAGCCTATTAAGTCTAATACTTATCTGAATTCTATTAATCTCGTTTTGTGTGCTATCTTAGCACGGCTAAAACTACATATTAAAGGTGCTTTGTTTTAAACTTTATTTAAAAATCCTGCTTTTGGCTTAAATTGAATATTGCCCTCTTCTTCTTTGAGTGGTAGATATAAGAATCTCCAGGGAAGTTCTCCCAGTGAGGGTTGCTAAGTTTGGAGTATCTCTTGTGCGTTGTCCACATAACTGTGCAATCCCCACAGATTGATAGGTTATCTCCAAATCATGAGCAGGTGGCCAAGATCATCCCTGCTAGGGCCTTGAGTGTTGTGACAGCTGTAATGGCCCAGACCAGCCTCAGCTGTGGCTTCCATCCACATCTCTGCCAGAAAGCCAAAGAGCTCTGTGTTGGCTCAGGCTGGAGGCTCCAGCCTGTGTCTGAGCTCTGCTGGCTGTGTTGGTTGCTGGCTGGCTCTGCCATTTGTGTGCCCAGACACAGATCCTTTTGTTCTGGGTCCTAACCCATGGACTGACATCCTATCTTGACCTGTCCTGTGCCTTTGAACCTGCTCATTGACCTCTGGATAATATCTCACCCTGATTACCTGCCATTGCTTGTGACCCACAGATGGTTTTCCTCCTTTGATCTGGGTCCTGCCCTATGGATATGCATCTCCCTGCTGATTTGCACTCTTGGTTGAACTTGGCCATTATCTCTGCTACCTCTCTGATAGGGCTCTGCCTTGCTAACCTTTTTATCTCATTTGGTTTCTGTCTCCTTGTCACTTAGGAGAGCAGCTAACCCTTGTTAGATGATCATTCTGTGCTCAAATATGTGATGAGGAATGATAGGAGAATTACTATCTGTGAGAGATGCCTCATCATGCTTTGTGACATGATGGTCAAATGTAGAGTGAGAAAGCAAAGAGTTCATAATGCAGGCTTATTTCAGAACCCTCTTTAGCATATTGTGAAACCATTCTTTATATTTGAGTGGTGTCATCTCTACCATGTCAGACATAATATATAAACAGAAAGGAAAAGTTCCCTTCTGAAAGTAGCCACAGAAATTAAATGGGGCTATATTAGGACACTTAGAATTTGATTGAAAACAAAACTGGTCTTGGAAGACATTCTAATTTTGAATGGGCTGCAAATTGGCAGCTGACTTGTAAGTGGTCTTTAAACACACCCATAAATAGTGGCCTTTCTTGTGGATCCAAATTTTCATGAAGCACTTTCTGTGACCACTGGGTCACAATAAGTAGGCAAATTGCAGTGACTGGAAAAAGGGACAAGTCCTAAGGATCTGCCTCTGAGCCTGATTGCTGTCATGCTCTTGGCTGCTGTATTCATCTGTTCTCTGTGTGTTGAGTCTGACTGCCTTAAGGAATGCTTTACTGTGGAGATTATTTTGGCTTACCACACCAGACATGAGACCAGCAAAGTACCAAATACCATTTTCACAAATTGTCTGTTTTACACAAGTGTATCCAAGCCAGGTAGGCAAAGGTTTTATTCAGGTTTGGAGAATGTCAGTAGGTGTAACTCCTGGATCAAATATTGGAAAGAATCCTGTCATCCTCCTTACTGTTTATAAGACCTGTATTAGCTAGTGCCTGCTCTGGAATATGGATAGAGAAATGGAAATCTGATGGGTAATAGAAATGCTAGAACATTGCTTACCAGTCCTTCTGGTAGAATGATTATGAATTTAGGGGGTAAGAGTTCATGAAGGAGTAGTCACTTGCTGGTGGAAGCACTTGCTGGGATTTTTTTGCTCTAGTCAGAGTGGATCTCATGGCAAGGCCCTTGGGTATTCTGCAGACAGGACTTGTCTTGCTCTCCCTTTCTCCTGTAAGTGCCTTATGCAGCTTTTGACTGAGTTGAGATCTCTTTGCATTTGGTACAAGGACTCTAACACGTCTCACACAGCCTTAACCAATCCAGGGTTGCATAAGCTCTTGCTAATGACTCTTGTAGTTGTTGAACTTCACAATGACTGCCAACCACAAATTATCTTGTTTTACAAAAACAGACTTTGATAATATATGTGTGATATATATATTCATGACACAGTATATATGATAAGATATATGGTAAAGATAAATTCCTAAATCAGATAAGATCTTAAAATTTCTTAAAAGTTGTCCACTGACTGTTCTGGCTGGCACACAATTGCTATATCCATTTGGTCAGACAAGTACACCTCAAAACTATTTTGAGTTTTTTTAATATTCTAATTTTTTTTGGTGTTTATATTTTTTTTTTCCTTTCCAAAAGAGATAAGACTCTTACTGGTGAAATTATCGCTGAGTATCCTTTCTAACTTGGTACAATTAAGATCATTGTATTTTCTATAATGTTTAGTGCTAAGTTTGGAAGAATAGATTGAAGGATTTCCATCACCAAAACATAGGGTGCAACGTGTCCTGAAGTTGAAATACTGTAGAAGAGGCAAAATTGGTGTTTTTCAGACTGCATGTTGTGTCAGTTCAGTATGGTTTGGATTTTTAAATTTCTTTAAAAGGAGACTGTTTCTTATTCCCTCCTTTCTTTCAAAGAATTAGTCCTAAAATGCTTCTGAAGTTCCTCTGATACAGCCAATACCTAACACAAGACGTTGCTAAAATTGTCAGTGACGAAATCAGCAAAATATCTTGTTGGAAATTGAAGACTGAGTAGTATAGATACTGATTTTCATTAGGTAGCTACATATTTAAATAACTAAATACAGCTGAAAGCAGCTTGTGAATACAAAGCACACAAATATTGCTTTAATCATCAGAATGGTGTCATGCCTATGCAGTATTTGAGAGAGCAGGTACTGTAAGCATCATATTGCATAACATATTAGCTGGAAGTGTTGACTGCATGGTTTTGGATAAGAATTTCCAAAGCTCAAGGGCACCATTTTCTCAGTTTATTACACTTGTGTTTATTACATTTTTAAAGTAGCTGAAATGTTCCCTTAGAAAATATTGTAAGAAGACGAATGAGAATATTGAAATTAGGACATGAGTTGTAAAATGATGCAGCACATTTTGGGCCTTTCATCTCTAGTTTCTGAGCTGTAGGGCCACTTATCTTCATGGTTTATAGTTCATGCATCTATGTCTGTTTCTCACAGATTTAAAAAAAAAGAGAAAAAGTGAGCTTTAGCTTTTCATTGTTTATTTTGTTCAAAATGAAACCTCTACAAGTGTCAAATGAAAAAAAAAAGTAATGGATTTTCTGTTAGCACAAAAACCTAATTCAAGAGTGCAGATTGAAAAAACAGAGGGTCCTTAACAAAATGTTTTTGATAACAATAAAATTTCTGTTGAGTTGCCAGAACAAAGGAAAAGTCTAGACTAAGCTTTTGAAATCTATTTGAAACAGAAGGAAATTTTATGAAATTGAGTTGATTCATTCTTTAGCTGAAAAGCTTATTGTATATAGAAATGCCTTCTAAAGAAGTTTCAACTTGTAAACAAGCATTTTTACTCCTGAAATACTTGCATTCAAAGACAGATTATTTAAACACAGGATTTAGACCCACCTGACAGCTGCACCAAAGGACACTTTTCTTTGCTCCACAGATGAAGTTTTGTGTTGCTAGTAGAGAACTGGGAGTCATTTCTTGTTTCACTTCATTTTTGATCTCTGCCCTTGAGTAAGAATACCCTGGGAGTATGTACAAGAAGAGGAGACTATAATCCATCCTTTCCCGCATGAAGTAAACACCATCCATGCTTTGGTCTTCCTTCTGAAGCTGTTTTATTTACTTAATTTCTTCTTTGATGTTATTTTCAATGAGTCTAGGAATTATGTGTCAGATCTGGATAGTATCCATGTCAATCTGTTTGTTCTAAAAAGCATTTAGATAATTTGATGATTAAATCATGTGCCTATTCTAGAAAGCTCTTTGAATACATATTGAAGTGAGATACTTGGATCAGCCAAAGTAGGAGAAAGCACTGAATGAACTATTCCACATGTAAGTTATATGCATGTAATATATTGTAATACATAATAGGTCTGGAAGAAGGTATTGGTGGTAATCTAGTGCTTTTTGTTAGCATTTAGGACTTTTCATTCCAGGGCAAAAATTATTATTATTATTATTATTATTATTATTATTATTATTATTATTATTATTATTATTATTATTATTATTATTATTATTATTATTATTGTGTGTGTATATTTATTTTAGAATTTACAAATAAGTCTTATGTGTTTGTACTTGGGAAGTCCAGAGCTGAATAAGTTTTTTTACCAGTGAAATAACTGAAACTCTTTTCAAGATGACATAGTTTGCCCATACCATATTTACCCTCCAAAGATGCTAGAAAGGCTATGAAGACTGATTTCATCAGTCCCACTTAACCTCTGTATCCAAAGGACCTTTTACTTAGCACTTTAGGAAATACCGAAGGCACTTTTATATTTACAGTTTTTGACAATGCAGTAAGCCTCACAGGCCTTTCTTCCTAAATTAAATAAAGTCTGTAGTGCAAACTATGCAAATGTGTTTTGTCATTCTCCCCCCAGAGCTGCCTCTTAGCATTTTATCCCAATGAGCATGATTAGGTTAGAATAGTGGTTTTCCTACAAGCACCTGTTGTACATCTAAAGTGAAAAGAAAAAAAAAAAAAAAAGAAGAAGACAGGGGATAAAACTTATATCTCATGGCTGTATGCCATGTCTCTTTTCTCGTCAGGGAATGACATGAGCACTGCCAGCTGTAAATGTGAAATCACTCTAAGATATCCACCATTAAAAGAGGGTTTCTGATGATTTCATATGTGAGGTTTCTGTACCATACCCTAAGCTTTCTTATTCCATTTAAGCTATAAAAGATAAAGCTGCCAGCACGTGAATTGACTATATCAGTAATTCCTGTAGCTCAGACAGAACTTTTTCCACATGAAACCTAGGGATGTGGAGCAGAAAGTTCAGAAAATATCATTCTTTGACTTCATCATGCAGTAGTATAGAAATTAGTTGTGGAGAGGGTAACATCAGCTCCCAACAGCAGGGCCTGAGTCTAATTAGAAAAAGAGTGGATGTTACAGTCTGTGAATTTCTGATTACTAGATGAAGTAATGAGCAGGAAGAATGGGTTGCATCCTTTACTGGCAGAAGATGTGTACAGAGTGATTAGTGCCCTTCTCAAGTAACCAGGTAATGGTGTATCTCAGGGCCACAGGTCTGGGGTTTTCATCATGAAGAAATCATCTAATTTATGTGCTTTCCATTCTCCATGCTTTAAAAGACAAGTTGTTTTTTTTTAACATTGATCTGTCATTTGTGGTGTTAAATCATTCCATATCAAGACTTCTACTGCATTTTAAGTTTAAAATCTTTTTATTTTGAGGCTAAATCTAAATCAGCCAGAGCAAATGAAGGTAATAATGTAGTGACCGAAGCTGCTGAAGCCTTTTTTCAGGTATCATTTTTATTTAATTGGACCTTAACAGTCTAACTTTTCATCAACCAAGAACACTCAGGAGTCCATCAGAATCAGCACAATTAAGACAAAATATCGATCCATTATCATAGCAGAAGCAATGATCTATCTTCTAGAGACTTTATCATACCACAGTCAAATAAATATTGCAGGGATAGCAAACAGAACAAGTAGCCATATATTAGATTCAGGTCTGAAAATGAGAAATTGCACCTTAGATGATGCACAGACCTTCTGAAAAGTGCATGAGTGTCAGAGGAGTTTGCTTAATAGATAATGATGTATAATTGAGGATGGAACTGTGTAAATTGAACCTTAAAGCTGTTGAGGTGTAATAAGTGGCTGGAGATACAGTAGGTGTTTTGTCTATTCACCTCCTACAAAGCCCATTTTTTCCCCCCTACATTTTCTTTTAATTTCCATAGGTAGTTGTCCAAAGAAATCAACCATGAAAGGTATATGAATTCAGTGAGCAGCCAAAAAGCTTGAGCTAGTAAATGCACAGCCCCCAGCCATGCTCCTGGTGCCTTTTTTTTTACTTGTCTCAGGAGCTTTATGTATCTGTGATGGATGATGTGATACAGGATACTGACAAAACTGTGGGTGTAAGATGTTCAGACATCTCTGAGGCTGCAAAAGAAGCTGTATGTGTTTGTGAGTACACTTGCATTAAAATGAACATTGCCAGGGGAGCATTTTAATGGTTTTATAACTGCTACAGTGTATGAGTTTGACTTTACTTATGACAAAGAGATTATCTCTGTCTGTATGGGTTAGACATAGGTCTCTGGTGTTTTTTATGCCAACAGTTCCTCTCTTGCATAGTATTTTCTCCAAATCCTGGGGAAAACCTGCATGCCTAAAAAAAAAGTATCTGTCAAGGTTCTGAGAAACCTAAACTAAGGTAGAAGAAGGAAAGACAGGAAGGATGAAGATTTGTAGTTACGTGTAGCTAGGGCTGCTTATCACAGAGCACTTTCTGTCCCTGCTTTGAAAACCAAAACGCAGCAGAGTGTCTCCTTATAAGAAACCAGGATGCAAAGTAAGTACTTGCTCTCAAAGAAACAAAGAAATAGTGAAACTATTCTTGAAGGTTAATGGTTTGTCCCCTTGCCATTCAAATATTCTATGAGTAAACAAGCTGAATAACTGTTATTCAATTGTAAGAGAGGGTGTCACATATCCACTGCAGAAGCATTGAAACTAAAATAACTTTATTGGGTGCAGAGCTGTTTTGAATCAGTTAGAGTGGAGTGATATGGATTTCAAGTGCAATGCCTTTTAAAAGAGAATGAGAAGCTGAGAAAAGATTTCAGAGGTATATGGTCATCAGCTAATGGACTATTGTACAGCTTTGCTGAGATTTTCCTGAGAAAAGGTGGTGTGATTGTTTCCTCAACCTTCCCTGTGTTTTCTAAGAGCAAAGAATGGTTGGAACTTTCTCTCTACAACCAAATAATTAATATTTTTTCTGAGGTACCCAAATAGAAACTGTTGAAACTTGTATATATACATACTTATATATATATACATGTGTAAACCTTCATGTGATTGTGTTTATTTTTATATCTGTATATATAGATAGAGTCAAACACAGGAGTGTTTGACTGGAAATCTTGGGAGTCCTTCCCACTCTTAATACTTCTTTGACAGATAATTTCAAAATGAGAGAGCATTTTGCTGAAGGTAGATAGGTAGCACACTGGAGTGTAGTATTTAAAAAGATGCTGTAATATTTAGGCAATTGTGGAAATTTTGACTATTTCTTTTGTTTTGTTTTTAGTTTTGTTTGGGTTTTTTTGTTTAATTTTTGCTTTGGTTTGTTTTGTTTTTTTTTATAAGCTCAGTTCTTTACTGGAAATCCAACAGTCTCTCCCTACAAAAATAGGCTGCATTTCCATGCAAATTATTACTTGGCTTTTCCTTAAGCATTGGGAGCTCCTTCTACTCTAATGACAATAGTGAGTCCCTGTATTTTACACAGACTAAAGGACCTCAGTGGGACAGGCTGTTTCTAGAAATCTGACTGTGGTGCTGAGTTCTGTAGGCTGAGCAACTCTGACCATGATGTCTGCAAGTCAGTTCCTGAAAGGTCATAGAGATGTGTCCTTACACTATGCTCTATTTAATTTTCCTGTGTTCTCTAATTTTTAGTAGACAGTAGAAATTTTTTTCATATTATAAGTCATAACATGATTGGTATCCATATATATATTGGTAGTATATACTGGTAGTTTTTTGGGTCTGTGGGTTTGGGTTTTTTTTCTTCTTTTTTTTTTTTTGAATGTCACCTTCACTGGTAAGAACAAATAGCATGTAAGAGCAAATTTTTTTTTTTAAGCAAGGGTAAAAGAAGCAAACTAAAACTTTGTTTTGTCATAGTAATTCAGTCTTAGAAGACAAGACTGTGCACTGCAGAACTTCAGTAAAACCGCAGTATCACATGGAAATTATTGTTAGCCTAATTTTTGAAATATAAAGGGGTAGTATAATAACTTAAAAGTGTATTCATGAATGTGATGGACTCCATAAAAATTATCAGCAGATCAATCTGAAATACTGGCTATCTTGGGAGACTTATTTGTGAGCAGTACTCAGTGGTTTTGTTTAAGCTTCAATATTATTTGCTTGCAGAAAGAAAACCAGATTTCACAGGATACCATTAGTATCCTAACAATAAATTTACTTTGTAACTGCTGGTTTTTTACTTATCCAAAGAAAAACTAGTATTTAAATTTCTTGTTCACTGGTTTTTTGAAGCATTTGTCTTATGTTTTTCTCTTCCTTTTGTTTTTGACTTAGTTGAAATTAATATAGCTAATCCTAGGCAATATCTCTCAATACAAGATTTACATGCCTCAAATCATCTTTCATATCTAAATGATTTAGCTGTTATTGATTTATTCAGCAATGAAGTATATCGTGGTCTGATGCACTTGTTTTTCAGAACTGCTCTCAAAAAATATCTTTATTGACCAGCTTTATTTACCAAATATTCACTCAAGCCTAACACAAAGATCAGTGTGGCACCGAGATTACAACAATTTACAAACCTAAAGAAAGTGTAAAACATCTGTCATCATGCACTTCTGTGGCATTGAACTTCTCTAAACAATATATTAATGGTTCATGCTGGGATTAAAGGTTTGAGCAAGTTGACTCATTTCAGCACTGGCTTCAAGATCTGGGTGTTTCTGATCTACATCAATAGTAGTGTAAGTAGAAAATTCTTGCCATGGTTTTAGAATTCAAATGCTCTTTGATATTCAGGTTGTACATGTTACACTTGAAGGCATGCTTGCAAAAATGGATAAATGATTTCTGAAGAAGTTTACAAGGAAGTTACAGGTAAATCAATGATAAGGCTGTTTGCAAAGACGTGGGATGGCAAAGCTGCTGGTTTTGCCTGCATCTGTCTTGTGCTTCTAGTGCAGAGGAACTGAAATGCAAGCAGTGAACACTCTCCACATGGACCCAGATCACTGCTGCTACTCTTGTAATCTATCTCTGCCCTTGGAAAGTTTCTGCTCCCAACCCAAGCCATAATTTCAAATGGCTAAAGTTTATGTAAGGGCAGCTCTTCGTACATGCCTGTCCTTTTCACTAATGAAATCTGACTGCTCTCCTGAGACAGTGGCCTTTTGTATCTTATTCATCCCCCTGAAAAAGCAGGGTAAACTGCTTTTAGACCATTTCTGTGTTGCCTTATAAATATACTGAGTTGAGGGAAAAGAACAACGGAAATTAAACTGCTCTGATTTAGTTCAGGCAAATAAATACAGATGTGCTTGGTTTCTTCTTTTATTATCTTACATGAACTCCTCTATTGGCTGCTTTAAGCCACCAGAATAATCTAAACCCAAAACAAAGGGCAGTTTATGCAAAAGACAACTGAAGAAAAGCATATAAAGGAGTAAGTTATAGTTTCAAGACCTTTGCTTTTTTTGCCTTCATTTTACTCATGGGTTCAGTAGCCACTTAATGAATTCATGGAATAATACAGAATTATTTCACTTAGTTTTCCTGGGGTTGCTAAGTTCATAAACTGCATGCAGTCTTGGAATAGATATCTTCATTATATCTGTAAAGTCTCAAGTTCAGCACTATGTTAATATCTGGTGTGCCTGGTGGGAACAGTTCACAGATTGCAGTTGTGTTCTACAGCTTAGATCATTCAGCAGGTCTGATTTGAGTGCTCACTTTACAGTTCTCCACCTTGAATTGTGACTGTGATAGTCTATAATAAAATAATTTAATCATGGCAAAGTTATGTTTGTTTAGTATGAAAGTATTTAGGAAAAGGTATATTTTAAACTCTTGTACCTTTTCTATGGTATCTGACCATTTACATGAGGATCTTAGTCTAAAATTCCAAAAGGCACTTCCAGGCTTCCCTCTCTGCTTTGTCTTCCTGTCAGAGCTCAATGAGTCCTCATGAACCCTGGCAAATCTTACTGGAAATGAAGTAATATTTAAAGTATTTTCATACTTCGTTCTCCTCTGGTAAAAGAAACCTTTTGTATTCTGAATGTTAATGATTTTAAAAGCTTATGTCTTTCTTATTTTTAAGCAACTTCCAAGGTTGTGTGTTCTTGTATAGGAAGTCAATCTGTTCCTCTTTTTCCTTCCAAACTCCAGTACTAAAGCAAAGGTGCAAAGACAAAAGGAACAAATGTATATAACTTTACAGTATCTTCTAGTCCCTGTTCTAACCATACATTATGTGTTTATAAATTTATTGTCACTTTATTTAGTATTGCACATAAACTATTTACTTGAGAAAGAGATTCTACACTACCACACATAACATCTTTTCTGCTCTTTTGCTATATCACAACTTACCACAGTTTGTAAATGTAAGGAGTGTAGGAAGCCATTAGTGTGCAAAAGGAGAAGGCATTTTTGAAAGACCTTTCCTCTTGGGATGAAAGAGTAAAGCATGGTTAATGTTCCCATTGGCCATATTGTCACTGACTGCTGAACCAGACAGTTTAGACTCAAGCAACTTGTCCTGTAATTACCTGTACTTGTATTCATTAGTGGGTGGTTCAGCAATCACTGGGAATTTGCATGGAGTGAAGTGGGCTAATTTAGTTATATAAATCTCAAAGAAAATCCATTAGCCCACCTCCTGCCCTCTTATGTTTTAAGGCAAAACTCAGATGAAAGGCAGACGTACACAAAACCTTCACACTTCCAGCAGTTTCATTCCTCGTGGAATGTGGCAGGGATTCCTGCTCTATTTAGTTAGAATCTTACTGTGAGACAGCATCCAGAACAGCATAATAATAGGGATTGGTGTCTCGAGGAATTGCAAAAGTGGCTGATTTGTTTCAGTCTCTAGAATAAATCCTTTCTAGATGAATAACTAACAGGATATATTCTAGCAGGCTGTCTCAGGCCGTTTGCCCACTAGACAGATATCCTGGGTATTGTCAGTCATCTGGAAGACACAGAACATGTTAAATAAACACTTCAATAAATGCTTTAATTTCTAAACCCAGAGTCTGATCTTTTCAAAATGCAGGTGGTATGGAGCAATCTTGCAGATGCAACACTACTTCTGTTGTTAAGCGTGGTGTCTGTACTCTCAAATGTTAAAAACTCCCTCATAAGCTCGTGCCTATCCATTCTAAGTTTCAAAATCCCTTAAAACTTTAGAACCACATTGGTTGTGGCTATCTGCAGTATGAACGAATCTAAGAGGTTCATCTTGGCACATCATATGGTGCATGGAAATTTCCTAAGAAATAACCCCTGATACTTCTGGTTTCATATGGACAAGTAGATTGTACAATTTATTTTCTTTGAGGTGAGAAGATTGTTCTTAAAGACAGAAAATTACTCTCATTTTCCATCTTTGCCAAAACTTTGATATTTGTTTTGCTGAGACTAAATTCTTTACACCAGAAATAGTTTCAATCAATCAACTTGAAATAATATATAGAATGGAAAGGAGAAGATTTCTAAAAGTATTGAAATGTCTTGTTTCAAAATTATTTTCTTTTTAAATACCAGGTTTTTACTTGGAAATATTGGCAAATTTAGCTAAAAAAAAATCAAAAAATAAGATCAAGATTGCAGAATGAAATATTTTAGCTGTCCCCTGCTGAGAAATTCCTGACTGTGTATTTAAAATTCTTTTGAAGTAAGAGAAGTAATATATTAGTGGGGGGGGGGGGGGGGGGGGGGGAAATTTCCCATCCAGTTCTTGCAGTTCCTCTGTAACAAGATGATCCAGTACTGTTGAGAGATCCATGGGAAGGCAACAGCCCCCTAGACCTGGAAAGTGAAGCAGCTGCCTATTGCACATTGGGAAACATCAATGCACTCATTTACACATAGATGTAGAATTTAGGCATGGTGGTATCCTGAAGTACACATTTAAAACAACTTCCAAGTGTTAGTGTAAACACTGATTTGGAATTTCAAGTGCATGACACAGTGTTCTTGTAGGAGAACCTGACAGTGAAAGGGTCTGCACTTTCTAGCATATCATAACTAAATAGAATTGCAAAGCAGAATTACTCAGTGTTCCTGATTGTGGCCCTCTTAACGAACTGAAAAATCAAAATAATAACAGCCTTGACTTTTTTCATTTTGCTTTCCAGAGATTTCTTGTCTTTTCAGAACTTGAATGTAGGCAAATTCCTATAGAAAATACTTCCAAAATAAGAACTACTTGTAATCTGAATCTGAACAATACCTATGTTTTTCAAACGTGTCTTGTATATTTTGAAAGACAAATTAACAGCTGACTTTCACATTAATGTATTTCTTCTCTCAAATTAACATAGTGTCCAAATTTAAAAAAAAATTAAAAAAATTACCAGATCTGCTCACATCCATTCTTTTTCCTTTTCTTAACAAGAATATATCATAGCATTTCATGTCACACGTCATAGAGGAATTGCTTAACATAAGTCACCATACCTCCTATATTTAATATAATGGAGACATTTGTGTGTTGGTTGACCCCACAGAAATTTGCTTCCTGACTAAAAGAATTGGTACCATTGTACAAAGTAAATAATTCTGCAATAATTTTGACATTTAATGATGACGTTTAAGTGAAATAGTTTGAAGTAAGTAAAAATATTATCTTTGTCTGTTCATCTTTTGATGTTGTCTTAAAATATCTTTCATGAAGTACAACCTTTTTTATGAGGGGGATAGAAATATAATATTTAATGCTCAGTGAAGCAGAATGGGACCAAACCTCCTTAAACACCTCGTGATCAGCTGTTAGGAAATTTTAATAGAACATCATATGTCCAACTGGCACAAAAAAGTTGCAGCAAACTAATCTTTACTCTGACATAAGTTTGGATCATAGATTCCTCAAACACTGAATTCGCTGGTAAACAAGAAAGCTTAACTATGTGTTCAAATTTTTGTCAGGAGATTCTCATCTGAGGATGAGACAACCATAGAGAGATGTCCCAGTTGCATGTGGAGCTTTGACAGTATATTTCTTTGGACCGTGGGACAAGCAAGTGCTATTAACATAAATGCTGTCAGATGCTGCATTGAAGCTGTGTTGACTGTGTTGATTGCTGACATCTCATTTTCTCCATCTCTCAGGGGGTGGAGGGGAAGTGGTGTTGTTCTTGAGTGTTGAGCCTGCTTAAAAATAGCTTCTGAAATGATCATTTTGCAGCCCAACTTTTCTGATAGATGTCATAGTTTGCTATTGCTAAGTTCTAGTGCAACCACTTATTCTAATACTGGATGTTTGTTTGTTAACATTCAAAAATCATATATACCATAGTTATGGACTACTGCTGGATTTGGATTCTTGGGAGTTATAGAATCTCAGAATGGTTTAAATTGGAAGGGAATTCAAAGATGATCTAGTTCCACCCTCCCTGCCATGGGCAGGGACACCACCTACTCTGCCTGGTTGTTCAGAGCCTCATCCAAATTGTCCTTGAGCATTTCTGGGGATGGAGCATCCACTGCTTCTCTGGGCAACCTGTTCCTGTGCTCCACCACCCTCACAGTAAAGAATTTCTTCCTCATATCTGATCTAAACCCACCTTCTTTCATTTTAAAGCCATTCCTTCTTATCTTAAAACTACATGCCATTGAGAACTGGCCCTATCTTTCTTGCAGACTGCTCCCACCATATTGTAAATAAAATAATATTATAAAGTGCCTTGATGCTGATTTTTTTTTTTTTTTTTTTTAAAAACAACTTAGAATTCATGCAATTACTGGTGGTATATTTAGCAATGATGTTAGAAGGATTGTAGAGAAGGGACTTAGGAAAAGATGAAATTCTTTTAAAAACAGAACAGACTGACTTGAAGTTCGTGACACACAACATAAATAAGGAATTGAGAAAAGTGAGAAAAGAATTGCTTCAAACCAGTGGCCTTCAGGAATATGCTGCAGCTCACTGAACTGGACCAAAATTATCTAACAAATACATTCAATAACTTGTTGTGACTAAGGGCAAAGCAGAATGTTTACGAGAAGTGAATTTGTTGAAATTTGGCTTAAATTGAGGAAACGTGTAAGGTGCTGGTAAAAACAGAAAACACAAATAAGAGAGCAAGTTGTCCATAGCTTTCACAAAAGTGAGAGTCCCACTTAATTAAAGGTATTGAAATTCAAGCCTCCTATTTTATTCTTAGGTAAACTTAGATGAAAGCTTTAGCACACCATCATATATGGTAACTTTTATGCTGTATTTCAGGATTTTAAAAGTTTTGACTCTTAGTCCACATTAAGATACAGACTCCAGTAAGTCATACCCATCATATCCTTAATTTCTAAAAGTAATCAGTATCCATTCCATCAAAGACCAAATTTGGTCCTCTAGGCTTCTCTGTGGTGCCCCTTTGAACCACTGTGCAAGAGATATTTGTAGTCAGAGGTTTGGATTCCACTGGAGTCCAGACAAATTCAGTCTGCCATTATAATTTGGAAAAAAACAATACTTGTCTTTTTTATTTTAAGTTATACATCTAGCACTGCTGATAATGACAAGGGAAAGAAAAAAAGAAAAAAAGAGCCATCATTTTTGTCTCAATCTCGTTGCATTATCTCTTCAAGCTGAGTTTTTACCTACAGCAGGATAAACAATATTATAGCTATGCTAGGATTTTGCTGTAGCTATTGATTTTTCTGTTTAAAGCTCTTGGTGGTTAATTGTGGCAATATAAAACACCAAAATAGTTGCATAAGAGTAAGGTTTTGTCCTTGGTTGAGTTAATACGTTATCTTGATTAATCAAGTTTATTTATGTTGTTTCATGGGGTATCAGAACACGAGAGAATAGTGTGAAATCTGTTTAATTCCACAAGCAAGCAGAGTGCTAAATCATAGGTAAGTCCCCAAATGGCATTTAAATAGAGTGAAAACATAATCCCCCTCTAAAGGTCTAAGTTCTTATAGAAAGTGCTGGCTACTTGTTTGCAGCCATCTGTAAGTGAGAATTGTTTCATCAGGTTTCTGAGTATATTTTTAGCAATTTGTTTTCTGTCCCTAAACTGTGTTTACCAAGACACTCATCTCTAAAAAAAAACCAGAAAATCATACAAAGGACTGTTTACAATGACTGCCCACATTTCTTGAGGTTTTTTATACTAATTTCAACAGAACCATCTGAAACATCCCTTGCTTGAAGAAGTGACAACCAGACACCCCAGCTGTTATGTTAATGTCCCCATGATGAACACTGCACTTGTCAACAAGCCAAACTGTTATCCCAAGAGATTTCCACCTTTCTTTTAAGCTGTGAAACAACATTTTTGACCAGGATCTTACCTGCTTGGACTCCACCTCCTCCCCCTGTGCAGAGTTTGTAAAAAGTTTCAAGCTGTCTTTTCTGTTTTCTGTCTTGCATTTGTGTCTGGGAAATGGGAATAGAATTCTATTTCTACTCCCCAAAGTCAGTGCTATTTTTAATGAACTCTAATGGGTTCCTCAAACTTCGTTATTACTGCAGATATATAAATAGTAAAAAAAAAATTCCAGGACACCGATATTTAAGGATGGTGAACCAAAAGTAAACCAGGTAACCCGAAACAGCTTTTGTGTGACAGGCTTTCAACAGAGTTGAAAGTAGTTTCCCCTTGTTACCCTCTGCAATGCAATAGATTATAAATTCATAATTTGATACAAATATATCATATGTCAATAAACCTTTCAGAAAGTTTTGTTTGTTTGTTTGTTTTGGTTTTTTCTTTTTCTTTTTTTTTTTTTTTTTTTTTCCCTGGTGAAACAAACTGTAGACCTGTTGCCATTCAGTGTCTTCTACTTGCTTTTTCCTGCCTTGATGTAACTCATGTACTGTAAGGACCCTCTGCTGTTGCTAGACAAAAGTTGTGTTCATAATTTTTTAAGCATTCATGGGTAAGGGCATAAAATTGTTTTTTCCCCTCATAAATTAAAAAATTGCAAACAAGATCCCTCATTGGCCACATGAAAAAGACTTTGACTGTTACATCCTCATGTGAGATTGCAGATGTGCGTGTGTTAAATAATGGAGGAAGAGGTAGAAGTGTTGAGGAAGTGGCACTAACAACTTGCTTTGGGGATGAAATGGAGCAAAAAAGGGTGCTCAGTATCAGCTGTGTAGAATGTCTGGGCAAGGAATATTGAATAGGACACAAAGAAGGATACACAGCTCACGTCTGTCAGGAAGGGGTCATGCTACAGGATCAGAACAGGTTGTTCCAGAGACAATCGTGATGGCATTAGCAGTGCTGAGCTTGGCATTAAATGTCATGTTCAATTCCAGCTTATTTAAGGTGATACCTCTGGCCATAAGAGTGGTGAAAAGGCAGATGAATGTTTTATCTAATAACTACTGGGAGATCTGTGGGAGTTTGGCCAAACGCTGATGAAAGGAATAGAGAAAAATACATCTACAATGTTGTGTTATTGAGCAGTGTTTTTCTATGTCAAGATTTAATTTAGTTTCTCTCTCTTTGCCTATATCTTACTATAACAGAAAGATGTAGGTTTACAACTGTTGTTTCCAATCAAATGATTCTTTCTGCATCTGTTTCAGGACAATTCATGTGTGATCTGTATCACTGGGCACTGCAGAACCATGGTGCTAACATGTAATTTGACACCTAGCACTTTTTTACATTGGCTTATGGGGTTTAGCTACACCAGATTGTTTAAAAAATATTGTTTTCTTGGATAGGTTCAAGACAGAAATAAGGCTAATAATCTGATTTTCCAATTAACTTTGAAATCCTTATGAATGAATTGTGGATTAGATAACTACATGTACAGCAGATGTCTCTAAAATGTCCAGAAGTCTCTTAGGAGCTTCTGCTATGAAACTGAACATGTAAAACTCCTGGGCAAACATAAGAAATTCTTTGAATTATACTTGGAAAAATATTACAGTAGAAATAGAAAAACATTCCTGCAAACAAGAGTTACAGACTAGCCCTAAAGGAAGGTCTTCAGTATGGTTCTATGTTTGATGCTCAACTACTTTTATGTACTAAAACTAAAGCAAGGTAATTCACTGTTTCTCTCCAGTTCTTACTGAAACAGGGGATAAGTGGCAGTGTAAGGTGTGAGGTATTCTAAATCTTCTTCAAAGAACATTGTTGAACAGTAATTTTTGAGTCTCTGGTGCTGGTGGTCAGGCAGAATTGTTGGATGTTATGTCATCCCATCTGAGACCCTAATATGGGTCTGGGCAATCAGGCACCCTCATGAGTGCCTGGGTATGATTTGGAATTATTCACTCATCCATCAGCAACATCAAATTAGGTGCATCATTAGTACTATTTCCATTGATGGAAGAGTCAAATTCTCTCTGGAAAAAGACTTCATTCTACTATATACTGTGTAGACAGAGAAAAAGGCAATCCCTCCCCAAAAGAACTCCCAGTCAGAGATGTAGATAAAATATGATAAGAGACTAAATAGCAAAGAGGAAAGGGGCTGAAGTTCCATTAGAAAAATGTGAGGAATTTGTGATTACTGGTACCTGGTGGTCTCTATGGCAACAGGTACTACAGGTACGACTCACCTGAGTGATGCCAGGGTTAGTGGCCTGTCAGGACTATGGGCAAGGCAGGTTAGAAATGGTTTTGAAATTGGTAAGATGGCACTAAACACGTGTGAATATATACAAATTTAAAATGTTCTGGAAATTATTTATAGGGAAATGTTATTGTACAAAGAATCTTTGGGGAAAGATCAGGGGAATATAGCAAGAAAGCTTCAGATGCTGAAAGATCTTTAGGTGCTCTCATGTAAAAATGAAAAAAAAAAGGTGCTGTGTAATGATGGGATTAGAGGTAAAATGGAAGGGTAAGTGTGACAAAAGTGAGTGAGATTTGAAAAAATGTCCATATTTAAGTGCCATAAGGTCAAGGGATCAGGATGGAAGAACTCAGTGATCAAGAGAGATGAAACAAAAGAGCTTCAATAAGGGTTTTACCTCTGTATACAGGCACAAATGACTACATCTTCAGTAAGCTACAAAGGAAAAAGCAGACTGATTCCTGATGAAGTGCTTTGTCAGATCAGCACATTTCTGTCCACAGAATTCATGTCTAAACCCTCTTTCATTGCAGCCAAAATCTGCAGTGGAAAAAAAAATGGTTTTAATGAAACGTTCATCAAGAAAGCAAAAATAGATCACAAAATATTAAGGATGTAAAGTAGGATAAGATAAAGTTGCTGTCCTGCCTGATTTGAAGTGATGTGGGGTGAAAATGTATGCCCCATTCAGGTGGGGTTGGACTTGACCATAGTTTTCTGACATGTTATGCCTGTGTTCTCATCAGGAGACCACAAAACCTTGATAACCTCCCTTCTCCATTTGTATGAAAGTGTTTGAAAAGTTCTAGCATTTGTTATAAAAGCATTAAAACAGTGTGCTGCTATTAAGGCTCAGTTAGAGAGGAAGTCCAGATTGTGAGACTAGATGATGGATAATTTTCTACATCCTTTATTCACACCTGATTACTACCACATTTCTCTGTGTGACCTTCATGATCTAAATTAGAGATAGACTATGAATTCATTTTTAGGGAATCAAACAAAGCAGATTCATCAGTTGTAGTTTGAATTCAGAGTGTGTGAAGCTGTTGTGGTTCTATTTTAGTCCCAGCTAATAACAGTTCATATATTCAATTTAAATAGATTTGAGTTGGATTCACTGTAGTAAATACATCATTGACTAAAGAATTGCATAATGATCATAGAACTAAAAATGTGACTTCATCTTGGGAAAGATTATTGCTCCCTACTTAACCCACTGGAGCCTGCTTACCATTTGGGTTTCCAGTGCTGCAGCATCACTTCTCTGCAAGTTTCTCAGACCTCCTAAGGGCTGGACAGAAGACATTGCACCATGGTGTAATAAGAGTGATTCCCCCTCGGTCACCAGAAACTCAGGGTGAGAGTGTGGATAAAATAACACCCAGTAAGACCTTGTCTTGCTCTACATCTAAGTCCTGTACAGACAGATGTAAAACAGAAGCATGAGATGCATACATAAATATGGTCATGGTATCTTTGCAAGTGACCTCCTGACCAGTGGAGTTCATGAAATTCCTTCAGAGAAGAGCCCTTGCAGGCACTTGGGGAATGTTGTAAGCTATCCAGCTCTTCACTCTGAGATACAGGAATGAAGAGTGTCAAAAACACTTCAGCAGAGGTCCCTTTCACAATGAGGAGTCTTGACAATAAAGATGACCTTGAAATAATTGCCAGAGTAGCATGATATGGTAAATATTCACACACAACAAAGATGGAGAGACACTATTTAAAGAGCATGGTAACAGGGCAAGGAGGGATGGTTTTAAGCTGGAAGAGAGTAAGTTTAGATTAAGTATTAGGAGGAAATTCTTTATTGAGGGTGGTGAAGCACTGGAAAAGGTTGTGAATGCCTCACTCCTGGAAGTGTTCAAGGCCAAATTTCATGGGACTCTGAGCAACCAGGTCTGGTGAAAGGTGTCCCTGCTTATGGAAGGGGAAGAATTGGAACAAAATGGCCTTTAATGTCCCTTACAATCCAAGTCATTCTATGATTATGATTCTTGTCTTACCTAATCACATCCTAGTGTTATTTTTCCAATAGCAGATGATTTAAATGTGAATTTCATTATATTTATATGCACTCATAGGAGTTTTTGTCTGATATTGTGTTTGTATTGAGTATCAGAATGCAATGTTGAGGAGTAGTTTGAGTGATTTGTGGGGGTTTTGCCCTCAATAAAGTAGAAAAGCAGTATTTTTTAACTTCACTGTGGAATAATGGGAGCTCGGTAAGCAAGCCTTGTGTCACTACATGCTGAATACCTTTACCTGCAGAATTAGTCAAATTTGTAGTCTAGAGACTTAGTTCTAAGCTTGATTAAATACCTTATTGCTTCATTTTATTAGTGTAATGTCCTCATTTCATGAATATGCATTTTTGCTTAATGTCTGTGTAATACACTGCTGATAGTCCTTAATGCATGATCATATTTTTCAGATTCTAAAATCAGAACTTTTTTTTTCTTTCTTTCAGCAAACTTTTAAAAAAAGTTACTTTCATATCTTCATATTGAGAGGAATTTATATTCAGGGGTATATCCTTGCCATCAATTTTAGGTTACTCATGCATCTAATTAATAGACTCTAATATGACTCAAAGTATTTAAATTTAAGTCCTATGTAGTCCCTGGAATCAGTTAAGTGTATCCAAAATTTGATTTAGAACATTTCAATTATGTCAGAAGAAAAAATATAATATCTGACTTGCATAAGATGAAGTAATTTTATGTGAAGGTATTCACACTTTAAAACTGGGTGGTATTTCACTTATATTCTTAAGTCAACCCTTAATACCAATCTTAAGCAAACAAATACACTGTATTTTGAAGTTATTCTGTTCTTTTAGTCTGAGAATCCAATAAAGTAGCAATTTCCACAGCAATTGAAACTATTTACTTTTAAATAGGAGGGGTTTTTTTTTGTATTTTGAAAGCTGTACATAGTCTTGATTTTTACATTCTTACATTTCATCTATGGTAATAGTTTGCTAATATATGAACCACTAGCAAGTTTTTTAAAAAGCAAAAATACTGCCTTAATCCAAGTACGTTATCTTTTAGAACAACATCTAATAAATACAACTACATTAAAAAAAAACATAATTGAGATTTATGATATTAAGAGGTAAAAAGGATTTAAGTAGTCTTCAATACCTTTTGCAGAACATTTAATAACCATCACCATTTTAATAAATTATAAAGACCTGAAGGAGCTTAAAGAAAAGTATTTTCCAGCTGAAAATATTTTGCACTTGTGACTGTGCTCAAATTGGAGTGAGATAAAAAAGTAAAAACTTTGCTTATAATATTCTTTGTATCCTATATTAATGATTTGAAAATCTGTACTAGAAAACACAATAAAAGGACAAGTTAAAGCATGATAACAATGATAAAAATACATTATTTAAGATTCTGCATCATAAAAAAAATATATGTTCTGCCCGAAAGTCATTTTATGACACTTTGTACTACCCTGTAGCTGATAGAAAACAAAAAACATCTTGTGTCAGAAGGAAACAGAGTATCTAAATAACACAGAATGATAAAGAAAATCCCTTCAAGAAAACACTTCACAATTGCACAATCAATTGTATGCTAACCAAGCACTGTGAAAATAATTTACAGTGAGCTAATATAACAGGAGTAAAGCCACAATTATTTGCATGACAAATATATTCATGAAATCTGGAGTTTTCTTGCAAATAGTTTCTGGAAAGAGCATGTTTTTGTAAATAGTTTTATTTTGGATCTGTTTTTCAGTTTCATCTCATCTCTGCTTGGAAATTTCAATAGATGGCTCTATAGCAAGGCAACATCAGTGTTACTGTCATCACAATTGTACCCTCTGACATGAAGTATTGAATTAGTACTGAGATGAAAAGAATTGCCATTATTCTTGCTTTGAACCTAAGGTAAAATAGTCTAAAATACCCTGGAAATGTTGACAGAAAATTGTGGTGACAAACTTCTGATTTCTGAATCTGTTGCAACACTTAAAATCAAACAGAAATGTTTGGCATTGCAGGCTGATAAAAGTAAGTTTGTTGCATTTGTTTTAATTTGAAAGCAAATGAACTCGTTGTGCTGTTGAGCCCGAAGTGCTGTCAATATACACTGACTCTCAGCAATGAGTATCACATTAATTCCATTTTCATAGCTCCTATGTGGGAAGAATGAAACACTTTTTTTTTTTTTTTTTTTTATAATCGTTGGTGTTTCTATAAAGAGTTTTATAATGCTTCTGACATTCATGTGTGAAAAACAATGCCTAGAACAGGGCTGTTAGTGGGAGGAAGGGGGTGAGGTGGAGATGGGAACAGTGTTATGCTCTCAGGTCTGGTGTCTCACACAGGAGTAGCCTCTGTCAGAATGCAGGATACTCCAGGTCAGGCAGCACCCCTGGTCTCACCCACCCCAGGGTTCCCTCAGGGACAGAAGGAATGTCTTGATATTTCGTGGGTTCACATGATCATACTCATTTTTTATTTTTTTTTTTAAGATGGAGGAGTTATGATAGCTCCACAAAATCCAATTCATATTCTCAATATGTAGAGGAAAAAAACCTCTTTGGCCCACAGCTATGCCTGTGAATCATTCATGGTTTAACCTTTGTCTCTAGTTGCACTTCTTCCTAAAATGGTGATCGTGAGACTTGGCAATATTTTTTGACTGTAATGCGCTGGAAAATTATAATATTCCTGACTCTTGTAGCATGTTTTAATATAGTCTGAGATGCTTACCTATCACCATGTCAGCCTCCAGCTGAGTCACTGAACAGAATGATCTAAGATTCCATGATTTCTTCACAAGTTCCAGTCACTTACAAGGCGGTTTGTAGTGAAATCAAGAATCCCTGGATGTCTTGATTTAGCTTTTAAGTGCTTGGTACTTAACTGCCATAGTTTCCTTAAATAAGAAGCCTTAGCAGCTCTGGAAATCAGACTACATACATGTAGTTATCAGAGTGTTTAGATAGCTTGAATTCTAGGTAGATGAGGACAACATTTTTAATCTAAATTGGTAAATGACACTGAGAGCTACCTACAGATGTAGTGATTATCAATCACTTCTAAAATGAAAATGTTTTGTTAAAATACAAACTAGAGCTGAAATAGAGCTGTAGTGCAAAAACTGCATCAAAATATTTTGTCTAACGTGCCACGGTGCATAATGACAGCAGTAACACCTCATTATAAAGTCTGCTCATATGGCCAGCACTTTGATACCTGCATGTTTAATCTTTGTCTGTAGGTCTTGTCAGGGAAGGGCTCACAAGATCTCAAGCAAGACTTGCCCCTTCCCCACGTCCCTTGTTGATGGCTAAATCAATTAATGAAGTAATTGTGTGGACTGAGAAGTATTCTCAATTAATGATTTAGAGAATTTTTTTTCTTTGCTCTGGTTTACAACACCTTGTTCTGCAAAATTAATGTGTTTGGAAGGAAACAGAATCGCTAAGGAACACTCAGGTGAAATAATTTTGGTCTTTTAAGCAAAACTGTGCAAAAATGTTGACGATCATATGAGGCTGAGCAGAAATTGTGTAATTTACTGAGAAATTACTACAAAGATTACAGAAAAAAGGCAGAAGAAATTTACATCCCAATGAAAGAGAAGGAATTATTTAGGATAGGCTGGATGCTTTATCAATGTGCAAATTTGTCAAAGATATGAATAGTTTCATTGGAAGTCTGTGTGAACCTTGGAGGGCTTTGAAGAAGTGTCTGTCTTTGGTAATATTTTGTTAACCTTTCTGGAGTGTTGATGTCATTCCCACAATATGTTTGCTCTCAGTGCACACATGAAACTGTTACATGACTAAGAAGCAGGATGCTGATTCCCCTTGGTTCAGTGTGTTCAGGGAGGGCGTGGGGGAGCACATTTCCTACAGAACCTCAGCAGCGTGACTTTTAAAACATCATAAAATACAACGTGTGAACATATACAGGATATATATACCATGTACACAGGAATAATACTACTAAAATCAACACTGCTGCAAAATCTGAGCTCCAGACTCTTCTAAAATCTGTCCTGTCAGACAGACCATGCTTAAGACTGTAATTAGATTACTTCAAACCTGATAATTAATTGTATTTGGGGACCTAAGAATTCTTTTAGAAATCAGTATAAGGAAAACCTCTGTTGAGTAGAAACAGTATTTTTTTTTTTATCCTGAATTTACTGCAGCAAAAGCAGAGGGCTTTGCTAGAGGATCACAATATTTGGTTTGTGTACTTTGTGGTGAGCATTTGGAACAGCCACTGTTATTGCTTTTAAATATGAATACATATATGTCAGATCAGCCCTGTAGATTTTTCTTGAGTGAGCAGTGCTGGCAGGTGACTGCTTTGCTCTCCAGGCTGCACTCTGGGCCTCCCTTCACAACCTATTCATGCATTCCCTGGTGTCTCTGATATTTAAGATTAAGTGCATGTTGAAGCATGATGCTGGATGAGAGCTACAGAGCAGTGGCAGCACTGTGTGCAGCAGGGCACAGGGAAATGCTCTGCTCTAGGGCGTGCTGAGAGGAAGAGAGCTGTGGTGAGCACCATAACAAGGATTCTCCTCTTTGATTCTGTGTACCAGGTGAAGCCTCACCTGTGCTGAATGGCTTGGCAGCAGCACACCTGTATGCCCTCCTGGGATGCAGACGTGAGCATTTTGTCAGAGTCCAAATCATGATTAGATTGTATTCAGACCTGTTGTGACATTGTGAAAATGTTGTTTGGGAGTTCGGGAATTTTAATTGTCTGTTTGTAATTTGCACATTGTGTTTGTTGTGTGCCTTTTATGGTCGTATCCTATTCCTTTCACATTCATGTTCCAGATTCCATCAAAAGTATGTGTATGAGGTAGGGAGGTGTAAAAATTTATTTTAAAAATAGTTAAGATGGGAAGATAGGTGGGGAGAAGTAATATGTTAACAGGGTTTCTTGTTTTATGTTGATTTTGTTTTTCCACTAGCAGAAAAATTCTCTGTGTAGCATCCAGGTAATTCAGCTGGCTGTAATTAACTCACAGCACTTGCTGCCTTCAGAATGTAAGAAACATCCCAATTCAGATGAAGACTCTATACCTTTAGTTGTGGTGTTTGGTACAACCTAAGCATCAGTAGGGGAGTTCTAAAGATTACTTTGCACCTAGGATGAAATACAAGTTTAAGGCAAGTGATGCAGAAAGGCTCATGTTCATGTAAGAGCCAGATAAAAACTGAAAGGAATGTGAGAGTGATTTAAAAACAGCTTTCCTAGATAAAATAATTTGTGGCAGCTTCCATGTTTCAGGGAATGCAACTAGGTGTATGGCATGGGGAGAGTGTCTGAGAAAGCAAAGTTCCTCCAAATACTTTGAGAATTCATATGTCTTCTGGGCTGGCTGCTTCTTCATGGATTTGTTTCTTCCCTATCAAAAGTCCCATAAGCAGTGCCATGTTGGAAGTCAGCTGCTTCATATCTCACTATCCAAATTCATAAAGAATATATTTAGTGTTTTTTAATGAATGGTTATCTTTTTCTTGGAAAAAAATAAAAGAAAAAACAAAAGGCATACCTGAGTAGTTATGTAAAAAACATAGATGAAAGCTGTCATGCTGTGGGCATAGAACTTAAAGGTTGTGTGAAGGTACCTAAAGGGAATGAAGGTACTAAGTCACGTTTTGGACACCTTCTCCACTCTGGACTAAATCCATGGTTCACAAGGCATTTTGTGTATTTGTATTTTGTTTAAGCTCCATATATCAAAGACTATGGATGATAAAAAGAACTAAAAAAAAAAAAAAAGAGAATGTTCATTTTCATTAGTGTAAATCTGGTAACTAGTCTCCCTTTACTGTGTGAATGTTAGAGGTCAGCTGTGTGCACAGAGATGTATCAGTGAAGAGTCACTGCAAATATATCCATCAAATCCCACAGATCAGATCCAGTTTCTAATCCTTTAGGTAAAACAGGTGAGAGGGTACATTTTTTTTTGTGTGACCAATAGATCTGTGTTTTGTGGACAGTAAGCATTTCAGGGTGGAGTCCCTTTTTTCATAGTGAAAAGCCTTCTCTAATACTTTTGAATAGTATTTTTCCAATATATCTTATAATGTATATACATTGGAGATTACTTTTAAAGTTATACCTAGAGAGACATAGCAAGGAGTAAAAGACTATTCAAAGCCAAAATGAATAAATTCTGCAGCCACACACTGTGGGAGGTCACTAAATTATTAAGAAATTGATTATTCCTTTTCCATGAATTGCATGGGGGCAGAATTCACAGCCTACTTCGTGTTGTGAATAATATTGCCTGCTTTCAGTAGCTTCTGTGTGTGACTTAAAAATGGAAGATCATCATAAATAACAAATAATGTGCGTGCTATGTGTGCTATTCTGTAGTTTTAAAGTTTGGGTTTTTTCTCTTTTGGTTGTCCAAAAGGTCATTTGGTCAATTTAGTAAATATAGTTTATAAATAATATTGGCCCAAATGCTGGAGGTTAAAGGGTTATTTGTTTCTCAAGAAATAGAATAAACTACTACACAAAAGTGTTTTGCTTGGAAAGACAAGCTATTGACATGAAAATGCATGTATGAAACAAGAAGTAATGTTTATTTGGCAAATTTTGTTTTTATAATTAAGCCATCTGGTGTATCTAGTGAGATTATACAAATGTCAGTATATATCTGTCCTAGAGATACATGTTTACAGAATACCTGTGGTGCCTGTTATTTGGAAGTTCTCAAGAAATGAAAATCTTGCAGAATGGGTCTAGAAGAAATGACTCCCAGAGTAGATGTAGTGCTCTGAAATTAATAGTGAACAAAAAGTATCTACTCAGTGGGATAGCTGCTGTGATTTGACTATAAACCAAGGAAGGTAGTGAGTGACACCACCTCCTCTGTGAATGACCCATAAATCATTCAACTACACAGAGCTGGATAAAACACAAAACTTGTCCCCCTTAGGTGTTTGAGTCTGTGCCAGTTGTTTTGATAAAAAAGAATTGTTTCAGTGTAGTGCTGAGCTCTAATGCAAGGGTGAAACTAGCAAACAGCAAACCACAGGTCATACTCATACTGAGAAGTCTACAATGTCAGTTAAATGATATGAAGAGAACAGAAAGAAATAATTTCTATGTTCTCAGTAATTTCGATGTTTAAAAGTTACTACTTGTAATATTCAGGAAATTTAGATATTGCTACTAATTTCATTCTTTTCTACAAGAAAAGTTTCCGAACCTGGAAGTTCTGGTGTCTTTGGGAGCTGGATTTAGATTACAATCCAAATTTGTTTTCCCCTAAATATTTTGTTACAATGTATACCATGGAAAATGAATGCAAATGGAGTATTTAATGCTGCAAACCCCAAATTCTTCACTGCCTTGCATTTGTAGCTGAGCTTGCACATACATTTCATTTTTTCTAGCTGTGATGATTATAACAGTTTAAAAGAAAAAGGTCTCAAATTTCTATGGTGAAGAATCAAGCCCTATTTTTTTATTGACATAAATAGCCAGTTTGACGATAAGCTTCAAAACTCAAAGGCTACCATAAGGTCGAAACAAAGTTCTTTGTCTCTGCAATATTTAATTAGGTGTAATAATTCTTCTTACATTCTATATAATAACACACAATCTTGGGGAGTTTATGTGGGTGTTCTTAGATTGCTGACATTCTACAGAGGCTCATTTAAATGAACTTTCTGAATGGAAGATTTGAACTATGACCACTCTGCTTTCACAAGATATTTTGTACCTGATATTGAACTTAGTGTTGTTCTAATGAGAAATAATATTTAACAGTTTGAAGATAAATTATTTCTCTTTTAATTTAACAATTAAGAATTATAATGTTTCACTTTTCATCTTAGAAATTATAAAACCATATAATCATCAAATGGTTTGGGTTGACAAGGATCTTAAAGATCAGCTAGTTCCAATGCCCCTGCCATGGACAGGGACTTTCCACTACCCCTCATTGTTCAAAGCTTCATCCAAGCTGGCCTTGAACACTTTCAGGAATGGGACATCTGTGATTTCTCTGGACCATGGTGGTACCTCACCACCTTCACAGTGAAGAATTTCTTCCTACTATGTCATTGAGTCCTCCTTTAATTCCGTGTAAAGCATTCCTCCTTGTCCTGTCACTACCTACCCTTATGGAAATTCCCCCTCCATCTTTCTTGTAGGCTCTCTTTAGGTGCAGGAAGGCCACACTGAGGTCTCCCAAGAGCCTTCTCTTCTTCAGGCTAAATAACTTCAATTCTCTTAGCCTGTCTTCCTAGGAGAGGTGCTCCATCCCTCTGGTCAACATCAGTGTGCCTGCTGGACACACTCCAATAGGTCCATGTCCTTCTTCTGTTGGGAGCACCAGAACTGGATGCATTACTCCAGGTGAGGTCTCACATGAGCAGAGTTGGAGATTCATGTCCTTTCATCTGTTGGGCACGCTGCTTTTGATGCAGGCCAGGATGCATTTGACTTTCTGAGCTGTGAGTGCACGTTGGTGGGTCATGGCCAGCCTCTCATTCACCAGCACCCCAAGTGCTCAGGGCTGCTCTTAATCCATTCTTGGACCAGCCTGTATCAGGATTATCCTGATCCTGGTGTGGGGCCTCCTACTTGGCCTTGTTGAACTTCATGGGGTTCATATGAGCCCCCACCTCTCAAGGCTGTTAATGTCCTTATGGATGGCATCCCTGCCTTCCAGTGTGTCAACTGCACCACACAGCTTGGTGTCATTGGCAAACTTGTTGGGGATGTGCTCAGTGCCACTGTCCATGTCACCAACAAAAATGGTAAACAGTGCTGGTCCCAATCCCAAACCCAGAGGAACATTTCAGGAACACATGGGGGCCATCACTGATTTCCACTTGAACATCAGTCATTGTCTGTAGCTATGAGATATTGGATATGATCAGCCACAAGCAGATAAGAAGTCACTTGGATACAGTAATTTGGATGTTCAGGTCTCAGTACTTTAAAAAAAAAAAGCAGTCCTTGCCAAAAGAAATCCTTTTTGCAAGCATAGCATTATAATGTGTCCTGTCATATGAGAGCGACAGTTATTTTTTATCATTAAGGATATTTCAAAAGGAACATTGATTTCAGATACTTTAAGAAGTCAAGACTCAATAGCTGTTGCTTATCTTTTTGAGTATATAGCAGCTGGAAAATAATGACTGTTTATAATCCTTTCAGAATGAATTTGACCAGCAGATGCTTCAAGAAATCTAATATTAACCTCCTAATATTTCAGCCTCCTTCTGAATCCTGATGATAGCATTTTGTATTCTTAAACTTGTCTGACACCTCTCTGTTGTTGTACTGAAATGAAAAAAACACAACACCTAACCCTCCCACCACCCTCTCTGCCAAAACCCTCCCCAAAACCCCCAAAACATCAATCCTCTTTATTGTTCTCTCCTTTAGAGAATTGTACTTTGGCTTTCCATAGAAATACTTTTTTATACTAGAGCATACTTTCCTAAACTGGAGTACTTTTATTATAAAATTTCTTGTGATTATTAAAGGGAGAAACAACTGTATCAATATAGGTTTGGGCCTTTACCACATTTACATTTAAATAATATTCTTTTATTCTGTACTTCATTTGCCATCCTTCAACTTCTGGTTTTCCCACTTAAGGAGTCTGTTCATTATGGCCCATTTGTCATAACTGCAGGAAGAGAACATGTCTTGAACCAGAAGAATCACTGATGCATCATGTTTCTGATCTTTCTATGCCCAGCATGCCCATTTATTGTGAGACCTGCCACTGACATTGGGAACATACTTTGCTTTTTTGCTTCCTGACTTGCTTTTCTTTTTGGGGATATGAGTTTGAAAAGCTTTGAGCTTTTCCATATGCTAATGCAGTAAGCTCTGATTTACTTTCCTCTGAGCAGAGATCTTTAAAGGACTTTGCACAGAAGATTATACCTTATGCAGTTCTCTGTCATTCCCTATACATTTGGAGCCAACTAAATGAGTCCAGATAAAAAATTAAAATCTTCCCCACAGCACTTCATGTTGATTTTTAATTATGAAGTGTGGCTTGTAAAACTGGGATCAGAACCAGCTTCCTCCAGCATTCACAGGACAACTCTTTGTGTGGGAATTCCCGAACTGGTTTGTTTGCCACTTAGCAGCCAGTGGAGGATGTTGTGTGTGCCACGGAGGGGTGTTGGCACAGCAGCCAACCTTAGCAGAGCATGTTGATTGTCAGGGCTCTAACAGCTCTGATATTTCTTCCAGCTGCTCAGAGAGCAGAACTTTGTGCAAATGAGTTGCCAGAAAACCCCTTCAGCTGGGAGCTCTTGCTCCTGACTTCTTCCCAGACCAAGCCACAGTGTTATTTGTAGGTATGTGTCCGTTTTTGTCCATTAGTATCATTTTCGTGTCCAAGATGAATTCACATCACCTCTGTGTAAGCTTTTTTGCCTGTAAGATGAGTTTTGTGGTCCTCTACATGATGTCTCATCTTTCAGTGACTTTCTGCTTTAGGAAGTCTGACAGCTTGGATGTTGCCAGAATATACCTTTATGAGATACTGTGAAAATCTTGTTTTAACTCTTTAGTTAAAGGTAGAGAGTGAGGGAAAATATGTAGGATTTTTGGCACCAAGGAGACAGAAAAACTTGTTCCAAATATTAAGGTTCTTATCAGTGTAAATGACAGCAGGGCTTGCCTAAAAAAAAAAAAAAAAGTAATAATAAAAGAGGAAATTATTTGTTTTCACACTTTTAGCTCCAGAGCAAACTCTGGATGATGTCCATAACCAAGTCTCCTGGTCTCTCTAGCCAAGAACAGAAATATAAATATTTGCAAAATTTCTTAGAACAGAAAAATTAGAAAAGATCAATCTTGAGTTAAATTTGAGGGTTTTTTTAAATCATTGTCCACTAAAACGCTACAAATAAACTACTCTTCAAAAACACCAAAATGCTACTAACAATTTACTAGTTAGAAGAGAGAATATTTCTTTTTTTATGAAGCTGTTGAAGCAAACTAGAGAATTAGGTCACAAAGCAGGAGATGTGTGTTTGGACAATCTTTGCTTTTCAAAGTGCTGTCATTTACCTCAAGCCGTGCAAGCTTAGGATATCTTTTCCTTGAAAGCAAATTGAAGATGAAGACTCTAGCTGAACATTTATGCACCATCAAGCAACAGAACAGACATAAATTATCATGTATTCATTAAGTAAATTAAACATGACACCTTCAGGGCTCTAACTTGAAAGTGCTACAATGGAAATGAGATAGATGCAACACCAGTGAGTGGGAGAAAGGCAGCAAATGCTCTACACAGAAATAAAATAAACTTCTCATATGACACAGAAGGCAGGTGACTTCCCATATCTATTAGAATCCTGTCTGCCTCTTAAGAAAAAAAATTGTTTTAAATGATGCTCCACCTAACAGGAGATTAGGCATAAAGACTATCCAAAATTTATTTTTAAGAATTTGCCCATGGTTTCAGATTTATAGTTTGTTTTCTGAACTGTTGTGTAGAGAGTATAACCATAGAAATGCTGGCCAAAGTATTTGTAGCAAAAATGTAAATGCAATAGCAATTTCACAAACTCTAGAAGAATTTGTCTCTCAGAGGTAATGAAAAAAAACCCGAAACCTGCAATCAGTTAAAAATAGTAATTTGCTTAACATGTAAACAAGCAAACAAAAGCCAATAACCAAGTTTAAAAGGTAGGTTTCTGGTTTCTCAGACATGCCAGATTGCCATCTAGTAAAAGGATCCTGTATCCATTGCTTTCAGCTTCTTTTGTCCCTATACTTCTCAGAGGCAAGCAATGCCATATGCCCGTTTGCTTCTTAATGTATAAGGTCATATATACAAAATGGGCAACAAAATAGAAAGGAAATTATTTTTGCTAAAGCCTCAATGAGCATTAAAGTGCCCCAGAAACAGCTAAGTTAAAGCTTAGTTCAAGAACCTAAGTAGATGTGTCTGTGTGGCTGAGGATCTGTATCTAAATTTACCTTTCTAGCTGAGATTTTACTTATTTGGTTAGCATGATGGTAGTCTATATATTTTTGAGGACTAAGGTAGGGAGGATCCTTAGGATGCTCCAGTAAATCCTATTTTACCAGCTGTTTGAAGCTTGCTCAGAAGTCTGCACTTAGATAATGCACTTAAAAGCACAACTCTCCATCGGAGTGCATGAGTCATAAAAGCAGTACCTGCAGTTTAATTGGAGTTTAATTCCCAGCTGCTTTTTTAAATCATCACATACAGTGTGTTTCGTAATGGCAATCTAGATATGCTTTTATTATTAATTTCTCCTCCTTTTCTTAAGTTGTGTCTTGGTCTGCTATAAGCTGCTCGAAAACCTTGTTCACTTAAGGCATGACTGTAAAACAAACACTCAAATCTACTGTTGTGTCTGACAGGAGTCTGACTAGTTTTAATTAAGATACACATAAGCTGAGATGCTGTGCTGTCTGGAGTCTCTTTTACACCAAAAGCCTTTTAGACTATACTCCTGTGCCTGAAAATTCAGAAATTTAGTGACTCTGTCCCTCAGTGCCTGCAAAAATGATGAACTTCAGGTTCTGTAGAACAGACAGGATTTTAAAAAGCCACTGGAGGTTATTAGCCAGTGCTATTTTAAAATTTATTTCCCTTTCAGTTGGGGATGAAGATTCTACTTGTAATGTAATTTAACAAGGCATAATGCTTTCTTCCTGACACATGTTGACAGAGTGTGGGAAATTGAACAAGACTGGCAGAAATGGCAACAGGGATTTGTGTAAATTTTACTTGTGACAATGAAAACAAGATATATTTTAAATAAGTTTCCAAGGGACATAACTAGCTCTTTTATCTGAAGATGATCTTTATTTTGGATAGAAAATTCGTTTGCCATAAAAATAGATGTTAAATTACAGGCTAACAGATTTGGTCAAATTATTGGTTGCTTTTTCTTTTAAAGATAAATATAGACTAGCTACTTCTGGGTTCACATGGCATTTCTAATATTCACATCCTGGGTATCACTTTGAACTTACTGAAGACGTCATAAGAGAAATTTTGCATTCCTTATTATGTGTGCATTGGAAGAGAGACATCAGAAAACTATGGACATCTTTCAAGATTGGTATGGATTTGATTGTCAACTGTAAAGTGTTGACATTGATGACCATAAAGGTTCACTGTTTTCTTTGTCTCTTTTTATATTTATTTCATATATGTTTCAGGATAATTACACTTGCTTTGCCTGTGCCTCAGTAAAAACAAACTCGTAACTAATTTGGTCAAGCTAAAGCTGGGTAAATGAAACTTCCTGAATCTATAGAATGGGGTTGCAAGCTGGATCAGCTACAGCTGCCTTCTTTCCAAAATGTGTCTGTGAGAGAAGGTAATGCAGCCATGGCCTTTCAAAGTACTGATGGGTGTTGAATTCTAAGATATTCAATTCAGACAAAGGACACTGGCATCTGTGCCTGTTAGATTTTAGATATATTTTTACATTTCCCAGGAGAAAAGTTACATGGCAGCTGAAAGATCCATATTGATATGTCATAGCTATGACAGTTTAGGATGATGTCTGTCTGTGCTTGCTATTAATTTCTCACATTCATTTTCATCATTTACCCTATGACTAATAACAAACCAGATTCAGTTAGTGATTCTTTGCAGACATTGAAATATGAAGCTATCATCTGCATCTGCTTGAAATTATTCCAGAGCACATCCTTAAAGTTTATGGATTAGGAAGATCCTGGAATATCTGGAACTATAAGAACTTGACTTGTTTATCTTTTTCTCTGCTTCTAAAGGAAAAACTTGTGATGCAGAGTACTACATAACAAAACATTGTATCATTTCCCAGAGAGACATGGAGGATGGCAGGTGATCATGCATTTTTATTTAAACTACTTGTTCACAGGAATTCTGGTGATTATATAAAATGACAGTCTCCATGATAGATATAGATCATGGCTTCTTTTAAAGTAAAAGTGCTTTTTACCAAAATGCATTTAATCTTTCATGTTAGGAAGTTCCTTAAATAATACAGTGTAATATATTTGTAATCATTACTTGATAATAGATTCTTACATAAATGTCATGAATGATTGGTTTAGGTCACTTAAAGAAGCACTGGCAAAGGTATCAGCAATAGTCAGTTTAATACAAATTTGCAATAGCAGCACAAAGTTTGATGGCAAGGTTCACTGTTACTTACTAGATATCCCATGAGTTTCTTATAAGGTCAAGGGAAGGGGTCTTGCCCAGCTCTTTACTCAAAGCTGAGGGCTAAAGAGAATTCCTGAGATTTTAGAGCAGCCTGAAGAGGTGGGGAATCACATCACCACAGTGATTCGTGACATCTGCTACACATGATCCTAATTGCTCAATTTCCTCCTTAAGTTCTACCTGCTCTGTGGAAGACAACAAAAAAAGGGCTTAAACATTGACTCTACTACTGGAAAATTTTATTAAGACTAAATAAATACCTAATTCTTCAGAAATTTAAAAAAATAGTCACACGTTATGAGAGGCAGTGTGGGACAAGGGGATCAGGGAGTGGGGAAATTTAGCCATCCATCAGTATCAGTGTTGTCTTTATTAATATTCCTCACTGCATTGCTTTAAATTTGCAGATAAAATGAATTGACCTGCAGAAACCAAAAAATAACTTGCAAGTACAGGTGTGCACTTCTTATTTCAGTTACAGATTTTGAAGAAAGCAATGGTATTGTGCAAAGAGGAGCCTTTGAAAGCAAGTTTTACATACAGATAATGGTAATTTTGGATGGATTTTTAAACATGGCATTTACTGCCTGAGGAGTGAATGGTAGGGAACAGTGATTAGACAGCAGTTTATTCTCTTATTTACTGGTGACATCAGACTGGAACAAAAAGATTTCCTGTGAAACTTTTGAACACTAAAGACATCTATTACCACGAGATAATGAGTTTATGGGTGCACAAGAGAGAGACAATTTTTGAGCAATCTCAGCTACAGGGGCAAAAACACAACACACCAGCTAAAGGATGCTAATGCTGACCATTAAGTTGTTGCCATCCCAATACGTTCTCAGCCCAATAACATCTTATAATAAAATAGGTGGACCATTGATATTTCCTGCTTACAAACTGTTCCCAAAGCTCCCCAGCTACTCGGTAAATCTGTGGAATCATCATCAGACTGTGAACACCATAAAAGAAGTGAGATCCTCCTGAAGTGCAGTTATCCTGAACTTCAGGCCTCCAGATTTTGTGGCTCTCTAGGAAGGTATTCCACTCTTCCTCTTCCATTCCTCCACCTGAAAATAGGTTTTATTTAGAATTGAATTAAATTGATTTTTTTCTAGGGTGGGAATTTGTTTTTGTGGGATATTGATTTTGTAGGCAATGCTTCAAGTTTTACTTTAGCTATCCCACTGCTTGAGGGACACAGTGTGTTACCATCTCATTCTTCCAATCCTGCAAGTTTTAAGGAAATATTGTTGGCCTGTGAAGGCATTTCTTGCTGGAGTGACATAGGAAAATGCAGTTGAGACAGCTATCATGTGAGTGAAAAAATCAACTCCCTGTTTGATATCAAGTAGAATATTCTTGTTCTATACCTGAAGCCTTTCTGTAAATTAAAGATTGGATTAATCCACTGTAATGGATGTGGGGTGCAGAGATACCATGAAGGAGCTGTTCAGAAACAATGTGACTCTCCTGCATTTTGTTCCTTTTGCATGGGTGATTAGCCAGGAGGTTTCTCTTCACCAATATTCACTGAAAATCTATACTTCAAAATCTGAAAATGCAGACTTCCCATATCTTTTTCATCTTAATATGGTGACATGTATGATACAGTTATCACTGAAGTTGCTATTGATTCTCTGTTGTCCCCAAATCTGGTATTTTCAGAGTGCTGGAGAAGCAGAAAATAGATTATTTGGCCAGGAAAATGCATTTCTATAGAAATAACAGTGCTCAGAAAATTTGAGATTAGTTAATAATGATCTAAGTTGGCCATAAAACCGTGTTCTAAAGTACTGTGTTTTCTCATATCACAAAACTGAATCTATTAAAGGAATAGATCTTCCTTTTCATGAAACTGCATCTTCTACACTCCTTTATATACTGAGGGTTAAAGAATAAATTAAGAGTTGGGGTACCTCGTTTTCTCATAGAAGGTAGCCAAAAGTAGCTAAAAATATTTGGATCCAGTTTCCATAAAACCGATGAGCTCGTTCTTTGGGATATCCTGTGGCTTTTAATCAGAGGATCACTTGATGCCCACATTGATCTTTAGATCAGGCACAGCTTGCATGTGTGTGCACATGCTGCTTCCCATAACAGCATGAAGGTGGTAGCAGTTGGGTAGCATATGCTGCTAGTCTGCTGCATGGTTACACTGAATTTGCCCATTAAAGCCGTGTGTAAATAGAGCTCAGTGTGGTGGCTGATGGGTCTGGATATTTTCTTACAACACATGGCTATGGATTTCCAGGTATTTTTCTGTTTTGCTTTCTGATTGGGTTTTGTTTGGGCAGTTGAGACAGTTAATCTATTTCTGATTCAATTCTTCCTGTTGCTGTAAGAGATGCTGTGAAAAATTCATTATCTTCTTTAGGGTTAAACTATTTTGATACCTGATATGCCATATTACTGAGAAAATACCTGCCTGGTGTTTTTCTGAAATTGCTTTTAAAAGGAATAGAAAACATATTATTCCAGATGAAATTAAACCCAAACCTTTGTAAGGAGTAGGAGTTGCTCATGTTCATTAATATTTCCACACATTTTAAATGTGTTTTTGTTGTTACAAATTATGGCAAATGCTGTTCAAGTGTGGCTAATAACTGCATTTTAATTTCTTAAGTACTTTTCCCTATAATTTTTCAAATTAGAGATTTTCTTCTTTATTTTTGACTTGTATTTGCTTTGCGATGTTTCGGTGAGTATTAAAATTTTGCCTTTATTTTGATCAACGTAACAATCTTTGATGTCTTGCTCTGTACTTTATGAAGTCATTTGAAGCAAGTTGAAATGAAAACATTAAAAAGACAGTATGGGAGTTATCTACAGTAATATAATACCGTTTGATAGTATTTTATATCTACTCTGATTCATTGAGCTTGTATCCTATCATGAATAATTGTTGAATGATAGGAGTGTCTCATTTTGAAGTATTCACTTTTCTAGCTGACTGTGAGGGCAGATTTAAATTGTGGGGGTCCCAGAGAAGCGAGGATGATATATTCCACATGACCCTGACAAGTTCTGTCTTTGACAGTGTAAATGAGTTTTCATCTTTTCTTCACCACCTTTCAGAACTGTAAAAATCATGAGAGGTCAGTGTACAGCAATCAGGAAAAATGTGGGACAGGAGGAGCATCGGGGTCAAGTATGAAGTCAACCATGACAAAAGCCATTTACTTAAATTATAAAATGTTATCTGGATTGCTGGAAATTTATATATTGACTATAACTAAAATTCATCTTACTGCCTGGAGTTTATGCTGATTAGAAACTCTTAATGATCATTTCTTTTAAATTAATAATCATCTGGAAGACCAATGGTTCAGTCTCTGACAGGGACAAAACTAGGCTGCCCAGCAATGTTTAGCCCTCTTAATAGAATATGGATTATTTTTATGGATGCCACAGTTTCAAGCCAGTATCCATAAGGCATAGCTAGAAGCCAGATTCCATTACTTTAGCTCTTATAATTGCCTGTGTGATTCTCTCTTTCTGGTTGTGGGGATGATGTCAGATCAGCCCCTTCTAAACTCTGAATTTGTTCCAAAATACTGCAGAGCTCTATAGTTTAGTACTCATGCCCATGCTGGGGAAAGAAAAAAGTCTGCTAGAAAATCTCTGTGGTAAACGATGAACTAAATTAATCAACTTTCTCGTTATGACAACAAACAGAGCTTCCTGCTTCGAGTATCTACCTTTGCTTTTTATAAAAATGTGAAAAGAATCAGATTCTCATAATGCTGCAGTGAGCTCTCAGGCTCATCTCACTGTAAATTTTTAAAAGGCCATGGAAGGCCAGAGTGATGCTAAAATTCAGTGACTCTTGCTTGAGCAGTGATAACATGAACTAATACTCCAGTGCCAGCCTATCATGAGGAGAATGGACTTTCCTGCCAGCTCCAAACCTTAAAGGGTTTGAAGTGGTTATTTTCAGTGTGTAGGGTTTTCTTTTGCACAATAGAAAACATGCAATTACTGCACAGTAGAATAGAAGAATAGGTATTCATTGAAAATAATAAAACAATGAAGAAATCATCTGTGGCTTGTGACTCAACTCTGTTTAATCTATTCTCTACCCAGGCCATTCCCCTGCATTTACTCTGTTCCTGTGCTTTGCCATTTACACCAGCAGTGTTTGTGTAGTGACAGCACAACACCCCTTGCTACCTCACCACACAGCTGTGTATTTTAGGACAGAGCTTTGGAAATGTAGCTTCTGCTGTTCAGATGGAGTGAGGTTTGCTCCCAATCCAAGAGGAAAGGGAAGAGGGTTTTTTGTGATTCCAGTTCACAACCTGTTTCCCAGTGGGACAGTGAATCCAGACCCCAGGCTTGAGGGGCACCAGTAGTTTAACCTTCATTTTAAAGGATTATACTTGGCATTTCGACAAATATTACTGTGTATGAATATCAAGGTCATTAAGACCTAGGAAAGTGCATCTCATAGTAGTTCTGAGAGCAATTATTATACCTGCTTTGTTGATAAAATGAGGTACACAAGTGGACAGTCGTTCTTAAACACAACATTAGTACAAAATCAGTGCACCGACTAAGAAATTAGGATTTCAGAGGGTAGCATTTCTATACGTGCTCTCAAATAGGGATGAATTTCTCCTTAAAGAGACCAAGATTTAAAGCTTCAAAAGTATTTCCTCTCTGTATGTCTGTACTGAGCTAATTCTGGCTTTAGTTTCAGACTTCCTGAGCATCCACATATTTCTCTGTAGATAGTAAAAGCAGAATGTATTTTGTACTGGGTACAATATACTTCAAACTTAATTGGTATGCCACCTAATTGCTAGTTTGAACTGGCCTTTAAAGATAATCTTAGAAACATCCTTTTCCTGCCTCCTTTAAAGTAATGTTTAAATCAGAGAATAAAGCATTTTTTGCCTCCAATGGAAAGGTAGCACTACTTCTTCTACTACCCACAGGAAAGTAAATATTAATTAGATAATGAGAAAGATTTATAGTCAGCATGGTGATTAAAAGGGAGATGTCTGCATCGTGCAGTTGATTCTTTGAATGTACTTGGGGGAAATTGTGGGGAGATACTTCTACTGAGACAGACAGTGTCATGTCAGCCGTTCTAAATATCAATTTGTCTTTATCAGAAGGGAAGAGAATGCAATATAATGCATTACAATACAGTAATACAGTTGCCTGTTGTTTCCATTTCACCTTGGAAAATGAAGCAAGAGAAGTGAAATGGCATGTTGAGCATGTTTTGAGAGGCTAGAACAATGAGCTGGCTTTGCCTCTGGGTGAATATAGAACAGAAGACAAATAGCAGCAACACCAGGTGTACTCATTACACAGCAGAGTGCTTTCTGGGCTGTATGCTCATGGTAATTTGCATCCACGGAGCACTATTGTTCCCAGGTGATCCATGCAAATGCCCATCCGTGGCTAAGCGTGTTGCCTGAGGTCAGGAACCCCAGGGGAGGACCAGCAGCACTGTGAGGCTTGGATGGCTTCAGTTCAGTTCCCACCCATGCAACAGGCTTGAGTTCAGTTCCAGTCCCAGTTTGGGACAGGTCATTTCATCTTGATTGACTTTTTTTTGTTGTTTTTTTTTTTCTGGAACTGTATCAACAAGTATTAGTCCTATTTTTGTGTCCTTTCTGTAAGGGCTACCTCCCATACCAGAAGGGATACCAGCAGACTGTGTCATAAAAACAAACCCACGACAGCAGAAAGAGGAGTTTGGGTACCTGGGAATCTTTCATTCCTTACATGGCATGCATCTGAACCTGGGACTAATAGAAACTTCATTTGATGTTAACTCTGCAGGCTCCTTTAACATTTTACAACTCTTTGCTTGATCAGTAGTATTTCACTATCTTTATACATTCTACTGAACTATCACTAATAATGTCTAACAGCTGCATCTGAATGGTTTCCAAACTTTATTATCTGGCAAGAAATTACTTGTTCAGCATTAGACTACTTGCCTGAATGAAAAATATAAACAGTATGTCCTACTCACACAAGATTTTTTTGTACTCAAAGTTGTTTGACTTGTGTTTTTCAAAGCACTACATTCAATTTAGAATACAGACATATTAAAAGAAAATCTACTAATGCAGAAAGTAGTGATTATCAGTGAATTAAATATTGCTTGCAGCTTTTCCATAAAATAATATTTTATTTATATTTACATACACACAGAGTCAACATGATTTAAAAGTCTCTAGACCATTACCTAGAAGTGATTTTATCCCAACTGCCCTCATCTCACCTTTTAAAAATCCCAACATAAACTCTCAGTGACAGATTTCCACTGTATCCGTATTTAAGAAGAAAATCCAATATTTACTGTTTGTCACCAGGGTGAATATCTGATCCAATAGTAGAGAAACCCAAAGGAGAAAAGAATGGCTGTACTCTAGGTTTGCATAACTTAGTACAGGTAGTATTGTTCTGCTCTGAAATTGAAATTAAGGGTGCACACACTTCACTACATAATACAAGCAGACTCTCCTATAGCTCTGCTTCTTTGGAGGTGGCAAATGAAATAATATTTCAATCTCCAAAGGTTTCCAATTTTTTAAAACAACACAGTAGATACACAAATGTGTTTTGGCATCCAGGAAAATAATCAATCTTATTTATTTCATAAAGGCCTTAGATGAAAGGTGTAAGTTGTTTTGGATCTTCCATAAACCTCTCTGGCTTCCTGCCTGGTTTTATCTGACTAAATAAATTTGATAATATGATCCTTGTGTACTGAAAATATGAATTTTTTGCTCATCCCCTGCCATGAACTTGAACTAGTATGAGCTTAAGGAAACAGCTTTTTAGGAAAAAAGAAACTTATAGCTACATTCAGTTTGCAAAAAAATATATTGAACATATAATTTATATTGGCTTAGCAGTTACAATAATGTCTAAAATATGAATCTATTCATTATTCTCTCTTTTACAGTTATTTTTCAGGTGCTAGAACTTATGGTTTTACATTTTTGTTGTGGCTACTGCCTTTCAAACACAAATTATTTCTTAAAGACAGTCTTATATTAAATACATTTTCTTAATATAGGAAAAATGTAATAAGAATCTCTAAAAGTCTAAAAAAATAGGAAGCAGAACAAAAAAAGCCCATCAAAACTGATATGGCAGAAATATACAGAGGTAACATTTTCATTTAAGTCTGATTATATTAGTGCTTGGAAAATAATAGATTTTTCCAGGTGTGATAAAAGAAAAAAGGTTTTTTTTTTCAATTGATTGGAAGATTTCCAAAATAGAAGAGCATAAAAAGTTAATCAAATGCCATTATAAGCAGAATATTTTACCATCACAATATTTAATTCTGTGCTATGGCCCTTGGTTCTGGTATATTTAACATATTTTTATCCCTCAATACACACCTTGCCATTTTTATTTTGGAGCATCAAATAAAAATGAATTTGCCTGGACAATCTGCATATACACGCCCTTTGTGTACTCTAGAATGTCTTACCTTTCTGGCCAAATTAAGGTGCCTGCTCACAGCTGAGGAGTAATGGGGAGTGCAGCAAAAATTAACTTATTTGCACCAATTGACATCTGGGCAGCTCTGAGGGAGTTCTCTATTCCTTTCTTCCTCCTGACATTTTCATCTAATAATTGGACACTTTAGGAAAATTATGATTTCTGCCTTTTTTTTTTTTTTCTTTCCTGTTAAAGCTCTTTTTGATACAGATCAATGCATCTGAATGTCCCTTAATTTTTAATGGTGTGGCAATGTTAGATCCTGACAGCTGGAAACCTTAATTGAGCAGATGACAGGAAAGTAATGGACATTTGCAACCACTTATTCTGTCTGACCTTGTGTTTAATATCAAAGGGTAAATGTTCATTTTTCTTGGAAACCTTGAGAAATTGAGGGAATACAAAGGCAAGTGAGGATCTGATCTTGCTTAGACATACTCTGATATTGGAAACAGGCACATCTCACATTTCACCTTGTCTTTTAAAAAAACGAGGACAGATACATCCTGCTTCGTTTGTGTTGGCTGTGGATGGTGTGTTATGGATGCCTCTCAGTAATTCCTTTAGCCTTATGAAATACTGAAACAAAAAATAAGAAAAAAAATGAAAGAAAAACATGATATTTGCGTGGACAGAAATTGATAATATAACCCAGTATAAGCCATCCTTATATTTCTGATCAGTCCAATGGCCAACATCACATCCTAAAAATCCTAAGTGTTTTGGCATTTTCTTGGGTGTTGCTTTGGTGTTTTAGCTTTCTGATTTTGGCAGATTCTTTTTACACTTTCTCACTCTCTTTCTTCTAAACAATGATTGTTTTGCATTCCTTTTTAGAAGAAGAGAGAATTGAGGGACATGTGATGAACCAATAAAGTCAAGAGGCCTCATCATCACTGTCCAATTGTTAAAATTCTATAAATAGACATGTAATATAAATAAAGGTCTTTTTTCCTGCTCAGCATCCTTAAAATCAAGTGTAAGTCTCTCTCTCTCTCTGTGTAGTAACATAACAGCAACACTTGGGGGTTTGTGTTTTGTTTTTTTTTGGTGGGGTTTGGGTTTTTTTGTTGTTTTGTTTTGTTTTTCACATGAAGATAAGATTCAAGCAATCCAGCACCTGCAAAAAATTAATAAAACCAAACTTGCATTTCCTGATCGTAAACAGATCTTTAAAATTTTCTGTGCTATTATGATGATAGTTTCATAATTTTTAAATTTTTTGTAGATTAAATCTGGATTTATTTTAATGATACATAAAGACAGTTCCCGTGATGATGTATCTGATGTCCATTCATAGATATATGTATTTATAATTGAGAAAAGGCTTTTATTTTCTTTAATTTAGGCAAAACCACTTGTCTTTCAGCCCTGTATTCACATATTGATTGTAAATGTTATTTCCTTTATTTCAATGAGAGTAGAGTTATGAGCTTGTTTCATGAGGGATTTTTTCCAAGTGACTTATTGCCAAAAGAAAACATTGGAACTGGTAAAGAAGTTAATGATTTGCCATTTGGTATGATCACAACAAATGTTATCACTGGGACTCAAGGAGATGTCTTGCTTGGAATCAGAGATATTGCTAAGAATTTCTGTTATATGTTAAAAAAAAAAAAAAAGACACAGATTTTTATAATCTGGGATAGAGGCCAGTCTATAGAATATCAGAAGCTGATGTTCTTTGTTGATGTGACTTTTACAGAGGCAACTACAATAATTTTTCTGCAGTATGAATGACCTAATGAGAACATGAAGATGGGCAGGCAGAACGTGGAAAATCGGTGAAAATAATGTGTGTCAACGGGGAGGTGGGGTGGGAAAGTTGTAAAGATATTTCTCAGAATATTTCTAAGGATATTTCAGGATTATTTCAAGGGTGTTTTACTCAGTGTTTCTAGACATACAGATGGAGAAGGTCTTGACCGTGCTCAGTGTTAAAACTATAAAATAAGATCCTGACACTATGAATGTCGAGTTGATAACCTTCGTGTCATAATCAAATACAATTTGGTTAAATATATTTCACCTCTGAAATTTTATTGTTCTCTCTCCATTGGTTACAATGAATGACCTCTTTCTTCCTTTGCATTCTTTCCTTCCAAGCAGTCTGCTTGGGCAATGCAAAATGAGTATAAAAATTCCCAATTACAGCAGTTGAGATTTTTTCCCCCCTCCTTTTGCCCTATCTGATAGCAATGTCTTTGTAGTTTGAAAGCTAATGAAGAATGGCTGTAGTCAGAAATAGCTGAGCAGTCCTGAAAATTAAAGGCATTTACCTGCTTCTGCCATGCCTAGAGCCTTAGCTGAAAAAAAAAAAAAAAGAGTACATTTTGATAGCTTGTTCTCATTAGTGCCCATTCCATAATTTAGGTTGATGCCACCTCTAGGATGTAGGCCAGACCTTATAAAAAGAGAATTTCATACCTTCCTAAAGCTTTATCACAGGACAAAACACCCTGTCAGTGGCACTTTCACCTGTTCCTGCAGGAACTGAAAAAAGGTGTGGTTCTGTGAGCTCTAAAAATCCTGTGCCCAGCCCAGCACCTGCCACACCCTGTGTCCCTGGGACAGCTGAGACACTCACCTCCCATTCCCACAAAATTTTCCTGATGCAGGGAGTGTATCTTAAGCAAGCACTTCCTTTGTCTCTATTCTCATTGTTTCCCACTCCTCTGGAAAAATTTGGGGAATGGCGTGGCAAGTTTTGGGAAATTTGTGCAAGTCGGGTTGACTATGTAATTGTGTTGTATGATAATATTATTATTACATTATTACAATAGGACTTCCCGTGCAGATATGTGTTTGTTTTACACTGGTACCTACCAAGTTGGAGCAGAACATGTTTGTTAAAATCTATAAAAGTGGGTTCTGGAGAAGCAAAGAGAAGAAGCAATTCGTTGCACTTCCCTTCTGAAATGCATCATTGACATGCAGTGGAGGGAGTAAGCATGAAATTTAATTAATAATGGATTTTTTTCACCTTTCAGCTTTGAAAAGAGAATGTTTCTCGCATTCTGTAGAGTTTTATTTTATTAACCACACAAAGAGAAATAATGCTTCATTTAACTATGTCAAAACCAATCTAAACTCTCTGCTATTTACTTTCCTTTCTATAAATTTTAATGCATTTTTAATTCCACACCACTGGTTGGCAAACCAACCATTGAAGTTATTGCTGCCCTGTAATGTATTTCAGTCATTTCTAATAAATCTGGACCTTAAGATGATTTATTATTATCTCTGTACACTATGAAAATGGATTTGCTGCCTGTGCTGGGTTTCAGCCCTTTCATTACTACGGGTAGGAATGTATAAGATTGAAGAAACAAACAAAACTAATCAGAATACAGACAATTTCTAATGTTTTGTTTTTCTGCAAGGAAAAAAGCATGTTTGAGGGAGAAAATACAGAAAATATGTGAGTTTTGTATGCATTTAAGGGAAATTTTCCTGAAATTAGTGCAACAGAAAAATTAAAATTTATATTAACATGTTTTTTTTATTATAAAAGCTGTGGCTTTTTTCTCTTTGAAATTAACCCCGATATATTTTGCAGCTACTTTCTTAAGCTATTGTGGAAACATATAAATTTATTTTGCAGAAGTCTGTATGTTAAAAATTGGTTTAAGATTTCAGCAAGATGGTTGGAGAATCATATAAAAATAAAGTAACTTATATATGTAAAATACCAAAATGTATCATAAAATATCCTTTGAGTTTGTTTGTTCAAATACAACAGGACTTGGCAGTTCTCATTTTCTGAAAGTCACATCAAAAACGCCTTGTTCATCACCTCTATTACAGGAAAATAATTACCATCAAATCAAAGCAAACTCTTTCACATTAAGTTCTGTACAAGTCAGAGTGGTAGACAATTGAGTTCATGATATTCTCATCCTTGATTTCTGAAGAATTTCTTTGTGTCTTTTACAGTTTTTTCTGGTTTTTTTTAGAATTGCTGTGCTCCTATGTGTGACTGCTCCTCGTAACCCAACTTTTACATCCTGAGTGTGTTTCATGGGCAAGGAAAAAGAGTTCCAGCTGCTGTTATGACTGGCAACTGAGCAGTTTTTTCAATCTCTCTCCTTCAAGCTGAGTTCATTTTATTCAGAAATTGCCCAAGGAATGTCAGGTGAAAGTGAACAAATCTTCATTTATTCCTGCTTGTGGCTAGAGGCTCTCAGTTTCTGGAGCAGATATTTTGCGAATTCCTGTAGTCTTCTATAATTATTAAACTTTTCTTAAAGGAGCTAACAAAACCTTTAAAGATACTTCCAGCATATTTTGAAGGGAGGAGCTATTTCAGAAAATGATATATTGCCAAATTTCCTTGAAATATTTATTTTCTGTCTGTACTAGTCTAAATTAACCATGTTTGTCATTAATAACTACACTGCATGGCTTCTTTGCTGGAATTTGGCTACTGAAAGATGTCATTAGGCAAACTTGATTGCCTCTTAACAGCTCACATATTCTGAAAAAAATCAGCTGTTTTAGCTTTACAGTGTTGATTTACATTATAAGAAGGCACAGCCTACACCCAGCCAGTTGATGCTGAGGACAGTTTTTGTAGGGCCTCTCGTGTCTTCTTGCATCTTCATCTCTGTGGTAAATCTTGTTTCTGTAGGATCTGAGTGCAAAATACCCACACGGTACATAGGAGCAAATCTGTTCCTGCAAATTACTTTGGCAGTGCAAAAATACACATGGCACTTTGTGACTCAGCTTATCTATTTTTAAAATTAGATAATGGCAAGGTATGCTAATCATTATTTTTTTTTTGATCCTAGTGTGTTACTAACAATAATTCTACTAGATATGTATTTGAATATATCAGCTCTTCTGAGGAGTTCATGGTCTAATAGATGTAAATTTGCTAGGATTTTTAAAGCATCTTGAAAGGTCATGTATTGAGATTAAATTAGTCCCCCCTCATGATACTCGACAGCAATCTACATTCTGATCAGTAGGAGATACAAATACAAGCTAGATTGCAAATGGAATGCAGTTATAAACCAGAGGAAAGGGATCTCGTATAGATTTTATTGATATGCATCAGGTGGCTTTTTCATAGCAACTATAAAAATTAAATGCCAATCCATATTTTCTACTGAAAATTAAAGAATTCATACAAGGCTAATTTGATTTTGTTTGTTTTGGGTTTTTGTTTGTTTTTGGTTTTTGTTTTGTTTTTATTTTACCTTCTTGCTATTCTCTTTGATTTTCTATGTCTTTATGATTAGGTGTCATTCTCAAAGCAGATGGTAGCAGTGGTGAGAAGCAATGTCCACTTACATTTATGCTTTTTTTTTTTTTAGTGTTCATCTTCATATTGGTGGCATACTTCCCCATATGTTGCACTTTATCAGTTTCTGACCTTAAAATCTCAGAGGTGGTAGGATCAAAGAATAAACATTTTTAAGGTGTGGATAAGAGCTACAAGAATGATGAGAGGTCAGAGGACTTACAAGTAAAGATGAATTGAGCCTGATATGTAGTATATAATTTAGCAGAATGAATTGAGTTTTGGGAAAAGGATCAAAGGGAGAATGTATAATCACCTCTGAAGGATCTAAACTGCAATGGCAGAGTTGTTCTACTCAGTAACAGACTCAATGCAGACAGTGCTGAGAATTATTTTCAACCTCAGGGTATAGGAAGAAAGAAGTTATCCTGTCTTTTAGGAAAAGAAGGCAGGTATTTGATACCTTGATATCAAATGATGATGAGAACAACAAGTAATTTTATGATTTATAGCAGACTTTTTGAACTGGCTAACTTGAATGCAGACAACTCTTCTGTGTGAGGCAGGCACAATCAGCCCCAAATACCAAAAAAAAATTAACACTGAAAATTGTAGGTAAGTACCACTTCCAAATAGACTGACAGTGGAAAATAATTGTGATGAACTGATTTATTACATCCTTTGGACCTGGACAGAAGTGAGTCAAGGAGCAAATCTCAATTCAATATTCTAGATTTTTTGTGCTGAAGTTTTATGTCAACTTTCAGGTTCAAAGACATTTCCATACCTGCTATAAAACTATTAAAACACCATTCCTCTAAATATCCCCCCAAAATGTGAATTTTTCATCTTGAATTTGATTACTATTTGAGCTAAACTTTTCATCTTTCCTCACATTTTCTGAAGCCCTTGAAAGCCATCAACACCAATTTTCTTCCACTTTTTGCCCTACAGCATGTTTCTACCTCTGCAAAATATCATTTTTACATTGGAAAGGGAAAAAAAACAAACAAAAAAACCACTGTCAGGACAGTGACACAGTGAAACACATTACTCAGAGAAGTTGTGGAGTATTATCCTGGGGAGACTGCTCTGGTTGACCCTGCTTTGAGCACAGAGCTTAGATGAGATGATCTCCAGAGTCCTCTTACACCTTCAAGGATTTTGTGATTGTTTGAACTTTGGCTCCCCTAACTGAATAATTACTAGAAAGTTGTGTCATGTTTTACAACATATATATATATATATATATATATATATATATATATATATATAATTATTTTTTTTTTCCTCTAAAGAACACTGCTTGCAATAAATCCTTTGGAACCTTTTCTTGAAAATGATTTTTTAAAAAATTTACTTTCAAATCCAAAAGCTGAATAAACTTCAACATCTCTACTTTAAACTTTAATTCAACAGACAAATCTTCTAAAACCCTGCTGGATTGTAAGTAAACCATAATTTTTACCTTTCCTGGCCAATTAGTTGGTCTGTTTTATTACTGTATCCTCTGTAATAATTGGATTTACACAATGGAATTGTTTTCATTTGCTAAAGTTATAAAAGTAGTGCTTACTAATAGTTTTTAGCTTTATTCTTGAAATAAAAAATAATCTTAAATAATTTATGTGATTTTAGTTGCTAACAAGTGCAGAAATAATTTTTTGCAGTCAGTCTCTAGTACTGGCATTTATTTTGGTAGAAAGAGAAGAAGTCTAATAAAAATGAAAGACCAGTTTTCCTAAATCAATGAGTTGTAGAGGCTTCCTTCAATCTAGCACACTAAAATGGTTCATTCCTGAAGAATTAGTTTAGCTGTTAAATCAAGAAATAAATGCTGTCCCCCTCAACCAGTCAAAGGAATTTAAATACTTGAAGGGAAAGTTGAAATGAAAATAGGAAGGCTGTTTTCAAATGCTGAAAAAACAGGAAAATCACCATGATAGGTTTGAGGTTTGCCTCCACTAAAATCCCCAAGTTTATCTTGGGTTGCAGCATTTTCAGCAATCACTCTAATTATTTAATTGTGTGGATTGTGGATTGTGAGGTGGTGACTGTGGTTTGGTTTTGTTGTTTTGTTTTTTTTTTCTCTTGATTGAAGTACATGGTTGGTGTCAGCATCTTCACAGCCTCAGAAAATTCTGTGACAATGTCCACCTTTCTGTCTGGAGCAGATGTTGCTCTTTTGAAAGCAGCTGTATCAAAGTGGTGCACACATCAAGTTATAATCTAAGATGCCTGGTAGGATAAAAGATATTTTGCAAAGATGTGACAAAGGTATAAATCTATCCAAAATGCATTATCTGAAGTGTGTCTCTAATTCCATGTGCATACCTTTCTGGGAATAAGGAGGAAAAAACTAATTTTGATCCCTTCATCTGTGGAGAGGCAAGAGTCTGAAATTTGTAATTTGGAATAATTACAGGGTTGCCAGCATAAGGACAGTATCTGCATTAACCAATACAAAATAGTTTATTAGTACTATGCACATAGTCTATTAGTACAGTGTTTATTAATACAACATAGTTATTCTATGTAATAATAATGACTCCTACCGAGATGGGAGGAAAAATTAGATTGTATTAAGTCTTTTAAACTACTGTTCAGATAGAGTTTTATGTCTTATGGAAGTTTTTATTTTCCATGTCCTTTGTGAAATATTTTGGGTTTGTTACAGAACTGCCATGGTATCTGATAAGCCATGTGAGTCTGCATGCTGTAATCCTACTGCAGCCTTGTCTTGTATGCATGTAAACGATTTTTCACTATTGTAGATGGTAAAGGAAGCTGTTTTAAGACATCATTTGGAAGACCATGTTGAATCTTGTCTCATAATCTTCCCTGTTGTCACTGGAGAAGTGGAGACATCCTTCCCAAATATCTGAGGTCTAGGGATGCTGATGATAAAACCTGCATCATTCTATGCTCACCGTGTGTATTCATTTCCCACAATAGCATGCACTCTGAGAACAGAAGTAATTCCTATTTATTTACAAATTAGTTGTTTATAGCTGCAAAACTTCTTTGGGAAAAAAAAAAGAGCTCCCTTTCCCACATTCTTCTTTATTCGGGATTTTAAAAAATATTATTAGTCAACTTAATATGTCTGTGATATTTGTTTGGATGAATAGATTGAACTAATTTTTTTTTTTTTTTTTAGTTATTGAATATTGTGATTGGGCTTGAAAGAACTGGTTGTGAATTCCAGGTGATTGCTTGTACATATGACTTCTAAAATGTCTTGAGTCTCTGCCCTTTATAATCTCAGGTATTAATGAGAATATTTGTGATGTTATCTTTAAAAAGCATACTCACGTCTTGACTGACAAGGCTTGGAAAAAAAATTCTGTCTGTGTATTTTTGCTCACTTTGAAAGATAGTTAGTGACAGGGTTAGTGACCCACAGGAAAATAAAAGGTAGAAAAAGTCAATGGGTTCATCTAATTAAAATATTATTTTGTCTAGTATAAAATGGGATGAAGTTTCATCTTAAATTTTACTAAAGTTTTGGAAGAAAAGGGTTGAATTTTAAATTTATAGAATTTAAGAATCAGTCAGGTTTTATTTCACTGTGTAATTCAGATTCTCCTCCAAATTAATTCACGATTGGAAGACCTGGACTCACCTTCTGAGTTAAACACTGATGCTTTTTTCACAAGCTGCAATAATAAACCTTTTCATAAAGGTCTTATTTATGTTTTGCTTCTGTGATTCTCTCTGCACACTTATAATAGATGGATAAAATGTGATTAGACTGAGTGGGTAGGTAATGCTTTACTTTCAACACATTTTCACTTGTCTGGAGTCAGATTGGTATCTTCTTCAAGGTATTGGTTATTTGCAAATACTTGGTGTTTAAATTACAGTAATAATTCTTCTGTAGTTCAGTAAGCAGCAACTTAATGTGGATTTTTGAATTTTTAAATATGAAAGAAATTACTTTATAAGTCTGACTTCAACTTCTGTTCTGAATAAATACATAGGATGAATTGAAAATACTCTGCTACAGATATTTACAGTCTACCAGTAATTTTTGAGAAAGATCTCTTCTTTTAAGCCTATTTGCTAGACTATGTCCAGAGAAAAAAGGAAAAAACAAAAAAGAAATGAGCTGAGTTAAACAAACCAACCAATTAGAGGGTGAACACTGAAAATTCTTAAGGCACTAATATTTGCCTAACATGAGTAATGATATTAATTTTGTTATAAATGAGAGACAAAAGTCTCGATATTCAGCAAAATTTAGATTGTTTTATTTGATATAGAAAGAGCAAGCAGGGCTGGGGAACGTGAGGGGTCACCGCCCACTCCACGCTCCACCCAACCTTGGTTTGCAGCCTCCTCTTATACTGTGGGTTCTGTTGTAATCAATAATTTTGGGGTTTTTGTTGTCATAAGTGGTGGTCGAATAAACATCCTTACACAAATTCTCAAAGCCTTTGGGTGACAGTCAGTCACAGATAGCCATCTGCTCCTTGTAGATAGCCACCATAAAAGTTCTGGGAGTCTGGTTTTTGATTAGACAAAGGCAGGAAGGGCTATTGGGAAGTCTGATTTTGCAAGCTGGTAGTAGATGCAATTTATTTGGAAAACATAACATAATATAACGTAACATAATACAACATAATATAACAAGGTGATTTTAAACAGAATTATTTAATCATCTAATTTCCTTTACCTAGTGTCCATGCATCACTTCAGAGCTTAGTATTCTGGTTTATAAAAACCCCAGTGCTTTTGTGATTAACACGAATCTTTTATCAATTATCACACTTTGTATTAACTGTCAAGTGAGTACACAGATATAATTTCTTTCACCTGAAATACCTTGAAAAAGTTAACTCTGGGAATATTAGAATTTTCTTTTGACTCAGTTTGTACTTTTCAACATTCAGTCAATTATGTTTTATGGTGCTGTTAATTTCATTCTGCATTCCTTCCTAAGAAAATTTATAAATACCTTTCTTCATATTGACTGTGTTTACTGGAAATGAAAAAGTTATCTTAAGGAATTTTGGAGAAGCAGTTTTAGAGGTCTTGCTGATGAGTGCAGAATAGAATTAAACAAAGGGCTCGTGACAAAGAATATAAAAACTGACAGAATGAAGAAGTTAGATTAATCTTGGTTAAAATGTTTTAACATTAATTGTCTTTTTTCAAGAATGTGAACAGATTAACCTGTGTGGTCTCAAGAACTTAATCCCATCAGGATATACATTGCTAGGTATGGTACACAAATGTGTGACAGATGTAATTTGAGAATGCTCTTACAAAAGCCTTTTCTGTAATGAGCATTATTTGTGTAGACTCTATACACATATATTTAATTACTTAAAAAAAATATATATAATACTCTAACAATTTTGAATTGTGTGTTTTGAACTCAAAAAGGCTACAGGCTCTTACCTAATGGCCCTGGAATTTATTTTTATTCTACAGATATGCAGTGTATCCAGATACTCTGTCCCTGATAAACATATGTCTTCTCAGGTTGTCAAGATTGCACATCCATTATTATTATATTTTTCCCAAGGAGAAAAGAGCCATGAGTTTTCTGTTGCTAAGGAAGGCTGCAGTGTACATATGTCTACTATCTTACGTGGTCTTCATTACTCTAGTATCGTAGTGTTCTCAAAACAGATGGGGAAATGTACAATGAAATTAAATTCAAAATTACACAGGAAGTCAATAGCAGACTTAGAAACATAAATGAGTCTCTCAGTTTGTTTAATATAAAATTATCCATTCATTGTTAGAAAGATGCATTATCTGAAGTAAGAAACTTGTGCAGAAATTTTGCAGAAATCATAACAAGCTGTTGATATATGGAAGAATGAAGGGCTCATAATTATCAAGGGTTCTCTGGTTGATGATGAAGTCATTGTTGTTCTCTTGAAGCTACCTTTTCAAATTCTTTAATAATTATTAACTAAGAAAAACTCCTCCTAGCTGATTTCTTTTTTTTTCCCAAATGCGGATTTTTTTCAATCAGAAAATGAGAAATTACCCTGAAATTTTCCATCCCCTAAGTCTTCTATTTCTCAACACTGCTCCTGAAACCTGTGCTTAGTATTTAACTGCATGATGTAGGCTGCATCTGGTATTTCACTGTATACTGGAAGGTTGTCATGCTTTACAGCATTGTTTCCTTTTTTTTTTCCCCCTGTGGTCAGAGTTAATGCAGGTCTTGGTTTGTAATAACAGATGTAAAACCACAATTTTAATTACCCATCTGTATCCTCATTTTCATCTTCATTTCTCCTTTATCTTTAGGCTATACTGTTTATAGACTGCGATGATGATTTCTTTTATGGAATCTTTTGCCTTCAGAGTCTCCTAAAATGCTTTACTTACACTTGGACTGGAGATGTCCTGGAGCTGCAATGGGGATGCTGCTGGTTCCTGCAGAAATAGGGAGGCATATCCCACGAATTGGATTTTATGGATCAAATCTAGTACAAAAAGGTAGCTATATTCAGCAGCCAAAATGCTATTAGGCAAATATTTCTGACTTTAAGGTACCAAATCTTTAATCAGCATAAAACATTGCCCCTTTGGACCACAAATAATTGAAGCTATTTATCATGTGCTTAGCAGTTAAATGAACTATTTCTGTGCTGGGATATTACAGCTGTTTCTTAACACTGAACAATGTTTCACAACTGGTTAAGTGAGGAAACAGAGAACAACCTGCTGAAAATGTAGGTAATTTCCTCAGACTGTGATTAGTTCTGAAGACTTGAGAAGCAGATTTTCTTCCAAGGCATGCCATTTCAAGAACTTGTTGTGGCCAGTGATGAACCTGTGATGAAAGGGTTGTGTTCATCAGAGGTTTTACATGCCAAGCTTAGATGCTGGCTTAGATTGTTTCTCTGAAAAAGGGTTTCCAACCTGGCTGATATGTTGCTGATACTGCATTCAAAAACACCCCATGTTTTTTGTGATATGTCTATCCAAGTACAGCTAATCCTGCTCTAGCATTATTTTGTGATCAGAGCATGAGACTGTATTGCAGTATTATTACAGCAGTCTGCAATAAAGGTAGCATATTGTTTTAAAAAATATTTAGATTTTAAGCTGCAGTGCAAGCTTCAGATACTATTATAGCATATCTAATTTTTTTTCTCTTTCTGTTTAAGACATTGACTTAATTTGATTAATCTGCATATAATCTGCAGTGGCATATTTCTTTGCTTTTATAGATCTTGGTATATATGCTTGAATGATAGTGTTTCCTGGGTTAATTTTTGGCACCAAAGTTTTATCCTATATCCAGTTCTGATGTTTAATCCAACATGATAATATATTTTTGCAAAGCATGGACACTTGTGTGTTATTGGGCAGCAACAGGCACTTCAGAATTTGGAAGCCGTTTCTAGAATCTCCACCTTATGTTGTCTAAAATGGAAATTACTTTATTAAAAATAACTTGATTTGCCTCAGTGCACCTGTTTCTATGCAACAGCAAAGGCACCTGTGTCCTATTAATACTTACATTATGCAGCACATTTGGAAATGTTATAACTCAGGTGGATTATCCTCCTGGGAACCACATACATCGCTCCTGCCTCAGCTCTTTCTCTATCTATATGTCAAGTCGTTAAATGATTTTTGGGTTACTTCAATGTGTTTGCAGCTTGAAATCTTAAAACATGATACTCAGGCAAGTAAGAAGAAACTTATTCCAGATGGCTGGTAGCAGATCTCCATGCTTTCTATCTTCTAGTTGTCCCATATCTATTTTGAATCCACCCGTTCTTTTGTGCTGCCATTTAAAGAGAGGTACATAGCTGGTAGGTCATCCTCATTTGCTTGTCTCTAACTCAGGCTGTTCAGCCAGAAATAAAAATGCTCTCTCATGCTTCTTCTTGTCTAGGTCAATTATTTTTGTTATAGTATCAAAGGTTTTGGAAATGTGTTTAAGATGGTTTGCTGTTTTGTTATTGTACAGATATTAATTTAATTTTTACATAAATGTATGACAACTGTAACTCAAGCTTCAGGTGACTCCCATAGAAAAGATGAACAAAAATTCACTATTTTGCCCTAAATCTTATTCAATTAGCTCTAATGCCAGTAATGTAAATAGATATCAAGGCTGTGGAAATAGGTTCCATATTACTTGTTAGTTAAATATAATGGGAAACATTTTATTTTCTGCTGTGGCATCACTATGTTTGGCCAGAAGTAGTATGCTAGGAAATGGCCAATACAGTTCCTTTTCATATTTAGTGGCCAAAACTGACTGTGTGTAGTATTAATCCTACCTAAGTTACAAAACTCAGTGGTGATCATCCAAAATCTTAATTTCTGTTGATTTAGAATAACGCCTTCCCTTAGCTACTTCATAGTTTTTCTTAATTTGGTATTTTAAAAGATAATAATTCTTACTAAATAGGTTTTTGCTGTGTTACACAGCAAGGAAACCTACTCTGAGTAGTATATCATCATTCAGGATGAGTGGGACTCTTTATTGAAAAACTGAAGTAGGAGGCAAGAGACAAGAGGCTACCTCAATCTTGAAAAATAAGATGGAGATAGTAAATAATTCCTGATATATATTTATCTAGCTCGTACTTAAAACAATCACCTCGACTTCACAGGATCCCTTGCCTAACAGGTAAGTCATATGAAATCTCACAGAACCTGATTCTCTTTTTTAAAAACATGTTTGGTCCTTTTTCTGGTCATAGTTTTTATTATTTTCCTGTCTTCTTGTGACACATTAAGTTAATGAAAGTTTGAACTGCTCATGTCCTTGAGAAGATTGATTGTTGTCTATCCACAGTGCCTTCATTGTGTTTATTTGGTCCTAAGCATAAATTATAAATATAATATCCCTACAGACATGTTTTTTAACCTGGTGTCTTAAGTGGGAGGAACACAGTAACTAGAGTCTTTTCCTTTCTTTGAATTAAAAAAAAAAAACAGCTGGCATAAAATGTATGGGGAAAAGTATGGCTTGTGATAGGAATCTGGTATCAGTTGTTTCAGGACTATAGCAATCATTGGCCAGTGAGTGAGGTTAGTAAGGAATTTTTAGCCACTATCAGAGCAGTAAGGACCTTGCTGGTTGGTTGATTTTTGAGTCCCATTCTAGAGCCTGAGGCAGTCTCTGGTGTCCTGCAGTGAAATGTTGCAAGAGGTTGTAAGAGATTGTTGGGAGAACTGTGTAAAACAGGGCAACTAATGTGAAAGATCTGTTATATATGTGTCATAGCCCCAATAAAAATTCTGTTCATATAGTGCTCTTCCTAACAGGCTTTTCAGGAGCTTTTAAATTAATTAATGTCCTGTCATCTCTTTAAATGGTTCTTACGTGTTTTAGTTCATTGGAGAGCTTGTGAGACACTCTGTTTGCATTCTGGCTAAAGAAAATTATATCAGTCTCCAGGGCAGCCAGTTTAAATAGCATTACATATTAACCACCACTTTTTTATTTTTTCCTGTAGAAGTCAAGCTTATTAATTATTTTCTTTTTTATTTTTATTTATTTGAAAAACGCATTTCCATCTACTTGCTCTTTGCTCTGCATGAAATGGAAGCTGATAGTGTCTCTGTAGTGCAGATGCCTTCATTCTCAGAGTGTTTCGAGATCCAGATTCCAAATGCTACATGGAACAAAGAATTTTTTTCTTTTCTTTTCTTTTTCTGATGCTTTCCTAGATCACTCCCTTGTCAAATCCTGACAATTTGTGAAGACTGTACATTTTGGTAAAAGGTGTAGCTCTGTTCTCATGAGAGTGAAAACGTGTGTGACAACTGCAGCATATGATGTACGAAATGGTTGTGTTACTCTGCTTAGCCATACGTCATGCCTGCTTCTGCCATGTTTCTCATGACTCTTATGCTTCTGCTAGAAGCAGAGAAATCATGCCCATAATTCAAAAAGTATGAAGCTAATTTTGATTAAATATGTCTTTTGAGATAAAAAATATTTAAGAAAGGATCGTGGTTTGTTTGTAGAAGAAATATCTTTAAAGGGCTAAAGGCTTGTTTTAATTGGCAGCATACAAACATCCAGTTAGGAATATGATTTGTGAATGAACCAAAGCAGCACTATGGATAGAGGATTTAAAAACCTCAGTCATGTGTTCTTCTCCTTATGTACAATTTCCAAAGCAGAAAATGTCTCTTACTGTTGTTATGTACATTCCTGCGTGAGATTCCTTCAGACTGGTGTTCCTGAGTGAATCAGAGCCAATGACCGTGTGCAATTAACAATTTTAATGTTGGTTACTAGTCTTCCTTTGGGATTTGTCATGATGCCCATTCCTAGCAAATGTTCAAATATTTAAATATAGAAGTCTTTTTATTGAGATAAGGATTAACTGAAACGACAATAATCACATTTACTGGCTTTTTGGTTTGATTTTGGTGTGTTGTGGGCTTTTTTTTCTGTAGTCTTATATTTGGCTAAACTAGAACTGAAAGCTGGAAGTTTTCACTACTAGAGACAACACTTACAATTTTTTATTTTTTTATTTAGGATTTTTGTCATATCATACCATGCTGATTCAAGTCTGTAGCACATCACAGCATTTTAAATTGACATTTGGCTCTGCCATATGTCATTCTGTGTTGTGGTACACCAGAGTAATATCATGTTTTATCAAGTTTATCAATACTTAATTTATCCTTAATATAGTTTTATCTAATCCATCTATTCATTTGACTTTATGCTCTTAGTCACTAAATACCAGAGCACAGACACATGGTTTCTCCTGGAAGATGCTATTTTGATGCTGTAGTTTAGGAGAAGTTTAGTAGTAGAAGTTTAGTTTAGCCAAAAAGTAATTCTGTTGCATTACACCATTTCACAAATAAAATTTCAAATGGGTTGATTTGGAGATTTTGCCATCAAGCTATGGGGATTTATCTAGAAGACTGAAAGACTAAAGCTTCAATGTATGAATTAAAATAATGATTTTTTAAGTTTAATTAGTTTCTCACTGTCTGTGTTGCATTTATCTAGCCAGTATTACCTAATTATGACTTTGAGGCTGTTTCTGTCCATTTGGATTCTAATTCAGGGCAAGGAACCATTATATAATTCATCAGGAAAAATGAAGAGGCATGACTGGTTAACAGTGTCTGTACCCTCATTATGTCACACAACACAGCAAAACAGTTTTCAGAAAATGCTGAATAAAGTCAAGGGGACCACCCAGACAAGCATAACAGATAAAACAATTACCTGGGGAGATTATTTTTTAATAATATCACAATTTTTTTCTTTCATTTAAAAGAAAAGAATGCATTTCCAAGTGGCTAATCAGGATCTGGGTATGGGGAATTTCTGGTCTGCAGTGATTTGCCTATTCAGTCATGCTGTTACAAAACACTAACTATAACAGCTCAAAAAAGCTGGAAAACTTCTAAGACAAAAAGACAAGTCCATGGAAAAGAGGTTGATTTTGCACTTATCTATCTGGAGATTGATTATTCACTTTCTTTTACTGCTGCCTTGCCCACAATAAGTCATAACACAAAAAAAATGAAAGTTTGACCATACTGGAAGTATTTTGCTAGAAACCAAATTATATTGAAAATGAGATGTAAATGCATAGAAGAGGGAATATGTAAAAGGACAGGAATTTTAGCTTCTGTAATTATTATTGTCACCTCTAGGAATGCCATGAATTATTTGCTTCTGCTGTGCCTTTCATTCACTCTTTCATAGAATGATATTCTGACTGAAAGTTATGGATTGTTGAGGAAGCTCGGTGTTTCCTTCAGAAAAATAAAGTTAGGAAATTCTTTTTTCTTATCTGTGCTTTCCATCTAATGTAACCTTTTAAAATGTACATATGTATATATCCTTTGAAATGACTATGGAAAAGGAACGTTTTGTGAAGACTGTGTGAATATATTTTCATAATGGATAATTGTTGCAGGAGCCTGATTTTTTAACATGACACATTCTACTCTTTCTCTGATCTCTTGGTTGCCAAAAACCTAATCTAAAGCCCAGTGAAGTATGTGGAAGTCTATTTTCCATTTGTCTTTCCTCTTAGTTTATAGTCACTTGTGTATTTACAGTCACTTGTGTAATGGAAATCAATGAGATTTTTTATGTATGTAGTAAAAATCGAGTGACTAAAATATTTTACCTATTGATATGTGTTCTTTGTCTAAGTATTTATATCTAGATTTTGGTCTATATGGATCTTAGTAGATATTAAATCTCTAGTTTCCTTTATTGAGACTGCCCTACCTGTATCTTCTTTCTCCACTCCAAAGGAAAAGCCATAACAATAAGATCAGTAGATAGTCTTCAATTCTGTTGATATGATAAAATCATATTTATTCCTAGAAAGGGTCGTAGTTGGGAATATTTTGTATGAAAATGATGGTTCAGAGACCAGAATAGATGTGTATCAGCAAACAATCAATCCTTTCTAATAATTTTTCATCCCTCAGTGTATCTGTCATGTAGGTGTTCATTTAATATTTGTGAATTTAATTATTCATTAACAGAAACTTGTTAATGGTTGTTAGGTGACTTAGGAGCCTAATTCTCATGATCATAAATTAATTACATGAGTAGAAACCAGAAACCCATTGAAAACCAATTAGTCTTAGGTCTGTAAGTGCCATTAACACTACAGAAAACAAAGTTTATGCTTCTAAATAATTTAGGCTCTTTAATATTTTTATGCTATGTCATTGCTAAAAACAGAAACAAACATTTCTGGTATCACTTGTTGAATATTAATAAAGATATATGTATATATATGTTTTTTAACACTTTATATGAATGAAGCAACCATTCTGCTCAGTAAATTTTACAACAAGCATAAACAGTTGAATAAATTCCTGTGTTCCAGTTGAAAATGCTTCTTGGTAAGAAGGCTCTGATTATATTGACATGTCCAAGCCTCAAAAGCCTTATGCAGCTTTCCTAAAAGGGGCATGACTGATGGTGAGTTCTGAGTTCTGTTTACAAGAGAAGGGAATATAGCAGAGAGGAGTTAACTATTAAAGAAGCTCCTGGACTTGCCTGCACATCAATTCCTTCCAGTTTTATACTGATCTGATTAGTAGAGTGTTTGCAGGAAGCTTGCATGGTGCTCTTGTGACTTCTATTCTTGGATTTCTTACTGGTAAAGTTCCAGATCTCACCGACATCAAACAGCACGAATGAACATCTGCTGCCCTCATAAACTTCCATTAAATATCCTCCCTGATGCCTCTGAGTGCAAGCCTGAGTATGGCCTTGGAGATGTATTCTATGGGGCAGATGGCCAAATTAAAGTTATTTACTTATACAGCACAGATACAATATTAAATCTACATAAAGCAGTCCAAAAAAGTACATATTACAGAGGAAGGGGAAGAGAACTGTGGCTTGATGTATAAAAATATTATATTGAAATAGTTTATTTAAAAAAAAAATCCTTAAGTGGGAAAATCTGAGAGTGGGGAACTTTAATACTAGCACCCTAAAATAAGGAGTCATATCTGCTATTTTTTGCATTAATGGAAGACATGTATTGTGCTGGCAACTCTATATGCATCACAATATATAGTGAATATATATGTACATATACACAGAGTCTCTGTGTGAATTGCAACATATGGGCTACATGTAATGATGGAGGAATTAAAAAAAACTAAACAATTGTGTATGTTTAAATGTTTTGTTCTTGAAGGCTTTTGCTTTCAGAAGCAGATCTGCTTCCCTCAGTTATAAATATAGCAAGTATTGTTATGCAATTTAAAGTCTTAATCACAGTATTAAGATAGCATAGAGCCCATTATGAAAAATGGAAATTAAAATACCTTATAAGTAATGTTTTTAACTAATTCTTTTGTTACAAAAACTATATGGGTGAAGATAAAGTATTTCTTTAATTAGTTCTACATTTTCTTCATCCACTAATAGGAATTACTATAACTTTAACCAAAATAATATTTTCAGAAAAGATCCCTCACAAGTGATGGGAAGGGAAGCTTTATCCTAAGAACAAAAGATGAAATTTTCTTTTGCATCTTAGAATTTGAGATCTATAGAACAGATGGGCAGGGTGGATTGCCACTGATTTCTTAAAAGTGAAATGGGATAAATATCAATGCATCCAATGTAGTATTTGCTATCTTTACGATGTAGCTTTATGTTGTATTATTTAGAAATGTTGGAGAATTGCAATATATTTAACAAAAAGATTATTGGCAGAATAGAGCTTTGTATATCTTCTTTCTAAGCTTCTAGTCTAGTAAGAAGAAAAGTGAGGGCAGGATGGCCCTCAGTGAGAGGCTGCTGAAGGATCCTATTGGGTCTGTATTGGGTATGACAGTGTCTCAAATGAATAAATTCAGGTATCCAGGAATATGAACCTATTTCAAATTAATGCAGTTGGGATCTGCAAATGTCACAGGTTTCTGTGTTGGTCCAGCTTGCCATTAACAAAAGTGTGCTTGGAACAAGACACAGCATAGCATGCAGATATTCCAGGACTTAGTCCATGCTTCTCTAGCTAATTAATCAAATACTGTCTTTTGGAATGCAAATAAATCAGCCCCTCAGAGAAACGTCTTCTTCTCTGTTTCACAAAGTACTCGCCCTGACTAAAACTCCACATAAAACTGCTTAATGTTCGTAGACAACAGTCACTCTGCTTACAGAGAAAGTCTGTCATTCTTATGCAAAAATCCTCCCACTCCAGAGTGGTTTACTGTGCCATTTCAGAAATCTGTCTCTAGTCTATGTATTTTAATGTCAATAGAATATGCTTCTGTTTTTTATCCCTAAACATTTTGGCAAACATGAAAGTGATCAGTTGACCATCTGATAGACTCAGTCAAGTTGCCTGTCAGACTTCTCAAGTTGCTGACTCCATCTGGTGTGAAGTCAGGAAAACTGACTGAAAAGAAGTTCTAATTTTATTTTTTGACGCCCGTAACCTTTTCAGCGAGTTCAACCCATGAATTCAAACCAGCCATAAGAAAGGCCAGGTAATTACTTTGTGATGAGAAGAGCAGCACTGAAGGATTTGCCTGGGGCTCAGAACACTGATTGTGGATAAAACTCAGCAAAGCCCGTGGCCCCAGAGGGCTGCCCAGGCTGGCTGTGCTGCAGGCTGATGTGCTTAGAGGAAAGGTCAGGCAGTTGTGGAAGCCTGAGCACACTGTGTGTCAGCTCTGTGGCTGGCAGTGCTCAGGAGCCCGGTGGGGAGCACAAAGGGATTGATGGAAATGAGTTAACTGATTCCCCTTTTCTTCAGGCCCACGTTCACTGGACATGACTGCCACTACAAACCGCTGGGGCTCTATTGAGAGCCTCCTGCATAATTGGAGTGGGACAGGAATGCTGGATATCTCAGGCCCTGGCTCTAGAAGTTTGCCCCCATCCTTATTTCATGCAGTTTCATTATAAAGAGTGTTTGGAGCAGGAAGAAATTATTTTTTTCTCTTCTAGATGTCAGGTTATTTCTAGGAAAATAGTATTCTTGGTTACATCCTATCACATATTGGCCACCCACCTGATACGAGTGGCTAATAGTTTCTATTGGCAACCACTGAAAAATCAGAGAAGCTTTTTAGCTTTGATTTATGAGAGAAGCCAGAATATTACTCGGGAAGAACATAGTAGAGGTTTTCCTTTCAGTAATTCTCATCTCTGCCTCATTTAATCTGAGTGCAGTTAGGAACACAGCCAGGTGCCTTCAGCATAGCCACAGCCTCCCATCCTTGCTTCCACAAGCAGTGATTGCACAGGAAAGCATGGAGGACTGCTGGGATTCCTCTTAAACTTCTAAATACACGAGCTTTCATTTATTCTAACGTCCTGCTTTTAAAATTGTGTAAGGAGGATAGACTGATTAGTAACACTGCCAAAAGCAGGTTGTCTTTTAAAACTTCTCTACCTAATAAACTTCCTTTGTTACCAGTGTTGGGTTTGTTTTGGGTTTTTTGGGTTTTTTTTTCATAAGAGATTGAATGTAATTCACTTAAATGCTTATATCTTGCAGTAGTTTTTTTGCCTGGGAACAAATTTGTCATCTAAATAAAATTAATCTATTGACTAGAATGCTCTCATAGTCTGAAACTCTATTTATCTTCTTAACCCTCTCAATCGTACATTTAAATATGAATTGTGCAGCTAGGCATTACAGAGAGATAGCTGGAGGACGTTTGTCTGATTGTCAGGGTAATTCTACAAGATTTTCAGTGTGTTATTTGAATATGGCAGGGGGTCAGGGTTTCCTATTATAACTTTTTAAAATTCCACTCCAATCATAAGGGCATTCTTCTTGAAAGAAAAAAAAAAGGAAAATAAAAGAAAAAGGAGTCTATGTACCACTATTTTCCCTATCAACAATCTCAGTGTTTTCAACCATTTCTGCATCTTGCATTATTGCTTTTCTCTATGTCTTCTTTCTTTATCTGAATCATAGGAGATATTTTAAAACCTACTGGAGTGGAAAACTACAAACTAAAGAAAACTACCTTCTCTACTGAAATAACTGAGTCAGAAGGAATTCCTGTCACTGGCTTCTTTCCTGAATTGTCTAAATAGCAGGCATTTCTCAAAACAATTTGGAAATCATGAAGTTGAGATCTCCATCTATTTTGATGTAAATTACTAAACAGTCACCAGCAGGTAGTAATTTAACTTCCAGCCTGACTAGTGGTTGTGAATGTAACCAGGAAAACACCTTCAAATAGGTTAACTAAATGAATGTTTCTATTTCACATCTACTGTCAATCCCCCTCTGGCTTTATTTCATGATTAAGTTTTGAGGAATTAAATGTTTATGGTAGTTTTTTGTTATTTCTCTGCCTTTAATTAAAGAATAAATTGTAGCTTCTGTTGCCAATTAAAATAATAACTTCAGTGCGAAAAATATTACAACTTTTTAGTCCCTATGAAGATTTCTGAGTGGAAATAAAGGTAGAATATACATAAATCTTGTAAAGCTTCCACATACACATCAGAATTGTAATTTTACTACTATCATCTCGACATGGAGCTCTAACAACTACTTAGTGCACCCACTGGAAAGATATTGTTTGGATTCAATTTAGGAAAGAAATTTAAGTAATAATTTTCATATAAAAATAATATGGACTAATGATAATAATATTCAGTAAAAGATAATTTGTATCTCATTGGAATCCTATTGTTTTTTAAATACATACATATATATACATATATATGTATGGCTAGCAGAATGATACTGTTATGCTCCAGTGATTGGAGATCTTTTCTATGTCACAAAATCCATTGATTTTGCTTGCTTTGGTATGACCATGGATTTGCTTATATATCAGCAGGTGAAGTGACAAGATGAGTCTTTGAAATTGAAATAGCATATCAGATAGGTTGTAGCTGTATGTTCATGGGAAATATTACTGCCAGAGTAGAACCTATGACTGCTCCCTTCTCTTGTGAGGTACCATAGTGTATATATGGGGAAAAAAACCAAACTTAGGAGGAAAAGTGTCTTGTGTAAAATATGACCATGGCCAGAAGTGCTCTCAAAATAACAGAACTGTAACCAAAATAACTGAGAGCATAGTTTCTCTTCTGTTGTCACCTCTAGGTTAGTGTATGGAGGTCATTAGCAGTATTTTGTGATAGTGTCCGTGTGCAGGTACTTGCAGACTCTGGTGCTCATGCATGCACAGCAGAGGTTTTAAAAAGCACTCTGGTGCTTTGCAATGACTTCTCGGAATGAGTGTCTGTGACAGTGCTAAATGTTTCCTAGCAGAGGAGTGCCATAGGCACTTTTAATAGAATTTAGAAGCTGATGGAAAGAGGCAAACTGTATGCTGAAATCCTGCTGTCTATCTGCAGCACAAGTCTAGCAGACAGGAACAGCAAAACCTTCTGACATTCAGTAAACCCCATAAGAGGTCTCCAGAGGGATTGCTTCCAGGAGTTGAACCATAACCTTTTTCTCTGTGAGCGTCACAGTCTGTGTCTCGCTGCAAAAAGTGCTGGCCAGTGCTCTAAACTTGATGTTGTCTATGTCATTGGCACCTTTTCCTGGAGAGGTAAGAGAAACGTGCTAATCTATTTCATATAGACAATAAAATCTGCCTTCTGCCTGGGATAGATGGAGCGTTTTCTCCCACTGGCTTAATAGTAGAGAGTTTTCTATAGTGCATATAATATCCCCTCATCTATGAAACCATAATTGTTGGCCTGCCTGTCCCTACTGTAACTTGCTTGGGAAAAAAGGTATTTGTGGTGTTGTGATTCTGAGGGGAAAAGTGAGTGCTGTCCTATTTGCTGCAGATGGCTTCTAAGAAAATAATAGAAAAACAAATAGTTCTTCGTCTGCAAGTAGCTTTCAGCTCCCTGAAATTTTGTTAAAGGTATTGTGAGTGTTCCAGGAGTCTTTTTTTCTGTTTTTTTTTTTTTTTTTTTTTTTTTTTTTTTTTTTTTTTGTTTTGTTTGTTTGTTTTTGGGTTTTTTTTGTTTGGTTGGTTTTTTTTAACTAAATTCTTCGCTGCTGTACTGAGACTAATCAACAGTAGTTATCAAATACTTCAGGTGAGGTTTTTTAAATGCAGACTTTTGAAATTTTGCAAATATGGCTGGCCTTGTTTTGCTGAAATTTTCTGCTCCTGAAAATGAAGAAGGATGTATTTTTCCAGGCTGCACTGTTGAGAACAAAATGAAGTATTTTGATGAAGGAAGTCAGGACACTATTCATGTCACTTATCCATAGCAAAAGTGCATCTGGAAAGTTACTTTGCAAAGAAAACCAAAATAGTTTTATGTTATCTGCAAAGTTAATGTAGCAGTGTCTGAGAAATAATTTCTCTGTTCATGTCATACAGGCACTGACATTGGAAATCTGAGAGGATCCTTCTCTCTGAGGCATTATTGTTCATTAGAATAGAATATTACTTAGAATTCATAAAAATATAATATTTTACATTAAATATTATAATTTTTTTTAAAAAAAGTTATTGACAACAATAACAATTTGGGTAATCCTGATGGAGCTGCTTGAATCAAGGCTATGAGACTAGATGATGCAACTTCCTATATACTTAGAATACTTTTCAGTAAAATTGGAGAGCTTTGGGATTGGCCCATCTAGAGAGCTCTCAGGACTTTAGGAACAAGAAGTAACAACTCTTCCTAAATGCAGAAGTCTACTTTTCTGTCTGCTCTGCTGTAACTTGGAATAATTGGAAGCGGAGCTGCTGGATATCAAAATAACCCATGCAGTCTAATGTCCATGCACCAGTTGGTATTTATTTCTGCTTTAAGGCACACACTACTCAGCTAAAAGTTTTTACCTATACATTCTGCTGTTTTGATTGTAAGGATTGGGAACATTTGCAGTCTCTTCTGTTCACTTCAGAGTTGGTAACTTTATCAGCTCTACGTGTGCCAAACACTGCTCTGCAGCATCTGGCTGTTAAGCTGTTTAATCTCCCTGGGAGAATCTTGGTTTAAACCCATGGCTAAGAATTGTATAAAGATATGTCCAAGACAGATGTCTTTCAACATCTGTAACATTTGATATTGATGTGTATAATAAAGTCAGTCTGCTTTTCAGAACTCTCCATGTAATTTGGGCTCTCCTGAGCCCAAGGAGGGTTTGAAAACATCACTTATTTCTGTGTTGCTTCTTGAAATCATCAAGACACAAGATTTATGACATCGTTTTTTTCTTCACATTTGAGTCTTGCTGCTTCAACACTTGTAGTTGTAGAAACCAAAACTGTTCATGTGTCTTGAAGGGACAGTTAAAATCAGCAATGAAAAGCTGGTATATACACATGTACTTGGCTAAATACACTGAATAGATTTCTAATGAGAAACAATATGAACATTAGAAAAAAAGAGCAATATCTGTTTTTACTTTACCTTTCTAATGATAGTTCTCAGAAAAAAACAAAAATAAAAGCAGAAACATTTACCTTGTTTCTAGACTGAAATATTTCCTTTTGCCATATTAGAATAATTTTTGTTTTCTTAACTGTGTTACAAGAGGCTTCTGCCTCTTTGAAAAAAGCATAACTCATTGTTTGGGAATGACAGGAAAATGTATCTATTCTATGCTTAAAACAACAATAGACCTTAATTGGTTGATAAATGAATACCTTTTCATATATATATATATATATATAAATGTGGGTTTGTTTAAAACATTTGAAATATGTGAGGCTTTAGATTAAATTACACAATGCTGTATGATTCCAATATATTCTTTTGCTTATATGCCAAAGATTTGAGTCCTGTGGTTCTTCTCCTCACCTAATAAGGTACACAGACTTATGTTTCTAGATGTAAAAATCAAGGATAAATGCTAAAAAATGTGCATCTTAACCATTACACTCTATCTTATTTTTCTTATAAAGAATGTTGGAGTGAGAAAAAAAAAAAAAGCTGGGGTAGCCTAGTAGAGGTTTTGGTGGAATATAACTATCCAAAATGGCAATGTGACCATACAATGAAGCTGAGCACCTTTTCTTGTAGAAAGTACTACTGTTTGAAAAGTGTCTTTTTGTTCCTAAGTACTACTAACTACTGGCACACAGATCAAGCAGACACTACAAAGATCACTGCAAAAATATCCTCTCGTTAGAATACATTATGAAATGTCTGTGACTTTGAAAATTATTTGGTTGTTGTATCATTCCAGTTCGTGGCAGAGGGATGTGCACAACACAGAAAAAGTTTCTGTGGTACCAAAAAAATTTGAATAAGAGTTTCACCTTGGAAGTGGTCAGACAACATATTATACAAGTGTTGAATGATAATCAACAGTTGTTATTTTTGTGTAAATATTATTCTTCCATTTATTTAAACAGAGAACAATCTTTTCCTATCTCAATTTATTGTGTTAGGTATTCAGTTAATTGTTTTTCTTCATCAAGTCTTTGCTGCTTCATATGTCCCTTCCACATGACCATTCTGTCCTCTTAAAAAGATCAGAGTAAAGGTGAAGGGAAAGAAAGAACAAGGAGCTCTTACTCCTTTGTACAACAGCTTTTTTGGTGGGCTTTTTGAGGCTTTTTGCTCTTTTTAAATTGTGTGTTCTGCCAAGAGCTTTAGAGAAAACAAGCCTTTTCAATACTCTTGTAAAATAACAGGGAGATGTATATTTTTTGTTACAGTAACCAGCATTAGAAGGGAAATTACCTCAAAATAATTGTTATATTGGTTGTTTTTTATCCTATTTATTGGGTATGCTGTAAACATTTTTAATCCACACAATGCCAGCTAAAGTCAAAGCAGTTTTTCTTTTTTTCTCATTTATATCTATATTTTTTCTTAGTTGTTTTATTCTTATATTTATTGTCAGCTATAATAGATGTTACAGATTTGTGCTGAGGTTTTCAGTACAAGTCTTACGAGGCTCATGCTAATGCTGTCTAGACTGTTTCTATTTAAATTGTGAGAATGTGACCTACTTTCATCTCTGTCACTGCATCTGTGGATTCTCCTCTTCATGTCATATTAATTCATCCAAGTTTAATGATTGTCCTGCCTCATTAGCTGGGCTTACAGGACACATATGGGAGACCTCAGCCAGGCCAAAACTCATTTCTCAGTCGTGCCAAGAACGTGTCACTGTGTTTATCATGCCCTTTGTGACCTGGTGATCCCAAGTGCATATGCCTAATAGTTATTATTAATGGTTGCTGAGATAGATTTCATAAAGTTTAACAAAATCACTTCATGATGATCTGTCCTTCTGTACTTTAATGATTGGTGAGTAATGTTCACTCTTATACATGCAGATGCAGCATGCAACAAGAATTGAGTTTTAATGCTGACTCATTTTTTCTTTGAATACTGAATAGAAAAAAAATACCTTCCACTTTTAATCTGTGTCTTGATTCTACGTTTCATTAAAACTTCTGCCTGACTTTGATGCCATTTTATTTTTTTTGTTTTTTGCCTTTGTAAATGTAGAACTTTCTTGAATCTCTTCCACTGCTATTTTCTGTTTTCTCTGCTATCTGTCAGCTAATTAGTAAAATAGAAAGTATGTCAACATAATTCACAAAAGAAACTTTAGTGGACATAAAATGTTTCAGGTAGGTGTTAATGAAGGCAACTGGATTTGTCAATTCAGTACTGCTTTAAATATTAATCCCTTCATGGTGTGGAACATAATATTTCTTAATAAAAGAAGAAAATGAAAATGCCTTAAGTTACCCAGTGAAATTATTGCATGTTATGATGGTAAATGTGGCTTTCTGACTTGGTTGAAATGTTGTAAGCTAAGATTTAGTTGGTGTTTATTCATGGTGGTTCTTGTCACACTGCAGTGAGCCAAGTTGAAACCCAGTACTTCTGATGAACAGCAATGTGCATGCAAGATTAGGAAAATGTCCTGAAATTTAGGTGATCAGGAGCTGACTGATGTGGAGCTTCAGGGAGGTGATTCTGAAAGACATAAACATGCCTTGCCTAATGAGATGTTCTAGGTGTGGTCAGTAAGTATTGGGCTATAGTTAGTTGATGTACAAACCACTCAGAAATAGGAATTATTTTACATATAGCTTGCTACTAATTTATCTGTAGGAGGTCTGCTTCATTTTAGCAGATGAAGTAGTCACTGTGCAAAGTTTCACACAAGAGCCATAGACTAATTAAATAAAGTAAAAGTTAAGTGGTTTTTAAATGCTTGCTAGGCTAGTATATTGTACTGTATATATCCCTATGAATTAGGATCTTAGTAGGAGTGCTGTGTGGTTACTGGAATATAAACTGTGTTCAGCATACAGCTGTCTTCAGTACATGGCACAGAGGTGTCTTCATCACTCTGGTGTTCAAATTAAAGAAAAAGCAGATCATCCTAAAATTAGAGAATTAGCAAATTCTCATGCAATTTTATTTTAGAACTTCAGAATCTAAGTGCTTTTCACTGAGATTATTAATTGTCCTCCTAAGGTTTATGGGGATTGTTTGGTTTGGGTTTTTTTGGTTGGTTGGACTATTTTTTGGAGTTTTTTGGTTTGGCATTTTTGTTGGAGAGGGGTGGGTGGGTTTATTGGTGTTTGGTGGGGTTTTTTTGATGTGGAAATGCAGCTAATGTGAATATTTTCCCTATAAATCTTTTTCAATACGAAACAGGGATGCTGTGAACATAAATTCTTTGTTTATTGTGTTTGGACTAGATCTTCCAAAAGTGAGTGTACATTAGATATGACTCACACAGCATTAAAACTCTGCAGTGAATTATTTTAATTGTATATAAAATGCAAAACATAGAATAAGGTTTCTAATAGTTTCCTTCTTATTTAAAAAGCCTTTGTCATGTTCACGCTACTGCATTAACAGAAGAAAGAGAAATCCTTAAAGAATTTATTTACAGTTGAAAATCCATCAACAGGACTAAATTATTCATTCGAGCAGTTCAAGAAATCTGGGATTTAATAGGACACTGAAGGGTTTCCAAGTCCAAGCCTTGGATGCAAAGTTGTGGGATATTTTTGAATACCACAGCTCTCAAGACCCTGATTGACCTTTGATTTATGAGCTGCCGTTTACAAATTTTTAACTACTGGTTGGAAATATTATTCCAAAAGTCATTGAGATGAACTCAATTATTTTGCAAGTAATTTATTGGTTAGGATTGTAGGTACCAAAAGTTACTCTTTACAAACCAGTGGGTTTGAGAATTGCATAGAATGTAAGATATTCAGAGCTCTTTTCCTCTGTGTTTTTTTTGGGGGAGCAGTCCTTGCTTCCTTCTTATGTCAAGCACTCAGCAAGTGCACAGCTCAGAATCCTTTTTGTGACTTCCCAGAACAGCCTAGAATGATTACATTTACAAGAATATACTTGTTTTCATTAATTTGTTCTTAAAAGTACTCTACAAAATGGAAAACAGATTAGAGGTCAGTCCCATATAAGCAGAGATGTGGCTTCCCTCACTGGTAATATCAGTGTCAGTGTGATGCCAATTCAATGTGACATAATTTTTCTCTATATGACTATTCAGATAGTATGGCCTAAATGATACACTCAGATTTTTGAGTTGTTTTATGATCAGTGATGATGTGACGAGTTCAGTAACAGTATTTTTATTTTTCACTTTCTCTCCACAGACATTTTAGTCATTAGCATTCAGTTACAGAGAGTATGTGCTCTTCATTCTATTTAAGATTTAAAAAGTCATGTATTGTAAGTGCTGAAAAAGCACTGTAGGATGATACTCAGCACTAATGCTCTTATTAAACCCAGCAATATACTTAAAGGTATTTTCTGAGGGTAGTTTTTTCTCTCCTAATAAAACCCACACAGGCATTTTCGTGGGAATGACAGAGACATGGTTGCATGCAATGGTTGTTTGTACCTTGTCATGCATCAACTTTGTCTCATTTCAAATGTAGAACGAACTGTTGGAAATCATCACTCTGAGTCACATACAGTGACATTTTTCCATCTTCATTTTTTGCTGTAATATTTATTGGTTTTCCTCTCTCTGCCCTAAATTGCTGATCTTAATTACAAATATCTGGAAATATGGGTATCTGGAATGCATTGTTCAGAGGTGAATTTAAGCAAGTGTGATTAAAGTGGTGGTATGTGGTCATGCATCTTTCTAATACACAGTACTGTGTTTAATACAAAAGCTTTAGATGGGAAGAAGGAATAGAAAGTAAACAAAGAAAAACTGGATGAAAATTCATAATGTTAAGTACAGACAGAACCATCTGAATAACAAAATAATAGCTGTGTTACGAGAATGATTTTGGAGTCACTTAACACTGAATCTCACAACACAATGCAGAAAATTATGTAGAAAATAATCAGAAGTGCTTGATGATATGGACAAAACACTTATAAATTGATTGACAGTTTCACAAGTAGTTTTTAAATGTGTACATGGAAGTATTGGCTAAACAATTTTATATGAACGAGTTATTTCCTAAGGGAAGGTTGTGTATCTGCTAATAATTAGGATTTTGAGGTTATTGAAAGAGTTGACATTTTAACCTTTGAGTTTGTGTAAAACTTCTTCATTTTGAAAGACAAAAATTATGAATGCATGCATGTGTTATGATCGTCCAGCTAATCCTTTTAAATTCAAAATCAAGAAGAAAAAGTATACTGGTGTCGAAATAAAAGAAAATTTTCTCTCATTTTCCTTCTACTAAAACCAATTTTGAAAAAATAATTTCAGAACAAAAGGCACATTGTATGATCTTGTATGCAGTGTTTTTGCTTTGGATTTCTGAGGGTTTTAATGAAATTTGAAATTCAGCTTCAAAAAGGAGCTATTACATATCTTGGCAATGAAGACAAAGAAAATTTAGAAAAACTGGTGTTTTGGAAAGAACTGAAACAAGTGACATTGAAAAAAAGAGAAGAACGAGGTATGGAAGTGGGGGAACAATGAAAGTTTTCAGCAGGTGAAAAATTGTTGCAAACAAGGGCAATCCATGCTCAATGTGGGCAGGATATGGTGGTTAACATGGGATGTGGTTTCTGTAGGATATGGGTTTATACTGTAACAGATTTTTCCATGCTGTTATTGGAGATCTCATTCTAATATAGACACTGAAATATTGGGCCATAAGGTAGTAGAATATCTATTACTAAATTCTTCACAAAAAATGTAGAGTGCTTATCAAAAATTATGATATGCTACCTTGTGAGAGAAGGTAGAGCAGTAAAAACATTACCTGCTTAAAGGAATTAATTTTCTGAATATAAAATGGGTTAGATGGCTTCTAGACTCAAGGTAAAGTTTAGTTTTATACTCAAACCTCATAAAATTATTTTATTTCTAAATTTTAGTGTTTCTTTTGTATTGGCATTCAAAGTACAAACCTGTTTTTAGTTTTGAAATGGCAAACAGACTGGTTTGTACTACCTCTCTCTCTTGAAAATATTCATACTATATTTCTGCTATTTACAGCCTCTCTTCAGACTTTCAGAATACAAAACAGCAGTGATTTTCCCATAGATTTCAAGAATGAGTTATTTTCTCAAATAGAAACCATAATAAAATAAATTAACTGGTGGCTTAAAATCATGACAATGACTTTCAAGAGGCAAACAAACTGTTTATGGTTATGTGGGATCCAGGCTGTGAGAAGTAAGTGCAAAAATATCACAAAATCACTCTGATCTATATATTCTGAAATTTTTGCTAAGGAAAATTAATTGATTTCCCCCCCTGGTACTTAGTTCATACAGAACATTAAAGCATGGCAATTCCAACAAGTAGATGTGTGCAAATCAGAGGTTTTACTCCAATTCTAGTGGCAAGGTGGCTATTTGTGGCAATATTGTCACTTCATTTTGTCTTGTACTTTTCTAGCAACTTGACATTTATTCAAGGATGAATTTATTTGCATGTATCAGGACTTATGTTAACATAAGTCTGGAAAATGCAGGCATAAAATGTGTGCTTTGTAATTTAAGGTCACACAAACACAAATGTTTGGAAAAGTCTGTGTGCAACCACTTTTTCCTGGAAAGGGACATTACATAGCAACAGACTTGAGTGTTATTAGAGTGGTAGGAGAGGGCAAGGAGAAAATCAAGAGTTGACTCATGTATTGCTGAATTTACCTGGAGTGGGGAACATACAAGTTTGTTTATTTCTGTTAGTTGATTTGAACATTTTGGAACCACAATCACAATCAAGGTTAGTGTGTAGCTTGAAGAAAGTTCTGGTTACATAATCTTAAAGCTAGCAAGTTTTTTTTTCCCCCACTCCTCCAGTTTTCTCTGTTGCTGTAAATTAAGCTACATTTTTGCTTTAACTCATACAGGTGTCAAGAACGATTTATAATAATGAGTGTGCAAGTTAGTCTTACTTATTTTCTCTTATCAACTGTGTTCTGGAGGAGGTGCAGGACTGTGTTTTACATTTATAATTTTTATTTTTGGGGAATAAAAAATAGAAATAACTCTTGCTTTTTTTTTAATGACTTCATATTATTTTTTTTGTTGTTATTATTGATGGATATTTAAAGAGTTGTTGACAGTGCAACATAACACTTTGAGTAACCTATGCAGTATAATTTATGTGCACCCAGTAGGCATGGGTCAAAACATCTGTCTGAAATCTCCCAGACAGTCTTTCACAGGTCTGTGGTCTTGTCTTCTATACATGGAAGAAAGGTATCCATAGGCAGAAGTGCATTCTGCTGCATCACTCTCACCTTTATCAAAATCTGTGCAGTGTAAGCTCCTCGATGAAACAGCGTTACAAAAGTCTCCTTTACCATACAGTTACAAACCATTGCTGTAAACAGGTAATGAGCTAATAAAGAAACAATTTGCTCTCCTTTTGCTCTAGTTTTTTAATCAGTTGGTTTTGTTTCAGAGACCTTGGTGCTGTGATGGGGCTGGCAGGCAGCAGAGGAAGACTGTCAGAGTGAGACATCTCCATTGCTTGTCTGAACTTTGGCATAAGAATGACAGTTGTCAGGAAATACCTCAATTTATATGCTGATCCCTAGCTGATTTTTCATGTCTTCTGATAATTTAGTTTCCTCTATCCTCATATGACACCTGTTAAATTTTATCATTATCTCCATGTTACTTTTCTCTAGGTTAATACTTACAGTTATATTTGCACACAAAATTATTTTTACTCTGCTTGTATGGAGCAGACAGAGTAAGTTTATGTATAGACATATGTATGTGTACAACAAGAATAGCTGACAGTCATTTTATGTAGGTGAAGAAATAATATAGAATCATAGAATATCTTGAGTTGGAAGGAGCCCACAGGGGTCATTGAAGTCCAACCTCTGGCCCTGCAATTCAGCTTTTATGAAGGTAATTCTGACAAAGTCATTGTGTATACTTCCTTGAGCAGGTCCAGTAGGAACTGGCTGGTAATCATTAGAAATATCTGAGAATAAATCCTTGGTACACATTTGGCCTCCTGTTTCAATGGACATTCACCATGTTTGACCACAGACTATCTTAGGCAATCTCAATCTTTTCAAGTATCATTCAAAAGCAGGATCTTTATAATCTCAGCAAACCTCTTTTTCAGTATATTCATATCCTAAAATTACCTATGAATAAATCTTGTATTTTGCATAGTTTTATTTCAATTAAGTATTTTACTTTAAGCTTACATATCAGTGTATTAGAAAAATATTTTTATACTTTTTATCAAGATTTTAAAAATTTCTTTTTTGAAAGATTTTTATCTTTCATGGAGTGTCTTTATAGTCTGACTTCTAATAATTCAGAAGCATATGCCATATCTAATAACAGTATAAATTTATTTATGTAGGCTAAGGTAGGCCAGTTTCATCTGGAATGATCTAGTGTAATTTGAAATGGAAAACACAGCTGCTTCTGACACATTTGGGTGAAAGTTATACTTACCAGTTATACTTTATGTATTTGAAAGACTGTGATTTGAGACCAACATTTTAATGTTGGATCATTTCTTTCTAACTTGATTTTCAATAGTGAATATGTCCAGGATGCCAGAGTATCACAAGGAACAGCAGGATATCAATCAATAAAACTCAGAGAATCAAGCCAGATGTCCCACAATGACAATTTTGCATAAAGATCATCACTTCTTGAGCTAATAAACCTGTTGAGGTACTGGAGATACAGATGTTCTCTCTTCATTCTTAATTCCTTGATCCCACTGTTCTGGTTTTAAGGTTGCCTTTTCGATATTTTCATTCTACATTTGAAACGACAATATTTTGTTCCTTGTGACACATTTCTAGTGCATAGGTTAGCATAGTGGGTGCTGTTTATCCCTCTGACATCCTGTAGTAGGTTCCCATTCAATAGACATCAGCAGCCAGCATTGCAATGGGAATATTCAGCTCCCAGGACAGCATAGGTGACATTCCTAAACAATTCCTCTCTCACCGTGGCTCTCAGTTTTCATATTAATAACAGGGGAAAAGCCCTAAAACTCTGGGGTGGTTAAAAAGCAGCTAAGATATGCCTGAGAGATTGTGGGCTCTTGTAGGTGTTGTGTGTCTGTGCTGGATGTGCCTGGAGATATTTGCTCTTCTCAGATATATTTTGAGCAGGACGCTGGACTGGATGACCCCTTCCCTACCAAAGTTATGACTCTGTAATTTAATTTGTCCCTTGTAATTATTAATGGGGAAAAACAAGAAAGCAAACCACCAAACAACAAAAAAAACACCAACAAAACCCAAACCAAGAATGTTCTAGAAAGAGTATCTCATACTGCAAAAGTATATTTCCTCTCTCCTTTATTTGCCTTTAACCTGCTTGGTTGTTCCATAAAAAGTGTAAAGATGAGGTGGATTTTATAACAAATTTTGCTAGAAGTCATCAGATAACAATTCTGCATCTTATGAAAATTTAATTATACATGGTGCAGTGCTTATTGAAAGAAATTGACTTTTTAATGAAGATATGAATACATAAATCCTTTCAAGTTTTCACTTTTATATTCATCCTGACCTTCACGTATCACCTTTGCCCTCAGCCACGTTGTTTTAAATTGCTTGCTTACTGTTCTCAAATTGTTCAGTGGGTTAGGAAATGGTCACACAATGAGGAACATGCTTTGTACTGCTTAGACCATTAAATTCCAGATCAAGTTAGGAAGTTTTGTTCAGTTTCTTTGGCATCAGTACCTTTTGAATAAGGATGAAAAATGATGGTGACATGACAGTGACATTATTGTCTTTTACCTGCTAAAATTTTCAAAGATATTGAACACAAATCCCAATTCTTGCCATTGATGTGAAAGTTCTGTGTGGTATTACTGAGAATCACCTACCAAAAGTTACATTTTGTGGGTCCTGTATGTGGACTCCTATAAGATGATTCCTATACGTGGATTGTAGCCACACTGAGATGAAGAAACCATTAATGTGTGTAGATTTTTAATTGAAAGGTAATAAGTTTATAGGGTTTTATAGAAAGATAAATACTATAATTTTACTAACAAATTTATATTCTTGATAGAGGAGCATGATAATTAGCTGCTCTTAGTAGTTTCCTAGGAAATGCTCTGCACTTGAGTCATTACTGCTCAAATTCATGGTCTAACAAGGAATATTACCGTGTGATTTTTATCATATTATCAAATGTATTCTAAAAGAAATACCATGAGTGAACTAGAGATAAGGTTTGGAAGTGCTGATACCAGCTGAAAGTCTCACACAGGGCTGGTTGCATTGGCACTACAGAAATGTTTTCTGACCTCGTAAGTCTGTTTGAGGATTCTCTGAATTTCTGCTGAAGTCTGACTTTAAAGTCGAGCAAAACCAAAATCCCTAAACAGAGAGTCGCTGGTGTATATGAGGAAAGAAAATAGAAAGAAGCAGAAAAGTAGAAGTTATCTCAATATTGTAATAGTTTTAAAGATGGGCCTAGAAAATAAATTTGCCCATTGTGATTTCATTGTCTGCAAATACTTAAGGAAGCAATTTTTTGTCAGAAAAAACCCATACATTTTTGCTCATGAAAGCTGATTTTCAAATACATAAACACTGAGTTTGATTTTTTTTTTATATGTATAACTAGGTAATTTCACATTCAAGAAATTCAGATTACCTTCTTTAACTAATTGCCTTATTTTTGTGTGTGTGTGTGTGTATTTGAACCTGATGCTTATATCTGATTTCCTTATTTTGCTGACTTATTTCTTTTCATTCTTCCTGGGTAATTTTAGGTTCTTCTATTTGTGTTTTCTCCGACCCTGCAGATTCTTCCTTCTCTTGATTAACTTTTTTTTCCTCAGTGCAAAGCACTGTGCTAACACTCGGACCCATACAAGTATTTGAGCATTTGACCTGTTCTTTGTCCAGATCACTTTCTCCGAGCCTGACAGATCTTGCTGGATAATATTTAGTGGCTATTTTACACACAGAATTCCGACTCCACCTCAGGAGGGCCTTTTAGATATGTCTCCATTTGCAATGGATGAATTGTGTTGGTTGTTAGTAACCAGCTGATGATGCCCTTGCTTGTGTTGTCAGATCCATTTCACAAAGAGCAGCCAACTTGTGCCTGGACTGTTACAGAGGTATTTTCCCCAAATGCCCTGTGCTTCTGCAGCCCCTCTCGGTGCTGTTCAGCACTGATAACTGCTGGGCACGATGACAGTCTGAGTGACATGCCATGCAATGAATAATAATGTGTCATAGCTGCAAGCAGTTAGAGCTTCCCTCACTTCTAGCACCTTGCCTAATGTGCCTCTCCCACAGACTTTTGTGACAAAGGGCTGGGATATATTTATATACTTGCTCTCATTTAACCAAAGCAGAAATCCTTGTCATTCTAGAGCTTAGCATACAAGGTCTTCATCAGCATGGTTGCCCTATAAATATCCCACTTAAATACCTTAGAGAATCAAATCCCAAGGATGGGCATGGGTATAATACAGAACTAGCCCAGGGAAAATATCAATCAGTTTGCTAAAGTAAGAATGTATAAGATGAAGGTATTTGAAGTTTTTTGCAGCAAGGTACAGAAGAGGCATCTCAGATGTTTTCCCTGTCTTAGTATTAGCATTTTCTGGAAATAAATTCCCATCTGTGAATAAATTGCCTAATGCATATTCTCTCTGCATAGAATTGCCCCAGTCATTATGACAAGTTGTAGCTTGTTTTGAGGTTTTTTGGGTTTTCTAACTGACCAGCAGGCTTAATGACTGACTCATATCCTGCCATGCACTGCCTCCCACCTAATACCATAGTGACAAGCTGCTCGTTTTCTTCTCTTCAACAGGAATAAGGAATGGAAATTTAGTCTTTAGAAAATGGGATAGTCATCATTATCAGTATGGTTAAACTGACCTGGATGGTGCTGACTACCTGTAAGATATACTCATTACCCCTGCAAGGTTACACATGGAATTTAAACATTTAGCACCTGTTAATTTCTGTTATATTAGCAAGCAAAAAAAAAAAAAAAATTCTGGAAGGCTTCTAAAGATGAAAACATATGGGAGTTAGCTGATTAATGCACTTAGACAAAATCTGTAAATCACAGAATTTTCCAAATCCACATGTTTAAGCACTGTTTAAAATATCATTTAGAGATTTTGTTTGTAGAATAAAGTCAGGTTTTGTGATGTTCTGATGTTGCTCAGAAAAATTTAAATGAAAGAATTTCAGCAAGAGCAATTTCTTGTGTCAACAAGAAGCATTTCTGGTCTTAAACACATTAATTTAATGGGAACAATGCCAATGCTGATGTTCCTACAAACAAGCAGACAATCCTAAACTATTGCATTCAAGGAGCAATCTGCATCAATCTCTTTAAAAGTAGTATTTTCTAATATCTAAAATCTAGTCTATTTTTAAATATATATCAAGATTTTGTCAATTATTTCACACATTTTTGAGAGGTTCTTTTATATAAATGTCTACTCCTTAAATCCTTATGACCATAAAACCTCCATGCCAGTTACATTTAAAAATTAAAGCATTTAAACATCACCATTTGTCATGACAAACATCTTTGTGCATAGATTATGGATCTCTAAAAAAGGCAGAAACAAACCAGTCTTTGATTCTTCTGTCTCCAGTAGTCATGCAGGAAAGGAAACAGCAATTTGCATACAATTCTGTGATTTTCAATAGCTATGTGAATTCTTGAAGAAATGTTAAGGGAAAATAATTCTGTAAAAAAGATCACTTTGGAATGATATATTTAATATTTGTTTAAATATTAATCAGTAGCAATTGATAAATTTCTATTTTGTTTGTATTTATTTTCCTAAGAAAAATGAGGGCAGGAGCATTAAATAAATTAATAAACTAATTTTTCTTTAATTATCATCTTTCTTGGGACACATTTTGATATGAAGTTGAAACACCTCTGCAATCTTAATTTTGTGAGAGATTGCATTAAAATTTTTCTCTGAACCTAAGATTTTATTCTAAATTTCTCCTCCAAAAAAAAAAAAATTGCTAGAAAAATGTACTTTATGTGCTTTAGGGTTATAGATGGTTAATTCCTGCTTCCAGATCTATGCCTTCATGTATGGAGTTATTAAATATGTTTTCCAAAAGTGATGACTCATTGTAGTTGGCTCATCTTTGGAGAACACATTTTAACTGGAGCTGGATTTAGCAAATATTGCTGTGCTGCTTTTGAAAATAAGGCCCACTTGAAACATTTTAAATGAAAGGTCATATTCCTTGACCTCCTGATTTTCCATTTCTTCCAAAATTTTCCACTAAGTTTTGAATAGGTTTTTAAAAAGTTGTCTTCAGCTTCTTATTTTAATTTTCTCAATATTAGCCCTCCTTATTGTTCAAAGGCTATCAGAACTGTGATTTTTGAAGCCAATAGTGCTCCTTATCTCCAAATTATAATTTTTTTAATATTTTTTTACTTCTACCTACATACATAAAGCAAATTCAATTTAAAGGAAATGCAGTCTCAATATAAGCTAGGAGAAGGTGCAAGGAGAGAGAAATAGGTCTGAAAACCCCAAAAGGATTTAGTACAACTCTGGATAAAATCCAGACTTCTGTGCATCACCTCGTGTGTTGGTTTTTTTCCCCATACTCAAGCAATTATTATAATCATTATGTTCAGCTTCTTAAAACAATGTTTCATCTCTTACAGATGTTTTATCCTGTTAACCACCACAAGTAATCCCTTTAACAAGAAACTCTTCCCTAGACCTTGAAGATCAGATGTGATTCAGTAAGGTGGGTATAGATTTAATACTTTACCATTCCACCTGGTAATGAAGTTCAGACAGTTCGTAGGAAAAACTTAGCCTAAATGACCATTGAATAAACAAGAAATAATTTATTGTTTATTACTACAATAAAATAATAGTTGGAATAATAGAATAAAAACAAATTTTAAAAAATACTCTTTAAATACCTTCATTCTTGCCATCACATTCACCACTTGTGACTGACAGCATTTCTCCTTATTCGTATGTCTAGTGTGGGGTCAATAAAGAATGAGAAAAGCTCTCAACCACAGACTTTTTGAGAACTTTTCAAAGGGCCCTGCCCTGATGGGGACAAAGATGTTTATTC